>NC_045437.1:46954178-46976438 GCF_002776525.5 Piliocolobus tephrosceles
CTATCATGGGGAGGGGGGAGGGGGGAGGGATTGCATTGGGGAGTTATACCTGATATAAATGATGAATTGATGGGTGCTGACGAGTTGATGGGTGCAGCACACCAACATGGCACAGGTATACATATGTAACAAACCTGCACGTTATGCATATGTACCCTAGAACTTAAAGTATAATTTAAAAAAAAAAATTATATTGTCAAGCCAGGCATGGTGGCTCATGCCTGTAATCCCAGAACTTTGGAAGGGTCAGGTGGGTGGATTGCCTGAGGTCAGGAGTTCGAGACCAACCTGCCCAACATAGTGAAACCCCATCTCTACTAAAAACACAAAAAATTAGCTGGGCATGGTGGCAGGTGCCTGTAATCCCAGCTACTAGGGAGGCTGAAGCAGGAAAACCTTTTGAACCCAGGAGGTGGAGGTTGCAGTGATCTGAGATCACACTATCGCATTCCAGCCTGGGCAACAAGAGCTAAACTCTGTCTCAAAAAAAAAAAAAAAAAAAGAATTACATTGTCAACGTTTCCACCACTTGGTTAATATTGCTACAGATATAAAGTTCTACCTAGATGATTACCATAAGAAAAATAACAGACAAACAACAGGAAACTTTGGTAAAGCTCTTTTTGTTTTAAATGCTGAAGTTTCTGAGCATAACCTGAAAGGAAAGAATAAGGACGAATTTGCTCAGTTGTTCTGAATAATAAATCATATGGAATTTTGAATTTATCTTGCTCAGGCAGCACAGATAGTGGATGTGAGTGATGGGTTCTGGAGGTGGGAGAAACAAGAGCCCCAAGTCTGGATAGAGGAGGGGTGCGCAGGTAGGGAAGTGCCTGGTGTAGCCTAAGGAGAAAGAAATCCCTCCTATTAGGAAGAACCCACAGACTTCAGGAGAGCAGCATCTGATAATGTTCCTTCCCAATTTTACCAAACCCCCAAGAAAACCTCTTACATGCCATAGACTTGTTCACAGACTTGTTTTATCAATTTTAAAATGCAAAGTTTAACTGACTATAGATTTTATATTGTTATCCATGTGTAAATAAGTTAACTATGAGGTATCAAATGAGCAAAGAGTTTAATAATTAATAAGCTATAAATTCCATAGATCTGAAGCTAAAATTCACATAAAATATGATAAATAAAACTCACTTAAAAAGAAAAAGAATGGGCAGGCTCATCTTATATATGCTTCTGGGGTGTGGTTCCTTCTAGGCACTCTTAACTGACAGATCAAGAAAATGTATAAGTGTATCCTAACCTGTGTATACACACATATCTACAAATATTTCTGTATGCAACCACGTGTATCTGTATTAACTGAACATGAGTTCCTGCTGATATCTACAACTCTAGTCTGTTACCACATGGATTACTCTAGCCTCTTCCCCCTGCTTATCTGTAAGCACCCACTCCAACAGGGAGAAACGTGGCAGCTGCTAGCCACAATCCATTTACTTATTTGTGCAATACATGTAGAGTGGTATCAAAATTCTTAATCTTTTTACCTGCGAGAAAAACTGTGTCAACTAGAGGACAGTGCTTATTGTACAGTTTATGTTGCCTTTATTTTTATAGACCCCACTCATTTGCAAAGTTAATAGCTCTGCACCTGCCTCCACCACACCCAAAATTCCCTTTGGTAAGGTTATTTCTTACATTTTTAATACAGCTAGATTGTTTTGTCACATTCTGAATTCCATCCTAGGATACCCCAACCTCAAGGTCTTCTTAAATTTGCAGACATTAAGGTTTACTCGGTGCACTCTAATGCTCTGTGGGTTTTGATAAATACATAGTGTCATGTATCTACAATTCAAGAATCAAAGAACACTTTCACCACCCTATAAAAAAGACACATATAATGCTGATGATATGTGAAAAGGATACAAGAGCCAACGAAAAGAGTTCCCAGCTACTAAAAATGGAACACTTTGACAACAAATAAAGTAGTATTTGATTATTACCCAAAGTGCAAAATAAATATCCGTCACTCCATACAGACATAAATAAATGATTGAATAAGTAATGGGGGGAACAGACAAAATTCCCATGTAGAAGAATTCTAGATAATTTATGTAGATACCACACCCACAAGTATACAGATTAACTCCTCACTTTTTCCTTATGTGTGGACTACACATAGCATGGAAAGGGAGGTGAGGAAGAGTAACTTTACAGTGGAGAAACCAGACCAACACTACCTCAGCCAGGTGATCAAGGTCAACATCAACAGTGACAGTGAACATTGATAGTATGTACCTTTTATATGGTGTGAGGAAAACAGCGCTTTACCTTTGGGTCTTCTTCCCAAAACCCGTAATTCTCAGTGTAATGATGAAAAAAAATCAGAAAAACCCCAATTAAGGGACATTCTACAAAATTCCTGACTAGAATTTATTAACGGCAGCTTGATTGTAATGGGATCCTGGAATAGAAAATGGAAATCAGGTGAAAAGTAAGGAATCGAAATAAAGTATGTAAGCCTATAACTCTTCTTAAAAAATAAACTTTATTTAAAAAATTTTAAAGAACGGGAGCAACAAGTATAGAATCTATATTCACTAAATGTTTGTGGAACTGATGCTAAAAGAATGTTTGCATCCATATTCAGATATGTAGAATTCAAGTCCTGCATTAAGCTCCATTGATTTTGCTTAAGTTCTTACTATGTGAAGTTGCCATGTAACTCTGAGGAAACTAATTAAAGTATGCTGAAAGTAATTCTGATTCATAGGGAAAAAAACAGTGTCTCCATGGGGTTAATGAGATCTCAAGAGTGAACTCCCTGAGAGGTTTCCATTTGGCACCTGTGTGGCAGATGAATCTATCTCAGCTAGATGGGCTGAAATTTCATTGGCAGACAAATCTCAATAACCTGGATGAACCTACCTAGCTCAATTCAAGTTTCCTCAAGCTCTGGACACCATCAACTTGACTTTTTTTTTTTTTTTTTTTAACAGGGTCTCACTCTGTCATCCAGGCTGGAATGCAGAGGTGCAATCACTGCTCACTGCAGCCTTGAACTCCTGGGCTCAAGCCATCCTCCCACCTCAGCCTCCTGAATAATTAGGACCACAGGCAGGTACCATGCCTGGCTAATTTTTTAAAATTTTTGTAGAGACAGGGTCTCGCTATGTTGCCCAGGTTGGCCTTGAACTTGTGAGCTCAGGTGATCCTCCCACCTTGGCCTCCCAAAGTGCTGGGATTACAAGCATGAGGCACTGCACCCAGCCCAACTTAACTTTTTATTCTGATTTTCTGTTATTTTAAATATTATGAAGAATCAACAGACTGCTTCCTAGTGGGTCTCCTATTTGACCTCTGATTGTACCACTTCTCCCTATACTTGAGCAACACATCTTCAGTGAAGCCTCATAATGTAAAGAATAGATTCTGACAGCAGTGGCAGAGGTGGTGGCTCAGGCACCTAGAGTCACCATGATTCTTCAGAGGATTTTCAGGTTCTCCTCTGTCATTCGGTCAGTAGTCTCACTCCATTTGCAGAGGCCCGTTGGTGTTACACAGTGGCATTTAACAAGGAACTTGATCCCATCCAGAAACTCTTCATAGACGAGATTAGGGAATACAATGCTAAGCAACAGGCATCTGGAGGACCTGCTGCTACTGGCCCAGAGCACCAACAAGAGCTGGAGAGTGAGCTTCTAACGCTTAAAGCAGACAGGAATATGTTACCTAGTTTCAAATTTGAAGATCCTAAATTTGAAACCATCGAAAAACCCCAGGCCTGAAGAAAGAAAGTAAAAATCAATCTGGTAATTTGTCGTCAATTCGTTGCACAACTAATCAGAAGTATCAGAGTAAGTACTCATTTCATAACTGTCAAATGTTCTTTTAATTCTGATTCCAAATCAATTATTTGGTGATGTTGCAGGGGAAAAGGAATAAATTCTATTGGCTTTCTTGCCCATGCTTCAAGTAAGGGGCCATGTTTCATAAAAATGTCATTTAAATTAGCCACTCTAAAAGGTAAAGCAAATTGTACCAATAAATTGTTAGAACTTATGCTGCCTGGCATGAAAGCTAACCAGAATCTTAATTGCCCTAAAGTCCCTTCCAGGGAATTAGCCAGTGGATACTCAGTATAAAACAAGCCTACACACACACACACACACACACACACACACACACACACTCTTACACTGCCATCAAGCTTACTGGCCAATGATCCCTTTGTAAATATAATTTTTTTTTTTTTTTTTTTGTAAATGCCTGTATACATGGGTATTCTGAAGTGTTTTAACACAAGAAAAGGGGAAGAAATCCCTTAGTGGTATTATTTTAACTTTTTATAAAACAAACTTTATAGATACCATTTCCAGAATATATTTCATATTTTTCATTTGTTTCATGTTTTGTAGATTTGTTGTTGTTTTCTTAAGAGTTGTTTGAAGTTTATAATCTAATCATTTGATTGAAATATCAAACTAAAGAAGTCTTTAGGAATAGAACACATGAAATTTGCTTAGTCACTAAGCTGGTTTATTTGGGGTCAAGGATCTTATTTCGGAGAAGGAAAATTTAGAGTTCAGAGAAAGTACTGCCATTTTTCCCTCCCTTATTACACTTCAAAAAGTTGGCTTGTAAAATGAAAGAAAAAGGTAATTTAGAATGTACTAAAGGTAGGTTAGTAATAATGCCAAGCATCAGGTATCCTCATAATGCCCTTAAGACATTAGTGTAAACATCAACCCACTCCCTTCATCCCATTCTGTACACTTCAAAGTCCAACAAATGACCCTGTGACAGCAAATTACAGTCACATGATTTTTCTTAATGTTCAAAAATAATTAACTTTTAAAGGTTTAATCATCTCATAAGTTGAAGTGATTAGGAAATCTTTTCACCACTTTTTTCCCCCAAAGTTTTCCCATTTCCCACACATCTGTGATCTCACTGGTGATAATCATTGAAAATCTGTGAACTAATACACATAGACTTTCATTAATACCTTCTGTAATCAGTTGAGATAAAAGTAGAACTCCATTTCTCTAATTCCCAAAAATACTGAAAACCCACTATGTGAGGGGTGATTTCAGCACTGCTGAGCTCCCTCAGGGATCTCTGACCATGATTCTCAACCTTGGTTTTGAAACCTCAACAACCATAATAAGAAAATTTCCTTGAAGTGAATAAAAAGAATAAAATTTGAGTTGGAATTTATACAAATAACTATGCCTTCCCAGTGGTCTTCTTGGGATACTTCACTGTCTCCAGGCCCTTTACTTCAAAATGATTCACTGGGAAGCTTTAGTTTGTGGTAAAGAGATAACGCCCCAATTCCCCAAAAAAAGAGAAAAGAAAAAAAGAAAGGACTCCACAGAAATTCTGTAGCCTGGTACATAGAGAGAGATCTGCCAAAAATTAGGATTGAAAATATATTTTTCAGAAGAGTTCCGCTAAGGTCCTCCTGCTCCCATGTTTCATGAAACATTCTTAAGGTTTCAGTCTAGATACACGTGTGTTATTAAATAACAGCCAAGAGGGTCCGCTTCCACTCACAGGGGTCACAGATCCTAAGATGCCATGCTTAAGATCCTCTTTAAAAACATCTCAAAACGTTATTTTCCACAGGCAACTTACAAGTGCTATTTTATAATAGCACTTTTAGTTAATATAAGAACTTCTGGTTAATATAAGAAGAGAAACTAACCTAATTAGTTATATTATCTGGTTGTTTGCCAAACTAGCACTAGTGACTACACCATCTCCTACCAGCTCACCACTAGCACATATACGACTGGACTCTCCCAAATATGCCCACAAATGGAGAACCTGAAAACCTGTATTATACACCACCTAACATTCTGTTTAGAAGGACTGTTTCTTTGGTTCTTCCAATCGTTTCCTACCAGTTTCCTTTTCCTGATGTTTTTCCTTTCAGGGGACTTTCAGGGTGGGGAGGCTTTGTTTCTCTCTCAGTCTTGTCTACAGTCATGAAAGGTCTGTGTTTTTTTTGGTAAAGAAACCTGAACCTCATATCCTATTGTTTGTTTCTGTAGGTTTCTGCTTCCTTCTCTTCCCAACCGGCCTCTAGATGGTTTTTTCTTTCTTTTTTGTTTTGTTTTTTTGGTATGAAGTCAGGTTTCCTTCCATATTCAGCTTTGGTTCATCTCTCCCCATTGCCCACCCTCCCAGTCCCAATACCCACCAAAAGGTTTTCTTTTCCTCATCTTACATATTAGTAACAAGCAATAATAGCAATGAAGTAGCCCAAAGTATTAAAGAATACCTGTGATTTGAGCCCGTGCATGTACACTGATCAGGTCACTCTATAATATCAACAATATGTATTATAAAAAGGGGGTTTGGAGGGAAATAAGTACTTGTGCAGAGGATCTACAACATTTTCCCTTTCTTCTTATTAACGTAATCCACATGCTTTATAAAAACATAAACAAACAAAAACAAATGTACGGCATCATTTTGTTACTTTCTAAAATGGAGCTTACTTATGGAATATGTCAAATGAGTAACACAGGACATAAATTATCTTGTTTTCATGATCACAGCTACATAAAAAAGAAATGCATGCGTAAGAAAAAATGCTTGTAGGAAATATACCCAAATTTAATAGTAACTGCCTTTGGGTGAGGAAATTATAGGGATTCCTTTTTCTACTCTTTCTAAAATTCCCAATTTTTCTATTGTGAACATTTATTATTTCTATAATTATAGAAGACTAAGATAATGTTTTCCAAGAGGCTTACTTTGCAAGATACTATGCTCTTCTCTGGCACTTGCACCAAGCCCACTCTCTACCAGCCAGACCTGGAACAGTAGATGAGGCAGTGCTTCATGCCTAGAGCTTCAAAGTACTGAGACTCTCCAAGCAGAAAGGAGGATGCCAACCAATGCTATCCTCATGTCTCCTTATCACCTATAGGGAGTGTCTCTATCTCCCTATCACCTTCCCTCATAGGGAAAGTCAAAACATGCTCACATAGTTCTTGTTTTGACATGTCAGTTTCACCAACCCTTCATTTTTTCCATCCAAATAGTCATAAGACATTCAGCTTTGGCCAAATAGATTTCATGTCCTCTTTAATCTAATGAAGACCATGAGTGATAAATAATTGCAGGAAAATCAGCTTCAGGAAAACCATATCTGTCTGTCACCCACAACCTCACTCACACTTCGACATATTATTTGATGAAAGAACAGCAGCATCATGTTCCAGGAGCTCTTGTAATTCCCCTGAGACACTGGCACTATGGTTTCACAGTCCTCAAGGAGGAACTTAACTTTTAACTGAATATCTTAATTTCTAACCAAAGCCATGCAGCTTTATTTTTTCACATTCAACCTCTTAAAAGTGGAGTTTGCAAGACAGTGTCTAATCAAGCCATTCGCAGCTTTGCTGATTCAGTGATGGTTTATGCATCTTTGTTTGCAATTGGGATTCCAGTTTTACAGCTGAGACTCCCCATCTACTCCATTTCCCACAGGCTGTCCGCTTGTTCCTGCAAGATGTTCACTCCCCTTCTCCTTTTGGCACAACACTTGCTGCTGCCCAAAGGGTCCATTTGGCTCAAGTAAATGGCATTAAATATGATTAAGAAATAGGATCAAAACTTTAAGCAGTTCTTATTTCTTTTTGAGATGGAATCTCGCTCTGTCGCCCAGGCTGGAGTACAATGAATGGTATGATCTCGGCTCACTGCAACCTCCGCCTCCCGGGTTCAAGTCGTTCTCCTGCCTCAGCCTCCCAAGTAGCTGGACTGCAGGCATGCACCACCACGCCTGGCTAATTTTGGTATTTTTAGTAGAAACAGGGTTTCACCATGTTGGCCAGCCTGGTCTCGAACTCCTGACCTCAAGTGATCCTCCCACCTTGGCCTCCCAAACTGCTGGGATTCCAGGCATGAGCCACCACGCCCAGACAGATCCTATTTCTTAATCACATTTAGTGCCATTTACTTGAGCCAAATGGACCCTCTTTTTCTTATTTTTGGTATTGACCCATTTCATTTCATCTACCTTCTTTTCTTCTGTTTCCTTCAAATGCTTTGCCATCTTTCCCCATCTGACCTGCCTAGAATATGAAGGAGTCCCACTCCGCACTGTGACAGCAACAGAAGCAGATCTTAGCCCTTCAACTGATGATTCTCCCCTTCGACAAAATGCCGACCCCTTACAGCATCTGCAGAGAATGGGGCCATAATTCCCGCATTTGACATAAATGTCAGCTCCTTGCAGAGGTAGTTCTGGGCCA
Source organism: Piliocolobus tephrosceles (assembly GCF_002776525.5). Taxonomy (NCBI): domain Eukaryota; kingdom Metazoa; phylum Chordata; class Mammalia; order Primates; family Cercopithecidae; genus Piliocolobus; species Piliocolobus tephrosceles. Next base: position 46,962,416 of record NC_045437.1, read on the forward strand.
CTGGCTTGGATGAGCTTGCCAGTTGTTACGCACCCAAGACATTTCTCCAACCACCATTTTCAGTGTGTAAACTAATGGTAAGTGTGATTCTTGATGCCCTGAAAGGTCAACAAAACATTACAAAGGATGGGTACAAAAAAAATAGAACGAATGAATAAGACCTACTATTTGATAGCACAATAGGGTAACTATACTCAAAAATAACTTAATCTGTACATTTTAAAGAGTGTAATTGGATTGTCTGTAAACTCAAAAGATACATACTTGAGGGGATGGATACTCTATTCCTCATGATGTGCTTATTTCGTATTGCACGCCTGTACCAAAACATCTCACGTACCCTACAAATATATACACCTCCTATGTACCACAAAAACTTAAAAAATTAGAAAACAATAAATGCATAAAACACTTCTAGAAGGAAAAAGAAAACACCACCACAAAGGGAACTTGCTCTGTTCTGCCCTGTCCAATACAACAAAATTAGATAATTAAAAATCCGATTCCTCAGTCACAAGTCACATGCTCAACAGACATAGGTGGCCACAGGCTACTACACTGGATAGAACGGCGAGAGAATGCGTCCATCAGCACAGACAGCGTCACTGGAGCAGCGTTTATGTCACTGATGAAGCCACACCCACACCACACAATTCTGAATAATACAAGTCAGCAAACACTTACACATCTATTTATCAGCATTTATCATGTGTTTATCCCACACCATTTATCAACATTTCCTGAGACTGGGCAGAATAAAGCACTTATAAAATATCAAAAGAGGCCAGGCGGGGTGGCTCATGACTGTAATCCCAGCACTTTGGGAGGCCGAGGCAGGCAGATCACTTGAGGTGAGGAGTTTGAAGGTGAAACCCCAACTCTACTAACAATACAAAAATTACCTGTACATGGTGATGAGCGCCTGTAATCCCAACTACTCGGGAGGCTGAGGCAGGGGAATTGCTTGAACCCAGGAGGCAGAAGTTGCAGTGAGCCAAGATGGCGCCACTGCATGCCAGCCTGGCTAACAGAGCAAAACTCCATCTCAAAAAATAAAAAATAACACATAAGAAATAATTAAAAAAAGAGTGTTGAAGTAGCCTCCAGGGAGAGCCATTTCCTATTCCAGACCGTGTCTGACCATCTGACTATTGCTCACAGCTTGCTGTCCCCTTCTCTGTCTCAGGTTCTTTGAAAATCTGTTAGAATTTCCTTTGCAAAAACTCAGGGGACTTTATTAATTCAAAAAGTTTAAATGAACCAAAAAGAAAATGCTAGCACAACAAACACTCATCATGGTCCTTTCCATGAATCACTGGATTAAAGTTGTGCTCATTTGTCTTTCTCAAATCCTTCACAGACTTCATGATGTTACTGACAAAACACTCAGACAAGACCAAACTACTACAATTTCCATAGCACGTGTCTTCTTGCTCACAAATATGCAAGTTTGAAACTAGAGTGAGTTTTTAAAACCTGAAATTAAGATCATCTCAATGTTTCATATTTTTAGTAGCCTACCTCCCTCCCCCAGCAATTCGTCTTAGTAAACATTCTTCAAAGCTAACATTCCCAGGAGCATGATGCAATCTGTAGCTGAGACATCCTGTGTGTGTGAGTAACAGCTATGGCCCTGACATCAGTGACCCACGACAGCCACCTATACAGAGATGTTTGCTTTCTTTTTGCCTTCCTCTTCCCCTCTTCTGTAAGTAAATCATTACTCTTACCTTAAATAGCAAAAATATTGAGGACGTGTATATTGCTTAGTGTGGGTCTAAATTTCTGTTCCAATTTCAGTAGAGCCGTGTGCAGCAAGATCCTGGAAACCACCTCTGGCATGTGGCCAAGCTACTAGCAACACCGTCAACCAACACCGTGGGTGCTTCCTCCTTGCTCTGCTCTACACAGCATGATTTCTGAATGCTTGTAACTGCTCTGCCATGTGTCGGCGCAGCATACCAACCACACTCCCCTGGCCTCCAGGGAGCCAGCCCCATGCACATGTAGGCTCACGGTGACCCTGTGGGTCATCCACCTTCTTCATTAATCTCACTCTGAGCACTGATTTAGTTTTTCCTGATTTCACATCAGCTTGAGCCCTCAGTCACCACTATCAGCAACACCTCACCCCTTGCAACTTCTAAGACTGTCTACCCGTGTGTGCCTTTCCTGGTGTGTGAGCTGCCTCAGCTTTACAGAACCAGAGGAAACAAACTGGGATGGTTCGTGCTCATCTGCCTCTCACTTGTCAGCCCCAGAGGCCTTCACAGACCATCCAGGTGCCCGAACTCAGCCTCTGCTGATTGCTCAGCCTATGTCTTCAAATACCCCATCAGCTTCATTATGCTCTATTCACCTCTAAGTAACTCAAGAGATAGGGCTGGGGCCCAAATTAGCCTTGAAGAAATAGAGACTGCCTGGTAGAAGATTTAGGAAGGAGTCCTCAGGGAGTTGTGAAATAGAATATTGTAAGCAGATGAGAATTCCCAGGTCCAAGGGAGGAAATACCTTGCCAAGGGTGGAGGGACACCTGGTTCCTCTGAAAGGACACTCACATCAGACTCAAATCCCAGAACAAGCATCTGGTCTTTTCTTGAGCTCAGCAGGGTAGATCACACAGGCTCAGCTCCAAGGGGACCCCACTGGGCATCAAAATGGGATATTGGTAAACTTGGAGATTCTAGGGCCAGGTGGAATGAAGTTATGAGTCTCGGTTCCACTGTCTACTCTCCACCAGTGGTTCAACTGCTTCACCTGAACCTGAGGCTGGTAGTGCCTACTTCCTAGGAGTAACAAGGGAACATATGACAAGTCCGAAGCCAGCTTCTGGCTCAGAGTAAAACTGTTCATGAAAAGCTTTGATTGCCTTGTTTTTTAGATTGTAAACAGAGTCTCAACCTCTAGAGTCATGGTATTACAAATGATCCTACAAATAAAATTTATCTGTATGGATTTCAGGAAATAGATAAGGTTCCCAGGAAGGAATATTTTATGTTAAAATGTACTTGCTTCTTGTCCACTCTAAACCTGGATCTGGGATATCACTATGAGTATAGGTAAAAGCGTTATTTCAGAACATACCCAAATCTAGGCTGTGCTGGTCTTCATGTTCATTCTGTTGAACCATCAGGCTTTTGACACACTGAAAAAGATAAAGTCAGGTGGGTTTTTTAAAAATTACATATATGCTACACTAATATTTATTTTTGTGAACTAGAAAAACAACCTTGGAAAGCATCAATGAAAACATGTTACATGTATCATCACATGTAAACAGAAAACTAGTCTTACACTTATTATTTAACAGCTAAAAATGAGTAATGAATCTATCCCAAGCTGAAACACATCTGAAAGCTGTACACAGGTTGTTTTATTCTCAGAGGACATCTCCCAGATTTACTCTTGTAATCACATTGTTGTCAAATATCTACAAACATCAAACTTCAAGTAGAAATTTGTTTTGCAGAATGTATTCAACCATCTTGCATATACAACTACAACTCAGAAAGACAGCTAGGTTTGGTTATAAAGAATGGGGATTAAGAATTGGATAAAGAAAATGGGGCTGGGTACAGTGGCTCATGCCTGTAATCCCAGCACTTTGGGAGACCGAGGCAGGCAGATCACCTGAGGTCATGAGTTCAAGACTAGCTTTGCCAACATGGTGAAACCCCATCTCTACTAAAAACACAAAAATTAGCCAGGCATAGTGGTGGGTGCCTATAATCCCAGCTACTCAGGAGACTGAGGCAGGAGAATCGCTTGAACCCAGGAGGCAGAAGTTTCAGTGAGCCGAGATCTTGCCACTGTACTCCAGTCTGGGTGACAGAGTAAGGCTCCATCTCAAAAAAAAAAAAGAAAGAAAGAAAGAAAGAAAGAGAAAAAAGAAAAAAAGAAAATGAAATTTCATATTATTCTGAAAGCGACTTGGGGCACATCCTTTTTTTAGTGTTTTTTAAACATTTTTATTACCACTAAATCTTCATTTCTACTTTATGGAAAGACATGCAAAGAAGAAAGAAGCAAATAGAGCAGGGAGTCATTCATTACCTTTACATCTTCCTTTTCGGCTGCTGAGCTGCTGGACACTGAATTCTTAATCTCTGCAAAAGAAATAATTCCCATCAGGATCTGCTGAATGGAGCTTTTGTTAAGAACAACAACTACTACTACTAGCTGACAAGTGTAAATGAGTTGCCCAGGAGCCTTCTGCATAGAGGTAGGTTTTTAGATTAGGCCTCTTAAAAATCAGCTGTCCACAGAGCAGAGTGTCTAATAACCTGACTGTCCATACTCTGGTATTATCTGTGTGGACCAAGATGTAAACAAGCCCGGGAGCTCTCACAGGAAATCCTGAGGGGGAAAAAATCATTAAATAAATAAATGCCCTTGATTCCAAAGGAAGGCTGCTCACTACTGAAGGTTCTTCAAAACAGCAGATTACAAGGACGTGACTCGTACCCACCTGAGGAAATCCCACTCGCCTATTTCCTCAAATACCACAAATTTCAATATATTTCAAAAGAGCATAATTCATTATACAGGAGGTCTGGCTTTTCCTTCCACATCACTGAAAGTCAAGAACACCAGCATAGCCCTCAGCTCCAACCTCAGCCCCAGGCACACTGGGTGTCCTCTTTCTGAATAAAGGGTTTCCTGGAAACAGTAGTGGTCAGGATGTACTGGGATGGAAAAAAAAAAAAAAAAAAAGGTTCACCCAAGGCAGCATTTCGCTCTGTGGTTTGATTTATTGGTTCTGTTTGCAAATACTCAGTTGCCCGTAAACAAGAGCCACTATTGTCGAAATAACTACCAATAACAGGTTTGTTTGGGCCTGGGGAAAATTAAAGCACTTGACATCCCTAGCAAGGACAGATGACTGAAAGTCTAAGTCTCTACCCCAGATCTGCATTAACATATAACATTGTGGGGTCTCACTCCTTTTCTGGAAGTTCCACATCCCTTCCCCCACAGCCCTGCTTTAAGCAGGAAACCCCTGAAGCTTTCCAGCAGGTTCATTACCTAGACCTTGTCACTCATATTAATTTACCCAACGCCTCAAACCTGCAGGTTGATTTAAAGCTCTTCTCACTTCTGGGCAACAATGCTAGGAGTTATCATCCATGTTTATGCTTAGAAAATGTATAAGGTATTCATTTATATGGCTCTACATGACAAATCATAATAAAGATGACAAATTACAAGGCTGGAGCTATAAGTAGTAAGACCAGGATGGAGCAGAGAAACCAACAATCCTTGTCTTGTGTTTCTAAAAATCTGGACAACAATAACTTTGAATTTGCTTTGCAGAAAGCAAGTAATATCATATTTGCATGCCACAATAGTATATTGGTCTTGAATTTATAATGCATATTAGCTTCTATGATTAAACCAACAAGGTAGTAATCAGCAAACAAGGTAATAACCCTAATTTTGTGTGGTCATGCCAACTGATCTCAGCAGGGAATGAGGACAAGATCATAGCGGACACCCAGCCCAGGCAGCATGCGTACACAGCATCTCTGCCTGCCTTTAAATGCACATCCCACAGAAGGCCTCCAGGTGGCAGCAGAGTAACATCGGCACGAATGGCATTGTCAGAGGTAGGAATGTCAAAATGGGCTAGCTTCACCCTTCACGGACCTGCTTTCAAGTGCCAAAGTCCAAAACACATAGTTAAAATTAACATTTTTGTCCCACTACATAGATGCAGAAAATTGATGTGAAACACCTGCCATGGTATTTGGCACATTATAAGTGTACAGTAGAGATGATTTGGTTTGGTTTTGAAACTCATATACTCAAACCCTAAAAATTGGGATAAGTAGGAAAGGAACTACAAAGGCATTAAAAAAGAGAAGAAGAAAGAAGAAAGAAGAAGGAGGAGAAGGAGGAGAAGGAGGAGAAGGAGGAGAAGGAGAAGAAGGAGGAGGAGAAGGGAAGAATAACCAGGACCAGAGTTTCAATAGATACATCTGCACAGACATCAAGAGTCACACCCTTTTATTTTGCCTGTTTTAGGACATTCATTCCTTTAAAGTTATCTCAGCCATAAACTCTTAAATGATCATTATGCTGCATTTCTAAAGAATTCTGTACATACAGCATTTATTCAGAAGAACAGTATACATTTTATCCAGATTGCTAATCGAAAAGGCAATCTTGTCTGTTAATGAAGTTTGCAGTAACAGAGGATGTGTTCGCACCTGGTAGAAGCATTTAGGTTCCAGCTTCCTTTCCCTTCTCAAAAGGCCAGTGAACTAGTCTTTATAGATTGTCATGCCTACGTTTTTCCATGTAGTCCAGTGCAATGTTTTTCACTTCAAAACAAATACCACAAACTATATTAAAATATACAAGTCTTCACTAAAAATTGTACCTCATCATTTAAAAAATAACTTCCAAATATACAGTCTTTATCCAAAAATCATTTTAAAATATTTGTGATATTGTGCTGATTCAAGATAATACTGTATCTTTAATTAACCTAGAACTAAACAGAACTATATCTTAGAGCTTTCAAAGAATTTGGCATTCATTCTACCAGAGTTTAATTAAATTGCTCTAGGAGAGTTTCTGTTAAATTAGTAGGATCCTTTTACACTAACCCACCGTACCACCAGTTACACAGTGCAGTCAAACCACTCATTGCTATAGCAACCTGTAGCAGATAATGGTATCAGTAACTCTACCTATTCTGTTTTAAAGGCCTATTAATCTTGCCCTCAAGCCCACCCAGAAGTAAGGATTACTCCTCTAAATCAGACTTACCAAACTTGATAAACACTTTTTTTTTTTTTTATTGCCAAGCTATAATGGAACAAGAGATAATCTCTAAGACTTATGTTTACTAGTGACACTGCACCAGCCAACAGGGTTAAGTCACTGTAAGATTCATGCCAGTGTCTCATTAAGAAGCAGATTCGCCTAAAAAAATCTCAACTCTATGCACAAGTCTTACTGTCTTACTTTGCAAATGAGACCACAGAGCCTAGACTTAAGCAAATAAAAAACTTACACCCCAAACACAGGATGCTCGGTATTCTGATTTTAATCACCATTTGGCTGTGGCAGAAGAATCATGGTCAGAGGCAGCTAGACCACCAATGTTGTCTTGTTGCCAATCAAGTCCACCACTGGCTTACATCTACAGAGCAGTGTCAAAAGCACAGGTGGAAAACCAGGATCATGCTCTCCGTTTGCTCTGCCCGCCCCCACAATTGTCAGAAAAACACCCTGATGGTAGTGTTCATAGCAGCCTCTGTGCCTCTCTGGCATACACGGTGGGTAGCTCATAGTCTTTGAATGAATCTTTTTCTCTCAATAGGCTGTAAATTCTGGGATAGCAGGGACCAGATCTATTTCTGTTCAACCCTTATATCCCCAGCACCAAGCTGAGTGCTTTTCACTTAACAGGTGCTGAATAAATGCTTCTCGTCTCCACCTGCAACTGTTGGCCCAAAATATACATAGCTGACAAGATGTGGTGGATCGTTAGACAAGCTGTGGATCAGGACAGAGAAGGAAAAGTTGTTTACTTTTTGGAATTAACTAACTGAAACACTTCCAATACCAGAGCTATTTTGTCACAACTTCTGAACGGCCAGATTCATAGACAGATGAATGCTTTTCTCCTTACTTCCTCCCACCCTTCTGGCTCTGTAAGTCCAAAAGCCAACCCTTTTCCTCTCCACTTAGTAAGTATTGCTGTTTCACTACTAACTACTGCACCTGCACGTGTTGCTACAATGTTTTATCCTAATGGGCAAATCAAATTCACAATGGCCACAGAATTAAAATGGCAAAGGCACTTCAGAGACTACTTGCCACTCTTAATTGAGAGGCTATTGTAACACTTTGAAATTTTGTTTCAATATCCCAGTTATTCCTTTCTCTTTTTTTTTCTAAAAGCAGGACTACTAGTAAGAACTTTCATTTTGCCTGTTCGGTATAAATACGGACTGGGAGCAACAATGAGGCACTCATCTACAGAAATATCAAAGTGAGACTTAGTGAGTGAGAGCCCAGCATTCCACTCAATTCAACAAGTTCCACTGGTCCCTACTGAGCAGCAGCTGGGGAGAAGAAACCAAGATGGAAGAAGAAATCCTTGGAATCAAGTAACTCCAAAATGTGCCCCTTGGCATATCATTTTTATATTTATATTCTATATTGTTTCAGAAAGAATTTAAGACATCTTCTTTAAAATACAGGATTTTTTTCATTTAAATTACTTGTGATTTTTTTAAAGACAAAAGTAATTATTTAAGACAGTGGATAATTCCCTCCTCTTACACAGTTTTTTTGTCTGAAGGTTAACATATGATCCAATTCTGGCCAGAGTCTTAATAGAAACTTTCCTGACACCTCTCTAAAAAAGGCTTCTATCACTAACAGAAAAAAGAAAAGAAAAGTTGAAGGGCAAAAGGATCTTTTTCCATTGCTCTTTTTGTCTGAATAGAGTTCAATGAAGAAATGATTTTGGAGCCACAGTAGCCCTCTTGCAACACCAGACTGCTGCAGGCCATTCTCCACAGTGGGCCTACTCTTATTGTGAAAACGTTTATACTGGATTATCTTTTGAAGGATGGTTTTGTGGCCAACAGTCTTGAAACCAAGAAATAGTGTTTCCTTTGGGGATGAAGGCAGATTTGTTTTCTGGCCAGGGTAGTAAAGATAATAGCCCCTTCCAGTGCAAGGGTTGGGCAGGCTTGCTAGCAGTCTCCTTACAAGATTTGGGATTTTTTCGTCAGGGTTCCTCAGCTGTGACACAAACTGAGTGTGTGTGCAGCATCTATCTGAGCTGCTCACAAGGCCCCTGGGGGACTTGCTGGACAAGGGGAACCAATGTGAACATGAAGCCCATGCTGCCTATGCCATGAGCAATAAAGTCTTTTGTATCAGAAAAACAACAAAAACAACAAAAAATGGGGAAAAAATTTAAAAAATCAATATAACTACCATTAAATATTGGTATATACTCCCCCATATATGTTTTTATGACAGCTTTATTAAGGTATAATTCATATACCAAACAATTCACCCACTTAGAGTGTACAATTCACTGGGTTTTAGTATATTGAGTTCTGCAACCATCACCGTAATCAATTTTAGGACATTTTCATCACTCCAATGAGAAAACCCCATATCCATTAGCAATCGCTCCACATTTCTCCCTAACCACCTCACCATCCTCCTTCCACACCCCAGCCCTAGGCAAGCACTGATCTATTTTCTGTCTCAACAGAATTGCCTATTCTGGATATTTCATATAAATTGAACTGCACAATATGTAGCCTTTTGAAACTGGATTCTTTCATGCAGCATAATGTTTTCAAGATTCATCCATGCTGTAGCATTCCTCTTTACTGCCAAGTAGTATTCCATCAGATAGATAGATAGATAGATAGATAGATAGATAGATAGATAGATAGATAGATGGTAGCTATTTTGTTTTATTTATCTATTCCTCAGCTGATGGATATTTGAGTTGTTTCCACTTTTTGTCTATTATTAATAATGCTGCAATAAACATTCAAGTAAAAGTTTTTGTGTAGATACATGTTTTCATTTCTCTTAAGTATATACCTAGGGATGCAATTGTTGAATCATATAACTCCACGGTCGATAAATTTTTATGATACAGATTTTTACATCTCCTGAACCCTGCCCCTGCCCACCATAGAAATCTCTAAAGCAAAGAATTCAATTATGGAGAAAAAGTATCCTCGGCCCCAAAATTTGGTTGCAATTATCAATTACACAGAAGTTCTAAATCAATATACAATTGATCTTTAAACAATGCAGGTTTGAACGGCATGAGTCCACTTTTATATGGATTGCTTCCAATAAATATGTTGGTAATTTTTTTGGAAATTTTTTGACAGTTTGATAAAACTCACAGACAAACCACCCTTTCCTAATCCTCCTGCTCCTCAGCCTACTCAGTGTGAAGACAACAAGGATGAAGACCTTTGTGGTGGTCCAGTTCCACTTAATAAACGGTAAATGTATTTTATCTTCCTTATGATTTTATTAAGAACATTTTTTTCTCTAGCTTACTTTATTATACAAATATAGTATACAATACATGTAACATACAAAATATGTGTTGACCAATGGTTTATGTTACTGGCAAGGCTTCTGGTCAACAGTGGGCTATGAGAAGTTAAGCTTGGGTAGAATCAACTTTGACTCACATGAATTCTTGACTGTGCAGGGGATTGGTGCCCCTAATCCAAGTTGTTCAAGGGTTAACTGCATTTTTAAATTGAAGTCAGGGCATAATTTTCCTAAGTTAATCAATGGCTTGAATAAAATTAAGCAAGTCATCTTTCAAAGACATAAACAAAATTCCATTTTTATCAAACTTAGATTCTACTTCAACTCAAGAAATGAACCTTTAGCTATATTTTCAAGATCATTGCAATCCCATTAGAATACTTAGTTGAGTTTAATACTTGTTGTTTCTCTCTAGCCTGCTTATCTGACTAAGCTAGAATAAAGTATCTATATTAGCTATGAGCCAAATGTGTTGCACCTAGGTGAGCTCCAAGGAACCTCTGAGTCATAAGCTCAAACATAAAGTGGGTTCAACCAGATGATTCCTAAAGTTCTTTCCAGGTCAAACCATGATTCTTTAATCCTTTGATAAACTAAGTGGTGAGGAGAATTTTTATTTATGTATGAGAAAATGCAGATATTTTTATAATAATGTACAAAATGAGTATCATATCATCATGATATCCTATCTGTATCCTTGTCCCTTTACTGATGAAGATTGCTCTTTTCTGTGACAAGGAGAAGAAAGAGGACTGGCAAAGTCAGTCACTAAGGGAAATACAGAAAAGGCTGAATTGCTCTGTAAAATGCAGCCATAAAAAAGAGAATAAGTTCATGTCCTTTGCAGGGACATGGATGAAGCTGGAAACCATCATTCTCAGCAAACTAACACAGGAACAGAAAATCAAACACCACATGTTCTCACTCGTAAGTGGGAGTTGAACAAAGTAGACACAGGGAAGGGAACATCACACACCAGGGCCTGTTAAGGGGGGTGGGGGGCTAGGGGAGGGATAGCATTGGGAGAAATATCTAATGTAGATGACGGGTTGATGGGTGCAGCAAGCAACCATGGCACGTGTATACCTATGTAATAAACCTGCACATTCTGCACATGCATCCCAGAACTTAATAATAATAATAATAATAATAATAATAATAATAATAATAAATGAAAGCAACAATTACAAATCATTTCCTGGGGCTGTGTATGATTTTCTTGTTGAAAATGCCAAAAATACCCTACTTCTAGGAAAAAAATATTTATCAAGTCCTTGACCAGATATTCCACTTGAGAGTCAAGGTAGAGCTGTGTATGCAAGTGAATGATCAGCTCTGTCACCCAGCCTGCCTAATACTGCTGTCTTAAGTCCCCAACACCCAAGTCCCAGCTGTCCTGGCTTAAAGGACCTATATCTTGATATTTGGACCATCTGCAACAGTTCTCCTAAAATGCCCTTGTGTTAGAGTGTCTCAAATGAAAAATCTTGGAAACAATACTTTGTATGGATAAAAGCCCTATTGTTTTCCCAGTCATATCTCACAGGAGATGTTCAAATAAGGAGAATCCACCACACAACTCTCTCTACATTTCACAAACCAAAGCACAGAGGGAAGTGCTGCACCCCTGTCTATAGAATGCTCAAGCAAAATATCTGCTGACTTCTAGTCACCATGACATGAATGGCTAGGTCCTGGTATCTCAAAACATATATCTTTACCATTGAATCCACCATACGCATGTGTTATATAACTTGCACTCACGATTAGACATCATTCAGTAAACATTCACTATGTTCAATACTGGGCAAGGAGCTCTATCCGTACTTCCTCACTGAAGTAAGTATTAAATGACACCCCACCTCCACCCCTACCCCATCATTTTTCACAAAAGCAAACAGCCTAATCACTTGCATTATGCTCAAAAGCCAGTTCACTGCAGAGCTGAGGTTTTTAGCAAAGTCAGCTTACTACTGACGTGTCATTGAGACACGTCTGTGCATGCAGGTTATAGGACTTGAGAGAGATGAACCATTTGGAATAGAGCATTTCAAGGCAATGTTTCCAATGTTTGTGCTTTTTCTATCCCCCAAATGCTGGAGAGAACTCTAGACCAGCAGTCCAGACACTAAATAGATCAGTCCTCTGCTCTATAGGGGTAGTGGTAGTCTGTAGTGTGGTCAGTAAGGGAGTGGACTCTTCACCTGAGTTCTGATGGCCTGGGCCAGTATCACCTCAGGTAAGTTACATAACCTTTCTGTGCTGCCGCTTCCACATGCATAAAGTGGGGAGGGTTGATTCCTGACTCCCAGAAATGCCCCTCCCCATGACCGTAGGTATGAGTGCTCCATGAGTGTATAGACTTAACTCAGGTTGTGCCTAATGCCTAGAACAATACCCAGCATATAGCAGGTGCTAACAAATGCTTGAGTGAAATTAAATGCAAGCAAACTCCTTGAGGGCAAAGGTTTTTTCTCCTTGCCATTTTTTTTTTTTTTTTTTTTTTTTTTTTTTTTGGTACTGCCAAGAACAGTAGCTGGTATAAAGTGATTGGCAGTCAACACATATTTACTGAATGGATGGATAAGGAAATGGGCCTAAGGACACATGTCCAGCTGTCCTGCCTGAATCTTACATTTGGACCAACGGCCTCTTCTGCCTCCCACACAGAATCACAATGGGGAAGCCCCTTTGAGCCTGGTGAGAGTGGCTGCCTCCACCCTGAAGGAAATGATTTTGCCCTCTCTCCTTGGAGATTGTAACACATGTTCCAATCCCCAACTCCCTATTTCCTTGTCAATGAAAATGTGGAAGATGATTTATTGGGAGAAGCCAACAAAGTAACAAATGAGTGACACCAAGTTAAGACAGTTAGCAAATGTAGAGAGTTTTTGAACGACAAAATAATTTTTTAAGTGGATTCATACAGTGGCAAATGGTATTGTAGTCATTCTTAGGTTGTGTTACAGTCCAGTAGACACCAGGCAGGCAATAGCCTCCCATGTGATATCAAGAATTGAAGCGGGATATCGGAGGAGGCGTGGATGATCTGGAATATTCAAGATGACTGTGAACCATTTGAAAAATTCTTCCTTGCACCTCTCTAGTGTGCGTATTACCGGACTAACAGATGCTGGGAACCCAGGTGATAGTGAAAATGGAGGTCATAAGATCTAGAGGGGGGGGCGGAGCAAGATGGCCAAATAGGAACAGCTTCAGTCTCCATCTCCCAGCGCGAGCGACACAGAAGACCGGCGATTTCTGCATTTTCAACTGAGGTACTGGGGTCATCTCACTCGGGAGTGCCGGACAATCGGAGCTGGTCAGCTGCTGCAGCCCGACCAGCGAGAGCTGAAGCAGGGCGAGGCATCACCTCACCTGGGAAGCGCGAGGGGGAAGGGAGTCCCTTTTCCTAGCCAGGGGAACTGAGACACACAACACCTGGAAAATCGGGTAACTCCCACCCCAATACTGCGCTGTAACACCGGCACACCGGAGATTGTATCCCACACCTGGCCGGGAGGGTCCCACGCCCACGGAGCCTCTCTCCTTGCTAACACAGCAGTCTGCGGCAATCTAACCGCAAGGCAGCAGCGAGGCTGGGGGAGGGGCGCCCACCATCGCTGAGGCTTAAGTAGGTAAATAAAGCCACTGGGAAGCTGGAACTGGGTGGAGCTCACAGCAGCTCAAGGAAACCTGCCTGTCTCTGTAGACTCCGCCTCTGGGGACAGGGCTCAGCTAAAGGAGCAGAAGCCTGTGAAACGCGAACGACTCTGTCTGACAGCTTTGAAGAGAGCAGTGGATCTCCCAACACGGAGGTTGAGATCTGAGAAGGGGCAGTCTGCCTGCTCAAGTCGGTCACTGACCCCTGAGTAGCCTAACTGGGAGACATCCCCCACTAGGGGCAGTCTGACACCCCACACCTCACAGGGTGGAGTACACCCCTGAGAGGAAGCTT
>NC_045437.1:46976448-47029012 GCF_002776525.5 Piliocolobus tephrosceles
GAGATGAGAGAAGAAGGCTTCAGTCCATCAAACCTCTCAGAGCTAAAGGAGGAATTACGTACCCAGCGCAAAGAAACTAAAAATCTTGAAAAAAGAGTGGAAGAATTGAGAGCTAGACTAATTAATGCGGAGAAGGTCATAAACGAAATGACAGAGATGAAAACCATGACACGAGAAATACGTGACAAATGCACAAGCTTCAGTAACCGACTCGATCAACTGGAAGAAAGAGTATCAGCGATGGAGGATCAAATGAATGAAATGAAGCGAGAAGAGAAACCAAAAGAAAAAAGAAGAAAAAGAAATGAACAAAGCCTGCAAGAAGTATGGGATTATGTCAAAAGACCAAATCTACGTCTGATTGGGGTGCCTGAAAGTGAGGGGGAAAATGGAACCAAACTGGAAAACACTCTACAGGATATCATCCAGGAGAACTTCCCCAACCTAGCAGGGCAGGCCAACATTCAAATTCAGGAAATACAGAGAACGCCACAAAGATACTCCTCCAGAAGAGCAACTCCAAGACACATAATTGCCAGATTCACCAAAGTTGAAATGAAGGAAAAAATCTTAAGGGCAGCCAGAGAGAAAGGTCGGGTTACCCACAAAGGGAAGCCCATCAGACTGACAGCAGATCTCTCGGCAGAAACTCTACAAGCCAGAAGAGAGTGGGGGCCAATATTCAACGTTCTTAAAGAAAAGAATTTTAAACCCAGAATTTCATATCCAGCCAAACTAAGTTTCATCAGTGAAGGAGAAATAAAATTCTTTACAGATAAGCAAATGCTTAGAGATTTTGTCACCACCAGGCCTGCCTTACAAGAGACCCTGAAGGAAGCCCTAAACATGGAAAGGAACAACTGGTACCAGCCATTGCAAAAACATGCCAAAATGTAAAGACCATCGAGGCTAGGAAGAAACTGCATCAACTAATGAGCAAAATAACCAGTTAATATCATAATGGCAGGATCAAGTTCACACATAACAATATTAACCTTAAATGTTAATGGACTAAATGCTCCAATTAAAAGACACAGACTGGCAAACTGGATAAAGAGTCAAGACCCATCAGTCTGCTGTATTCAGGAGACCCATCTCACATGCAGAGACATACATAGGCTCAAAATAAAGGGATGGAGGAAGATCTACCAAGCAAATGGAGAACAAAAAAAAGCACGGGTTGCAATCCTAGTCTCTGATAAAACAGACTTTAAACCATCAAAGATCAAAAGAGACAAAGAAGGCCATTACATAATGGTAAAGGGATCAATTCAACAGGAAGAGCTAACTATCCTAAATATAGATGCACCCAATACAGGAGCACCCAGATTCATAAAGCAAGTCCTTACAGACTTACAAAGAGACTTAGACTCCCATACAATAATAATGGGAGACTTCAACACTCCACTGTCAACATTAGACAGATCAACGAGACAGAAAGTTAACAAGGATATCCAGGAATTGAACTCATCTCTGCACCAAGCGGACCTAATAGACATCTATAGAACTCTCCACCCCAAGTCAACAGAATATACATTCTTCTCAGCACCACATCACACTTATGCCAAAATTGACCACATAATTGGAAGTAAAGCACTCCTCAGCAAATGTAAAAGAACAGAAATTATAACAAACTGTCTCTCTGACCACAGTGCAATCAAACTAGAACTCAGGACTAAGAAACTCAATCAAAACCGCTCAACTACATGGAAACTGAACAACCTGCTCCTGAATGACTACTGGGTACATAACGAAATGAAAGCAGAAATAAAGATGTTCTTTGAAACCAATGAGAACAAAGATACAACATACCAGAATCTCTGGGACACATTTAAAGCAGTGTGTAGAGGGAAATTTATAGCACTAAGTGCCCACAAGAGAAAGCAGGAAAGATCTAAAATTGACACTCTAACATCACAATTAAAAGAACTAGAGAGGCAAGAGCAAACACATTCAAAAGCTAGCAGAAGGCAAGAAATCACTAAGATCAGAGCAGAACTGAAGGAGATAGAGACACAAAAAACCCTCCAAAAAATCAATGAATCCAGGAGTTGGTTTTTTGAAAAGATCAACAAAATTGACAGACCGCTAGCAAGATTAATAAAGAAGAAAAGAGAGAGGAATCAAATAGACGCAATAAAAAATGATAAAGGGGATATCACCACCGACCCCACAGAAATACAAACTACCATCAGAGAATACTATAAACACCTCTACGCAAATCAACTAGAAAATCTAGAAGAAATGGATAATTTCCTGGACACGTACACTCTTCCAAGACTAAACCAGGAAAAAGTTGAATCCCTGAATAGACCAATAGCAGCCTCTGAAATTGAGGCAACAATTAATAGCCTACCCACCAAAAAAATCCCAGGACCAGATGGATTCACAGCTGAATTCTACCAGAGGTACAAGGAGGAGCTGGTACCTTTCCTTCTGAAACTATTCCAATCAATAGAAAAAGAGGGAATCCTCCCTAACTCATTTTATGAGGCCAACATCATCCTGATACCAAAGCCTGGCAGAGACACAACAAAAAAAGAGAATTTTAGACCAATCTCCCTGATGAACATCGATGCAAAAATCCTCAATAAAATACTGGCAAACCGGATTCAGCAGCACATCAAAAAGCTTATCCACCATGATCAAGTGGGCTTCATCCCTGGGATGCAAGGCTGGTTCAACATTCGCAAATCAATCAACGTAATCCAGCATATCAACAGAACCAAAGACAAGAACCACATGATTATCTCAATAGATGCAGAAAAGGCTTTTGACAAAATTCAACAGCCCTTCATGCTAAAAATGCTCAATAAATTCGGTATTGATGGAACGTACCTCAAAATAATAAGAGCTATTTATGACAAACCCACAGCTAATATCATACTGAATGGGCAAAAACTGGAAAAGTTCCCTTTGAAAACTGGCACAAGACAGGGATGCCCTCTCTCACCACTCCTATTCAACATAGTGTTGGAAGTTCTGGCTAGGGCAATCAGGCAAGAGAAACAAATCAAGGGTATTCAGTTAGGAAAAGAGGAAGTCAAATTGTCCCTGTTTGCAGATGACATGATTGTGTATTTAGAAAACCCCATCGTCTCAGCCCAAAATCTTCTTAAGCTGATAAGCAACTTCAGCAAAGTCTCAGGATACAAAATTAATGTGCAAAAATCACAAGCATTCTTATACACCAGTAACAGACAAGCAGAGAGCCAAATCAGGAATGAACTTCCATTCACAATTGCTTCAAAGAGAATAAAATACCTAGGAATCCAACTTACAAGGGATGTAAAGGACCTCTTCAAGGAGAACTACAAACCACTGCTCAGTGAAATCAAAGAGGACACAAACAAATGGAAGAACATACCATGCTCATGGATAGGCAGAATCAATATTGTGAAAATGGCCATACTGCCCAAGGTAATTTATAGATTCAATGCCATCCCCATCAAGCTACCAATGAGTTTCTTCACCGAATTGGAAAAAACTGCTTTAAAGTTCATATGGAACCAAAAAAGAGCCCGTATTGCCAAGACAATCCTAAGTCAAAAGGACAAAGCCGGAGGCGTCACGCTACCTGACTTCAAACTATACTACAAGGCTACAGTAACCAAAACAGCATGGTACTGGTACCAAAACAGAGATATAGACTAATGGAACAGAACGGAGCCTTCAGAAATAATGCCACACATCTACAACCATCTGATCTTTGACAAACCTGAGAGAAACAAGAAATGGGGAAAGGATTCCCTATTTAATAAATGGTGCTGGGAAAATTGGCTAGCCAATAAGTAGAAAGCTGAAACTGGATCCTTTCCTTACTCCTTATACGAAGATTAATTCAAGATGGATTAGAGACTTAAATGTTAGACCTAATACCATAAAAACCCTAGAAGAAAATCTAGGTAGTACCATTCAGGACATAGGCATGGGCAAGGACTTCATGTCTAAAACACCAAAAGCAACGGCAGCAAAAGCCAAAATTGACAAATGGGATCTCATTAAACTAAAGAGCTTCTGCACAGCAAAAGAAACTACCATCAGAGTGAACAGGCAACCTACAGAATGGGAGAAAATTTTTGCAATCTACTCATCTGACAAAGGGCTCATTTCCAGAATCTACAAAGAACTCAAACAAATATACAAGAAAAAAACAAACAACCCCATCCAAAAGTGGGGAAAGGATATGAACAGACATTTCTCAAAAGAAGACATTCATACAGCCAACAGACACATGAAAAAATGCTCATCATCACTCGCCATCAGAGAAATGCAAATCAAAACCACAATGAGATACCACCTCACACCAGTTAGAATGGCAATCATTAAAAAATCAGGAAACAACAGGTGTTGGAGAGGATGTGGAGAAATAGGAACACTTTTACACTGTTGGTGGGATTGTAAACTAGTTCAACCATTATGGAAAACAGTATGGCGATTCCTCAAGGATCTAGAACTAGATGTACCATATGACCCAGCCATCCCACTACTGGGTATATACCCAAAGGATTATAAATTATGCTACTACAAAGACACATGCACACGTATGTTTATTGCGGCACTATTCACAATAGCAAAGACTTGGAATCAACCCAAATGTCCATCAGTGACAGACTGGATTAAGAAAATGTGGCACATATACACCATGGAATACTATGCAGCCATAAAAAAGGATGAGTTTGCATCCTTTGTAGGGACATGGATGCAGCTGGAAACCATCATTCTTAGCAAACTATCACAAGAAGAGAAAACCAAACACCGCATGTTCTCACTCATAGGTGGGAACTGAACAATGAGTTCACTTGGACTCGGGAAGGGGAACATCACACACTGGGGACTATCATGGGGAGGGGGGAGGGGGGAGGGATTGCATTGGGGAGTTATACCTGATATAAATGATGAATTGATGGGTGCTGACGAGTTGATGGGTGCAGCACACCAACATGGCACATGTATACATATGTAACCTGCACGTTATGCACATGTACCCTAGAACTTAAAGTATAATAAAAAAAAAATAAAATTAAATTAAATTTAAAAAAAAAGAAATGCCTTTAAAAGGAAAAAAAAAAAAAAAAAAGATCTAGAGAGGGAGGTGCCACGGAGCTGAGGAAGAACAACATTTTCAAAGTACCTTCCACAGACTATTTCTATGAGAGGTTGAGAACTGCAAAAAAAGGATTCTTGTGTGATCATTTAGAGAACTGCTAACTTAAACAAGATTATACAGGTTTCTTGACTTACTAAAGCCCACAAAACATTAAATGCATCATGAATCTCAAACGTGGGAGTTTCATATACAGTAGCTCCCGCCATCAGGGATTTCATGTTCTATGGCTTTGATTACCTGCAGTTGACTTCAGTCCAAAAATACTAAATAGAAAATTCCAAAAATAATTCCTATGTTTTTTAAATTGCAGACCATTCTTGACTAGTATGATGAAATCTCGATATCTCATTCCTTCCCACCAGGAAAGTGAATTATTTCATTGTCCAGTGTCCTTACGCTGCCTACGCTACCTGCCCATTAGTCTTTTAGTAGCTCTTAGTTATCAGATCAACTGTTTCAATATGGCAGTGCTTATGTCCAAGTAACCTTATTTTACTTACCAATGACCCCAAAGCACAAGAGTAGTGATACTTGCATATTGTTATAATTGTTCTACTTTATTATTAGTTATCATTGTTAATCTTTACTATGCCTAATTTATAAATTAAACTTTATAATAGGTGTGTATGTATAGAAAAAAAGCACAGTATATATAAAGTTCAGTATTATCCAGGGTTGCAGGTATCCACTAGAGATCTTGGAACTTATCCCCCAAAGATAAGAGGGAACTACTGCACAGCATTTTCTACTTATTTGGCCAAAGAATCCTTATTTTTCAAAATATCTTCCAAGATCAGTGTTCTGTACAATGTTCTTTGGAAATCCTAGGACAGAGAGATCAAATAAGGATAAGAAGGCAAGGGGAAAATATGGAGCCAGGTTTTTGATTAATACTAATAATTAGCTTATTAATATGAGCATATTAAAATAAGATGACTTTTTGGCCATTCGATTCATTTGAAATAATGTCCCATTATTCTGAGAGTACAACTAGAATCATGAAACTATAGAAGCATAACTTGATCATAGGCAATAATAAAACCATTTATCACAGTCACAGAGACAGCAAAGTTAATGTCCAGGCTAGAATTATTATAGTCTTTTAATTAATAACAGCTACAGATATAAGCTTAGAGTTTCCCCCCTACTACGCATTGTCCCAGAGGGGACAGAAAATACAATCTACTAAGAATCTTCTAATAGATTTCAAAGTGGAAGTTTGCTTTAGGGTTTTTTTCTTTTTAAGAGGGAGCTCTTATGGTCAAAATGTTTTTTCAGTTGAGTCTCCTCCAGCCTCATGAATGGACAAAAACTGAATGAATGTTTCCACTTCAGTTGAATATTGCCCTCTGCTGGAATATGCATACAATTTCTAGTATTCTTTCAAGGGTAGACAAATACAAAAGCATTGTCTAGATTCAAGGGCTATAAAGTATACCTACTAATTATTTGGAGTCAGAGGGCTTGGATTTCTGTCCAAATTCTTGTGCTTATTGGTTGAGTAATTTCAGTCAAATTGGCAGCCACATATATTACCTTGACTGCCCCAAACACCTGTCAAATTCAACTTGTCTAAAATTGAACATATATTGTCACAATTCTGCTTCCTGGAAGGCCCATCCCACCCAGCGCCACACCCCAAGAATGGAGGCACCATCCTTCTCCCTTACCACTGACAGCCAATCAGATCCTACACTTTCAGGACCACACTCACGTGTCCCCACGTCTCCCGTCTTGTCACACTGCTGTAGGGCAGATCCTCTTCTGCGTCGCTTTCAGCAGCCCCCTGGCTGGTCCCTGTCTTCCACTAGCCTCTCCCATCCATTCCCCATACTCCCACCAAAGTGAACTTTAAAACACTTCCCAGAGCTGTCAGGGTAGAATTCTAACAACTTGCCTCATGTAGAGCAGTGTCAGTCTGCCTACTTCTTAAGCCTATGTTCTTGGCATCACTGCCACCACCATACAGAAGCACAGACATGCATACACACACATACACACACACACACACACACACACACACACACACACACACCCCTATATTCCAGGACTTCAAAATGAGCTGCATTTTCCCCAGTGCATCATTTGGCTCAGGACTTTGTATTGCATGTAGAGTTCCCTTCCCTCCATTAGATCACAGCTCCAGGGCCACTTCTTCCAGGAAGCTTTCACTGACCGCTCCACTGTCACAGTCTACAGCATGCTAATACACAGAGCTACTTGCAAATATCTCCTGTAGCAATTATCATACTGTACCATGAGAGCTTGTTTTTCTGCCCCAACCTCAAACTGTAAGCCCCTTAAGAACAACTTGGAATTAAAGTACTCCTTTAGACCTCAGTGTTCTAAATTAATTTGAAGGCAGAATACAAGAGGAAAAATTTGCAAGAGGATTTTTTAAAATCAGAAGTTGATTTTAAGAAAGAAAAAGTAAGGGTAGAGGCTTAAATAAGCAACAAGGTAATATAAAAATGCAGTCAGCATTGCCACAGACACTTGCCACAGACACATTGCCACATACACTGGGCACACAATCAAGTGCCCAGAAAGTTTATCAGAAAGCTAGAAGTAAGAAACCTGATCAGCCACAGGTACAGCAGTAAAAGCAAGCTGAGCCGGGCACTCAGGTGAAGCTGCGTTCCCAATACAAAAAAAGAAAGAGCTTTCTCCTGCAGGTCTTCAAGGACAAAGCACAAAGTAACCCACCATCTTGTTGGGCAGCAGGGTAAACAGTGGCTCCTTCAACACAGCCAGTAGCGAGTGTCACCCACAGGGGAGAATAGTAAAAGCAATTCCCTGGGGCTCCAAGCAGGTGCAGCCTGAGGAGGAGGCTCAGCTGCTCGGGCTTAACCCAGGAACATATGCAGTCGGGATGGGCCACACAGACTCAGCAACTCACCAGAAATATGCCTTCTCTAAGACTACTTTTTTTTTTTTTTTTTTTTTTTTTTGAGATGGAGTCTCGCTGTGTCACCCAGACTGGAATGCAGTGGCATGATCTCAGCTCACTGCAACCTCGCCTCCCAGGTTCAAGCAATTGTCTTGTCTCAGCCTCCTGAGTACCTGGGATTACAGGTGCACACCACCGCGCCTTGCTAATTTTTGTATTTTTAGTAAAGACGGGGTTTTGCCATGTTGGTCGGGCTGGTCTTGAACCCCTGACCTCAGGTGATCTACCTGCCTCGGCCTCCCAAAGTGCTGGGATTACAGGTGTGAGCCACTGTGCCCAGCCAAGACTACTTTTTAACAAACATGCAGGTAAAGAGTTTAAGATCATAGTACCTGACAAAATACCTGGAATCCAACTCTTCTGTGAGGCTAGTAAAAAGCAGAATCAAAAGTATTGACCAGCTATTAACATTGGTGGCTTAGGAACAAGGGCCTTGTCGTATTTTTCCTCCTAGCCCCAGCATGAAGCTTGGTGGTTCTGAACCCTACCAGACCCATGCCCTTTACATTAACAGGTATTTTGTGTTGCTCCCTTCACTATCTTGAAATTAAGTTAGTAGATCACATAACTCTACCCCCTAGATACATATAACCTTATCTTCATGTATAATTAAAAATAAAAATCAATACAATACCCTAACTAAAATATGAAGCAAATGGAGAGGAACTGATGAGAAGATAATATGTATTTTAATACATAAAACTTTTGCCCTAACTACCCTAGGAGATGCAATAATGTGGTTAGATTTTTGCAACCACTGGGTTTTGAAAACACACAATCAGGATTTATTCCAGACAAGAAATACTGGAACATGCAAAAATAAGCTTCCTAGAATAAAAACTTCTGTTTATTACTACAACTTACTAAAAGACCAAAATTATTTGCATATGGAAAAGCAGAAGTCACCTGAAATGAAGTAAGAATTGCATGCCTAGATAAACTGTCAAGTTGGGGAAAATGAGGAATGATGATGTTCTGCAAATGAGCTAGGTACTATGCACAAATGGGGTATCCGAATGATTCCATGTGGCACATTGTGGAATAGAGTAGGAACAATGTAGCATAAAAAATATATCTTCTTTTATGAACTTCCACCACGAGTAGAATCGCACATGCCGTCTCTGAATCACCATCAGGACTGTAAACATCTGTACAGGACAACTCTTAGTTGCACAGGACTGTACATTGATGAACATCCAGCAACCCTGGTGCCTCAGTTCTAAATGCCAGTGGTGCCCCCCAACCCTCATGATGACAAAAACTCCTTCATGACTTCCAGAGTATCCTTGCTTAGCAAACAGTAGGAGATCCACAAAGGTGGAAGGAACTAAAGAACAAATGGTTGAAACAAGGACTCAATGAATGAACAAGCTGAATGAGGAGAACAATCAGAATGTCAAGAGAGCATCCTGAAGATCAGGAATGCGAGAGGACCTGGCCCAGGTCCCGGCAAACAGCACTCAGGACATTCCAGTTAAATAGAGAGTGGAAACAAACAGTATACTTCATTTCATGCTGTCCGAGGACCCAGAGGCTTTGCTGTATCCCACACCCCTGACCTTGCCTCTGAGCCCCTTGGTTCCTGGCCAGCTTCACCACACACTTCAACGGACTGGTTAGCTTGTTGGTCCGGAGCACTTTCTGGCTGCCCCAAGTGGCAAAGGAGCATGCGTACCTTCTTCAGTTTCTGCACCGCTGGAGGGCATAGCTGTTCTTTCCTCTGGCCTGGCTTCTTGCTCAAAGGCCTAGGAAACAATGGGGGAAAAAAACAAGAAAGCACAGAAAACCATTTGAGGTTTCAGATATACAACAAAGAGGCAAAAGTCACTATCAACGATCTCAGAGCTAGGAGGTTGGGAAATAGTGGATGGGTGAAAGCCGCGGGGAGAACACATAGCCAGCACCCCAGGAGGAGGGCAAGCAAAGTCAGGAGAAACTCCAAGGCAGGGGCCAAAACTCTCCCTGCCACCAATCTTTTACTGCTTCTGCAGGTCACACCAAGCAGAAGGTTCTCAGGAATATCATGCATGTACCAGAAAGAGAACCGAAAATCTTGATGCCAGAAAGAAGGGCTTCTGGTCTGTGCATCTACCACCTGGAGCAGACCAAATCCACATCCTAAGACACAGAAATCTCAGAGGACCAGGTGAGGGGCTAGGACCCTGATCACAAGGAAGATCCAGGATGACCATAGGCCCTGAGCCGCAGGTTGGCACACACTGGTGCAGGCTGGCCCTGGGTGAAACTAAGTTGATGAGCCTTCCAAAAGGCTTTAGCAAAAAGTTGCCCTCTTGGGACCATCTGAATTTTCTTTTGACAGATTCCCCACATCCAGTGAAAATGTGAAGAAACACAGAATTATGTATTGATGTGCTGAATAGTAAACCAGCCCAAGATGGCCCCAGCACAGGTTCTGAAATCAATCATCAGTATACTTGGGCAAGTAATCACATAACTGACATAGGTCTCTTATCCCCTTGGGCGTATCATTAAGCCCGTGGTGCTTCTTTCTTTGACTCTAGGAACAATGCCCTGCAGCCAGAGTAAAAGGAATGTAAAAATATATATACAATTTAGCAAACCCAGAAACAGGCAGGGAGCAACAAGTGCCTGGTCACCCACCCTCCATGGGCTGTTAACTCACCCCAGCCCCACCTCCAGGACACTGTGTTCTCTTCTAAGGCCCACCATGGAATGAGTGGCTGGACCAGAGCAGGTCCATATTAAGGGGTAGTGAGGAGATGGCTGCATGAGCACCCATGGATGGAAGAGGGGTCACCACACAGGCTCAAGGCCCCATGAGTCTACCTGGGCTGAACCTTAGCCCCGATCCCCCTGTCTTTCAATGAAGAGAGTTGCCAAGCCTGTGTGAGAAAAGAACATCAGGCAATGCTGGTTTCTGATTACATCACAAAACTTGAAATAAGGAAACGCTATTTTCTCTTGAAAATAGAATATATTCAAACTTCATTTTTATCCTTATAAGTAATTTTGAATATACCTTTAAAAACTTAAATTTCCTAGTTGCTTATTAATTTTAGTCAAGCTCTAGAGTGGAATTATCAGCATTCGGATTGTTACGACGAAATAACTAAAAAGTGATTAAAAGACATGGCTAACATTTTGCTTATTATTTAATTTCCTAATATTCTGTCTTTACGGTCTGGATATTTAGCACCACCTTCCATTTCAACATTTAATGTTTATTAGAAACTGTCAGGCCATCACTGTCAACTGAAATACAGTGTGAAAGTATGAATCCTTTACAACTCTGAATAAGTATGACTTCTAACTGGGTTCACCTGGAGAGCTCTTATATATTGTAAAGCAAACTCAGGTTTCCAGAGCAAGGTTTTACTGTCATTGTTCTACAGGACTACAAATAACTAAGCAACACCCAAACCCGGAGACTAAACATGTCTCCTTGGAGAAGACTGAATATGGGCTATAGTTCAGTGAGAACAGATCAGTCACTCAAATCAAAGTCACCATCTATAGCTGTCATATCAAAACGGACTTTTAGATAAGATTCAATAAAGCATGAATACTTTTTATACAAAATCTATATGTAATCTCATAATATTTATCATCCAAAGTTGTAAAGCTTTAGTGTGGACAACGTATAAAATAACTATCACTTGCTTACATTTAAAATAATATCTAACCAGGTAATATGCACCACAAAAAATTTAGATAAGAATACAATAGAATCACTTTGTCAGGCAAGTAACAATTAACGTCTTTGGATGTCATAAAGAATCTCTCAGCCCTTCCTTCTTGGTCTCTCTGCTCACTAACAGCCATATACCTCAAGAAAGGAAGGAAAAAGAGGGATGTGGAAACTTGAAACATAAGGCCATTCCACTCTCACTGATTCTTGTATCAAGTGTTTTTCATAAGATGAAAATCTCATAGAAACCGGAGAGCCATCTCCATTTGGCCTTTGTGATCATGAAGTCCACTACAATAAATTATTGAGGTATCTAGATTTACTCATCATAAATCTTCCCCAAGGTCATCAGTATTACCTCAAACGTATATGAGAAATCACAAATCTAGCCTAAGACTTTAGAGGATTTTATAATGAAGCAAACGTTCAATAGAGTTTGTTCTGTTCTTTTCAGGATAGTCACCAAGTGCCACGCCGCTGTCTGAGCATGTCTTCCAAGGAAAGGCACTTGGCTGAGCTCTGTCCCCTTGGAACTGATGCATGGCAAAACCAAGTGTATGCCCAGCCGGAATAACCACCACTTGGTGCTTTGGTGAGAAACCACAATGATGGCTGAGCGCATGCCACTGCGCCCAGCTAATTTTTGTATTTTTAGTAGAGACGAGGTTTCACCATGTTGGCCAGGATGGTCTTGATTTGCTGACCTCATGATCCACCCACCTCGGCATCCCAAAGTGCCAGGATTACAGGCATGAGCCACCGTGCCCAGCTAGCTTGAGTAGTTTTAAATGACAAGCATCCTTAAAAGATGACCCTCATTCTGTATATACTGTATGTTATGCTGTATGTCAGAAAATTACAAACCAAATTCCCTAAAACCTAGCAAAGAGAGAAAGATCATACTCTGAAGACCATGTTTTATTTTAACTGTTTAAATAAAACTCTGTATGGAGTAAGCCAATAATAATCTTTGTTTGATACATAACATTTTTGGCTTATTTCAATTATATGAATTATGTGAATAATTGTTTCAATTATATGAAGCAAATATTCTACAAAAGCTGAACCAGTGGTCAATGATAATAATGGTTTTCTAAGTTGACTTTTTACTCTGTAAAGCCTAAATAGTCATGAGATCTGTGCCTTGTGAAGCAATGTGCTTGAGAACACAGGAGGCCACAGGATCTGGTTCGTGTCCATTAGACCCCGGAGCACTGCCAAGTAGATTGACTCAAGCCCCCTTACTCAAAATAACACTTTGATTAATCATAATTAAAAGACGGAAATATTCTTAATATTCTTTCAAAATCTACCAAAAAAAAAAAAGAGAGATAAAGTTGAAATGTTTTAAACCCTGAGATGGGCATGCTATGATAGCACTCAAAGGTGGGGTTTGGACCATGATGAGAAGGGGAAAACCTCCTTGGAAAAGAACTAGGTTTTTACCTGTTTCCATTCAAGTGGAATCTGTACTGGATTCTGTACTGGATTCTGCACTGGAACAAATGCTTAACTACATTTGAGCAATATGAAAATCCGGGAGTAGATATTATACATGTAAGATAGCCCTAAATGTAACTGCTTTAGATAATAATTATAATACAATCAATACATTAAGAGAAAACATCCAATATTAAAGTATTAAAAGCCAACTATGGAAAAGATTGGCTCAGAAAAGAAAATGAAAATATTATACAAACTACTATAAAATATATAATAATCTTCATTCTACTGATCTAATGCAGTTTCCAATTTCATGTCCCCCAAGGTTTCATTAAAAAAAAGTCCTACCCCCAAAAAATACTGTTCTCATAATAAGAAATTGGTGCCTGCATTCTCTGAAGCATGCATTATTGTATGCCAGAATCACTATGTACAAACCTTGACAAGAAAGGCTCTATCCCAAAAGTATTTCCGGAAGAGTTTAATATCTGCCTCCAACAAATGCTCGGCTGTGTGGTTAAGGGTCAGGGTCAGCGTTTCCGATGAGTGAATGTAATGCAAGGAGGCTTCTTCACTGAGCTGCACTCGGGAGAAGATCGGCGGCCATCTGCCCTGAAAACTGAAAAAACACAAATCAAAACCCACACAGAGCTTCAAAGACACCAGCCCCAGGATCCCAGCACTTAGGATCACTGCCCCGATCTTACAAATCCAACTGGCAAAATGATCCTTGAAAGTCACCTATGTGCAATAAATACATAAGATCATGAAAACAGATACTAATACAGCCACCTTTCTTTTTCCACCTAGAGAAGAAGTCTATTGAAAACCACTGACATATACTACATACTTTAAAGGTTTACATAAAAAATGAAACAGTACTGAATTTTAAATATAGTACTTTACCTCAACATTTCATTCTCCTTTTAATCTGAAAAGATGCCTCTCGCTTTAATGGGGCTACCTGTAGTAGAACAAATTAGCTGGCAGCCAATGGTTTATTAGGTGATTACTGTGGAAACAGATATGCTCTCTAGGGAACATGGTGAGGTTTGGATGTTACAAACAAGTGAGATATTCATAACACATGGTACCATTGTTTGAAATCCTTTCTTATGCAAATTAAAACATGCACAAATTTGATCATGTTGTATTTCTGAATACACTCATACATAAAGGAATGACATTTCCACCTAAATTCTTGAATATACACTTATTTTCTGTTGTATCTTGGCTGAGAAGATTTGTACATTTGTAAATTACATGTAGGCTTCATGGTTAGTATTGCAATATTTTGGATGGCTTATAATGTCCTGTAAGAGTAACAGTAAAGAAACCTCAAAGGGAAATATTAATGTTCTTAGATTATAGCACACCTCAGCATGTCATTTCCCACCAGATTGTTTCCAGATTCCTCAATTCACAGAACTAGCTCTATGCCCCTTTCCTCTTTTAACATGACCTTATTTTGTTAATGAATGTTTGCTTTACAAAAATATAGTATATTTCCAATGAAGTATATGTTATCTCCATCAGATGGAGTGACAAAAAGAGATCCATAAAGAACAGTTGTACTCTAAGTCTTGAGGGACCTCTCCAAACTCTTGACACTCATTATTGGCAAGGACTCCAGAAGTTTCCAGAAAACAACTCCCCATGCCAGTAACAAGTCACTGAGATGAATGGTCTCCGAACCTGAGCAATAAGGTCATTGCTGTTAATTTAGAATATGGAAGCTCTATCATCATATCACCAGAATTTAGCTTATAGTCTACTTCTAATCCCATCCATGAATGGATTTATTAGACCTAGAAACTTTTTAAACATGTATCGTCTCGTCTTGGACACAGTAAAAAGATATAAAGCTACCAACAGATGAAGTATGCCTCTAGGACCTCAGTGGAACACAGAACTGTTCACAATGAATGAGTCAAAGGAAGTGTTCTTGCCTTGCCCTTTTTAGCCAAGGAAGTGGGGTCATGTTAAAACAAGGAAAAGGACAATTCCCTCCAGATAGGCTTGCCCCTCGGTTGATGGTCATTTGATCAAATGAGAAAAAAAATAAACAAAAAGCTCTGATTTCTAATTTAATGTCCACTTATTACTACCTAACCATAAATTAATTACACGGAGTTCCATGAGCCAAACAAGAAAAGCCAGTCCATTTGAACATGCCACATAATAATACTGTAATAATATTTAATATTTATGTAGCATTTACTCTAACAATGGTTAATATTTATGTAGCATGTTATAACTTTCAATGTACTTTCCCATTTATACTTTGGTTTTTTACCACGTTAAGTCAAAAAAAATCACTATATATGAATCCATCTTTCATAAGCTAAGAATAATACACTCATTATTCAATGGAAGTGTTGATACCCTCATTAACACAGATGACATTATAGTTTACAAATTATTTTCTTTACAGTATTTCATCAGACCATATTGACCACCACATTGGTAAAATCATACCATAGCATTTGTCTGTTATTCATTGATACAAAAAAAATTTATATCCTTTCAACAAATATTATATGCTGGACATTGTACTAGAGTATTGCAGTGGGTAAAACAGAAATAGTCCCAGACCTCAAATGATTAAGAGATATATATGAAACAAATGATCACATATATAATTATAAATTAATATTGTGAATTAGTCATAATGTTACTCATACTTAACACTGTGAATTAATCATAATCATCAAAGAGAATAACACAGAAGGGGTGACATTTAAGCTGAAATCTAAATGCTAACATTTCCCCAATTTTTTTTCATTATCACTCCCTTCAGAGCCTTTTGAGACCTTTTTTCCTGTCTCACCCTCATGAAACATTAATACCAATTATATCAATATATCTGTTTATATGATCTACATATGTGCATGAGAGCTAACAGTAAAACATAAACCAACATTAGCTTGTGATTTGGTTATTTCCATTTTTCTATAATGCTTGGCCAACTTTATAGAAATAGATTAAGAGAGAGACTATCAAGTAGCTAAACTCACTTTGTGACGTCTTCCACCAGCTTGGAGTGTCCACCACGTAAAGCTAAGTCTAATGGTGTGGCACCGTCTTCGTTGGGTAAAGCTAAGGCCTGGACTCCCCCCGGGAGACACAAGAAGAACTGGGTAAGCTTAGTCAGGCCCCATCTCATAGCCAGGTGTAGAAGAGATTCTCTGTGAGAAGAGACTGAAGAGGAAAAAACACATACCATATTAATTCCTCCATTTACAAAGTTTGTTTTACACATTTTATCAAGGGGACAATGTATTTAGACATAGTAAGAATGTCAGAGTTGGAAGAAATTAACAATGGCACCTAATCACTATATCTCATTTCACAAATTTGGAGAGTTCAAGAGGTTTGTGAATGGCCAGGTAGGCAGTAGGTGCTGGGGCCAGGTCCGCTCAGCACAGGCAAAGTGTTCTTTCCACCTACTGCATCATACATTCACATCCTCTTTCACTAGACATGCAGTGCAGTCATCTAGGGAAGCAGGTTCTAGGAAAGGACCATTCTTTGGAAACAGACACTTGTTGATATGTGAAGAGTTCCTTGAGGAGATCCTGCTGCTCAGGCAGGGAGGCTCTCAGAGGCCAAGGCTGTAGAGGGACCTCTGTTTCTACCCTTTGTCCTCAACGCTGCTCTTCCCCTGATGAGAAGCAGTAACAGAAATGGCTTCATATGGGTCGTTCTCAAAGTTCACAGCAGTGCTTTTACCCATCTACTAAATCCCTGAGATTATGTCAATATTGTCAAAGCCACCCCAATGCGCTGCTCAGGAAGCTCAGCCTGTAAGGCCCCTGCACAGAGGGCCCTTGGTCGGTCCGTGTGCGTCAGCTCCACTGTGGTATTGGCCACTCTCCGTTATCATCTTCCAGGCAGAGGGGTCCTTGAGGTGTTTTATTCACAATACCTAGCGTAGTGTCTGGCAAATGAAAGCTATTGAGCATTTGTGGCATTGCATGGCAATTGGCTGTTAAAATCTCTACAGTTTGTGTATGTTTAAATTACTTAGTTTGAATAGTCTATACACTGAACTGTTCACTTTAAAATGGACACTGAGAACAAAATGACCTACTTCTCCACAGTTTCCTGTCCATATTAACACTATTTTACTATTCCATTATCTTCATTAGCACGATTTTACTATTCCAGGAGTCACTTGCCCAGGCAAATGGATGATTGCTCATTATAGGAACCTTCTGCAAGACTAACTAACTGTTCAGTAGAAACCAACAAAAGGCAGTTTAAACCCTAAAAGCAATCCTAACTACGTTATGATCCTTCCCGAGTCCTGATCAAGCTTCTTCCCTGTCCAACATTCCCCGCCCACCACCATCCCCAACATTAAAAGACCCTTATAAGGCCGGGCATGGTGGTTCATGCCTGTAATCCCAGCACTTTGGGAGGCCAATGTGGGAGGATCACTTGAGCCCAGGAGCTCGAGACCAGCCTGGTGAATGTGGTAAAACCCACTCTCTACAAAAAATACAAAAATTAAACTGGCATGGTGGCACTCGCCTGTGGTTCCAGCTAATCAGCAGGCTGAGGTGGGAGGATCGCTTGAGCCCAGGAGGCAGAGGTTGCCGTGAGTGGAGATTGCACCACTCCACTCCAACCTGGGCCACAAAGTGAGGCCCTGTCTCAAAAAAAAAGACCCTCATTAAGCCAAACGTCAAGTTCTCAATAAATTCTCACCTCACTGCTCCCCCTTCAAGACACCTCTAAGGCCCTGTGGAGGTTGTGTTCTCCCATACCATAGTAGCCAATAAACTCAACTTTGTCTTACCAGCAGGCTGTGAAAATGATGACATTTGGGAAGCCAGGTTTCTACAAAGCTCTAATTTGAAACAATTAGAAGGAAACACTCCACCATAAATGAATGCAAAAAAAAAAAGGCTTAGTTTAACTTTTTAATTGTTTATATATCTATATCTATAGAGATATAGGTATCTAGATCAATGAATGTAAGGCATTATACTTACAATATGCAAATGAACTCATCACAGTGAAACGCCACCAACTTACCAGTATATTTGCTCTATCAGTCATCTGTGTGACGCAGAACATATCCCCCCAGTAAAACAACATTCAAAATACCAAAATATCTAAAAACAGACAAGGCAATACATTCCTGCCAGACATTTGTTTAATATACTTGATATCTTCAGCTTTATGAAAATTGAAAGAACTATGTTAGCTATTACAGAACTTATCTTTGACTATTTTATCCTCTAACTTTTGACCATTATACTCCTTTGATTAAAAAGTAAGGTTTTTGTTTTCAGATTCCCAGCAGGGTATCTAAAATGTTGGATAATATTTGCATTTTTCTTCCTTTTTAAATAATAACCAGGAAGAGACTTGTTAGGATCAGGTAACAAATATACACATGCATATATATGTGCATGTGTACTCCCCAACACAGGAAAACCTATCAGCATGAGATATTAACCAGGCATACTAGGATGGAATTTCTTTTTTTTTTTTTTTTTGAGATGGAGTCTCACTCTGTTGCCCAGGCTGGAATGCAGTGGTGCAATTTTCGCTCACTGCAACCTCTGCCTCCCAGTTTCAAGTGACTCTCCTGCTTCAGCCTCCTGAGTAGCTAGGATTACAGGCACATGCTATTGCCCTCAGCTAATTTTTGTATTTTTAGTAGAGATGGGTTTTCACCATGTTGGCCAGTCTCGTCTTGAACTCCTGACCTCAGGTTATCCACCTGCCTTGGCCTCCCAAAGTGCTGGGATTATAGGCATAAGCCACCGTACCTGGCCAGGATAGAATTTCTAAGACATATTTCCTTATCTGGATATAGTGAGAAATATTCCATGGTTGTATGGATTGTAATTTTCTTTCCCCTCCCAAAAAAATGATCAAAAGGGAACATCTAAACCTTTTGTGTCCCCTTTTCAAATTATACCATTGGTAAAGGGAAGCATGGTATCAATTTAAGTAACACTTTCTGCCATGTCTGGTGCAATGCCCTAAATACCATTAAACCTGGAGTGTATTTCACTGTATTCAACCTGACCAACAGTGTGAGCATGAGCAGATCTGTTTCCTCCACCAGGAGAGCTCTCCAAGTTTGTTCTGCTAATCCAGCTCCCTCTTCTCTCCTTCTGGCTCCATCCTCACATCTTGTTCAATGAGAGAGAACAGTAAACATGCAGGCCTGAATGGCTCACTGTTGACTCTTTCTGAGAATCTACCCACGTCCGGGGAAGGAGGGAAGGCAGTGGAAGAGAGAATCTTCTGATGTTTAAAGAAAACAAATAGAAACTGACCAAAATGTTGTAAGAGAGAGCTTTCTCATTCGGTATGAAAGTTCAGAGTGCAGAGTAAGGCAAACAGCTTGAAATAGGAAGCATCATGACATATATAAATAATTCTGCTTGTTATAGAGTTTCAGATTTCTTAACATCGGCCAGGAAAACAAATTGTGGAAAGAGATTATACAATTTGGCAGAGGTGGGAGTGTTTAAAATAATTTCTTTAACTAACTAAATGTCTCTTCCTGTTTGGTTGGTGCCAGGAGTTATTTGAACTAATGTAACCAAAGCCGAATTACTAATAATTGCTCTAATGGCAAACATTAAAAGGTATGACCTATAACATCATGAGAGCATGAACACTGAGACACAAAAAGGAACTGAACAGGCTGTGCCATTCAATAAGCCATTCCTTACTGCATAACAGGAGTCCATCTGACCCAGATAGGAAGGGACTGCAGACTTTGTGCTTCTCATTCTGCCAGGCATCAGTTTCTTTGCCCATCAAATGAGTCTGTCACAATAAAGATCCAAGGTTCCTAAGAGTGTTCAATCCTGTTCTAACTCTATGGTTATGATTCTGCAAAAACAGCACAGGTCAAGAGAGCTTCCAGGCATCTGAAGCACAAGGGCAAGGAAAGTCAGACAGTTTGAGTGTTACTAAAGGAAAGTGGTTTTGTTACTGTTCAATTTGGAACCATTATCATATCTACACAAGATCTGGTCATACCTTTCAGTTAGCCAAAGGCTTAGCTTGGGAGATTAAAGAAAAAATTAACCTCTCAAATGTAGGCTAATCGATCATAGCCAAATGTGCCATTCTGTGGGGGCGTATTGATAATAGGGGAGGCTATACATGTGTAGGGGCAGAGAATATATGGGAAAATATCTGTACCTTCCGCTCAATTTTGCCATGAACCTAAAACTTCTTAAAAAGTCTATTAAAAATAATAAAATAAGTTAAATAATTAACCAAGGTCTCCAGAACTCACAATCACTGCTAGAGGAAATGCAAACTGTTACAACCCCTTTGGAAAACACAGCAACATAACCTAATAAAGTTAGAGAAACTAACACAAATCCAGTCCACAACAATTCCATTCCTACCTATAAACCCTAGCAAGAAACCATGTAAAAAATTATAAATGGTCAAAATTCAAAGTAATCTTAATGTTCATCAAAGGAATAAATTGCAGTGCAATCGTACAACAATATTCTAACAATCAAAATGAATTACAGATTAACACAGAAGGAAGTAATGAATATAATGTCAAGGGGGAAAAATCAAGTCACAAAATACACAGGATATGTTTCAATTAATATGAACTTCAAGAAGAGTAAAAGTTAAAATTATTACTTAGGCATATATACATAGGTTATAACACTATAAAGAAAAGTAAGGAAATGGCTATTATAAAAGTCAGCATAATACCTGTTAGGAAAAAGAGAAGAATGTGATTAGGAAAGGAAAAGGGGTATTTGTACCTCTAGGGTCCATTGGTATGAGTGTATCTCTCTGTTTTTCTGTCTCTGTCTCCCTCTGCCTCTCTCTCACACACACACATATATATATACACATATAGACATGGGACAAATTATTTTTTCTGATATTTGCATGTGTATTAGTCCATTTTCATGCTGCTGATAAAGACATACCTGAGACTGGGCAATTTACAAAAGAAAGAGGTTTAATGGACTTACAGTTCCACGTGGCTAGGGAGGCCTCACACTCACGGTGGAACGCAAAAGGCACTTCTTACATGGCAGCGGCAAGAGAGAGCTTGTGCAGGGAAACTCCCATCTTGAAAACCATCAGATCTGGTGAGACTCATTCACTATCATGAGAACAGTGCGGAAAAGACCCATCCTCATAATTCAATCGCCTCTCACCAGGTTCCTCCCATGGTACATGGGAATTGTGGGAGTTATAATTCAAGATGAGATTTGGGTGAGGACACAGCCAAATCATATCATTCTGCCCCTGGCCCCTCCCAAATTACATTTTAAAACCAATCATGCCTTCCCAACAGTCCCCCAAAGGCTTAACTCATTTCAGCATTAACTCAAAAGTCCACAGTCCAAAGTCTCATCTGAGACAAGGCAAGCCTCTTCTGCCTATGAGCCTGTAAAATCAAAAGCAAGCTAGTTACTTCCTAGATACAATGGGGGTACAGGCATTGGGTAAATACACTCATTCCAAATGGGAGAAATTGGCCAAAACAAAGAGGCTATGGGCCCTACGTAATTCTGAAATTCAGCGGAGCAGTCAAATCTTAAAGCTCCAAAAACGATCTCCTTTGACTCCATGTCTCACATCCAGGTCACACTGATGCAAGAGGTGTATTCCCAAGGTCTTGGGCAGTTCTGCTGCTGTGGCTTCGCAGGGTAGAGCCTCCCTCCCAGCTGCTTTCATGGGCTGATGTTGAGTGTCTGTGGCTTTTCCAGGTGCACAGTGCAAGCTGTCAGTGGATCTACCATTCTGGGGTCTGGAAGATGGTGGCCCTCTTCTCACAGCTCCACTAGGCAGTGTCCCAGTAGGAACTCTGTGTCAGGGTGCCACCCCATATTTCCCTTCCACACTACCCTAGCAGAGGTTCTCCATGAGAGCCCCACCCCTGCAGCAAACTTCTGTCATGGACATCCAGGCATTTCCATACATCCTTTCAAATCTAGGTGGAGGTTCCCAAACCTCAATTCTTGACTTCTGTGCACTAGCAGGCTCAACACCATTGTGGAAGCTGCCAAGGCTTGAGGTTTGCACCCTCAGAAGCCATGGCCCAAGTTCTGCATTGGCTCCTTTCAGCTACAGCTGGAGCAGCTGGGATGCCAGGCACCAAGTCCCTAGACTGCACAATATGGGAACCCTGGGCCCAGCCCATGAAACGATTTTCTCCTAGGCCTCTGGGCCTGTGATGAGAGGGTCTCCCATGAAGACCTCTGTCATGCCCTGGAGACATTTTCCCCATCGTCTTGAGGATTAATATTCAGTTCTCCATTACTTATGCAAATTTCTGCAGCCAGTTTGAATTTCTCCTCGGAAAATGGGTTTTTCTTTTCTATCGCACTGTCAGGCTGCAAATTTTCCAAACTTTTATGCTCTGCTTCCATTATAAAACTGAATGCCTTTAACAACACCCAAGTCACTTCTTGAAGGCTTTGCTGCTTAGAAATTTCTTCCACCGGATGCCCTAAATCATGACTCTCAAGTTCAATATTCCATGAATCTCTAGGACAGGAGCAAAATGCTGTCAGTCTCTTGGCTAAAATGTAACCTTTGCTTCAGTTCTCAACAAGTTTCTCATTTCCATCTGAGACTATCTCAGCCTGGACTTTATTGTCCATATTGCTATCATCATTTTGGGCAAAGCCATTCAATAAGTCTCTAGGAAGTTCCAAACTTTTGCACATTTTCCTGTCCTCTTCTGAGCCCTCCAAACTGTTCCAACCCCTGCCTGTTACCCAGTTCCAAAGTTGCTTCCACATTTTCAGGTATCTGTTCAGCAGCACCCCACTCTAGTGGTACCAATTTACCGTATTAATCCATTTTCATACTACTGATAAAAACATACCTGAGACTGGGCAATTTACAAAAGAAAGAGGTGTAATGGACTTACAATTCCATGTGGCTAGGGAGGCCTAGCAATCATTGCAGAAGGCAAAAGTCACTTCTTACATGGTGGCAGCGAGAGAGAGAGAGTGTGCAGGGAAACTCCCATTTTAAAAACCATCAGATCTCATGAGACTCATTTACTATCATAAGTACAGTATGGGAAAGACCCACCCCCATAATTCACCTCCCACCAGTTTCTCCCATGACATGTGGGAATTGTGGGAGTTACAATTCAAGATGAGATTTGGGTGGGGACACAGCCAAACCACACCAGCATGTTTTCTTGCTAGGGTTTATAGTAGGAATGGAATTGCTGTGGAACGGATTTGCTATGAGTTACTAGTTTCTCTAAATGTATTAGATAATGCTGCTGTGTTTTCCAAAACGGTTGTAAGAACTTACATTTCCTCTAGCAGCGATTGTGAGTTCTGGAGACCTTGGTTAATTATAAGACTGATGTTCAAGGTCCTCTCCAGAAAAATTAAATCAGAACTTCTGGGGCAGAGCCAAGGCATCACACTTTTCCAAAGATTCTAAGTGATTCCAATGCAAAGCCAGAGTTGGGATCTGCTAATTTAAATAAATAAGTGGTTAGCAATATACAAACCTATATCTTCTTTTTATAACACAGCCTACCCAGTCAGCTCTTAATTAAGATCTATTACGTACAAGATTTTACCAAAGAACAACAAAAAGGGTTTTCTGTGAGTTTTACAAGTGATTTTTAATCTACATTACTTACTGCTAAACCAGGAAAGCACTTAAACATTTAGCAAAATATTAAAGCTAAAATGTGATGGATACAATAATCTAGAAGCAAATAATATTTTTTAATACAAGTCAATTCAGAAGTACTTATATTTTTTAGGGCTAAGTAATGTTTCACAACACCTGAGTAGAGCCATTGAAATGTATTCAACACAGAAGACTAATTTTTTTAAATTCACATTAAATTCAACTTATTAAAATACGTTCCATTCTGATTTCCAAGGCCACATATGTATTCATACAGGTCTCAATTTGTTCATCTAAGTCATTCAGTAGACAAACATTGATGAGACCATTATTATCTGCCAGGCCCTGTGGATACAAAAATGGGTGTGGTGGTCCCTGCCCTTGAAAAGCATACAGCTAGCTTACTTTTGTTCAGAATAAAATACAGATACTCTTTGACTCATGATGGAATTATATCTCAATAAACCAGTCATAAGTAGAAAATAGTGTAAGTTGAAAATAGGTGTTTTGTAAATATGATGGGATGGCCAAACACAAAACATAATATCCAAAAACCACTGGCCACACAATGCACTGTGGAGTATTGACTGATTACTCTTGTGATTGTGTGGCTGGTTGACTGGGAGCCGTGGCTCACCATTACTGTCCAGCATCACAAGAGTATCATACTGCATATCGCTAGCCCAGGTAAAGGTCAAAATTCAAAATTTGAAGTACGCTTTCTACTGAATGTATATTGCTTTCACATCATCAGCTTTCACACAATGATAAAATCAAAATCATAAATCAAACCATCATAAATCAGGGACTGTCTATAAATATCTGGCCCATGAAATCACTATGTGATGAACTACAGCTCTAGGCTTAGTTCATTATTTGTAGCTCTAGACACAAAGAGTGTGACTAGAAGTAAGGAAACTGTCTGGACTACAAGAAAACTAATCTGCATGTTAAATTAATTCAACCTACATCATGTGTCATGATATGAAAATTTACAGATATTTATAAAATGCCAAAAATGATGAACAAAAAGTACAATGAAAAAAATTATCAAAAATTTACATGGAGAGCAGAAGAGAGAATTTGGCATGGGTATCATACACAATCTTTAAGATGTTTTCAGGATTCTCAACGAGAATGAGAAAGGGGTTGTGCCTTAGAGCATCTTCCATTTACACAGCCTACTCAGAGCTCTGGCATGATAAACAAATCAGCCTTCTATACAGGAGATCAGAGGTTGGTGAGTCCAGGATAGCAATTGCAAATACAAATACACTCATAAGAAAGACATGTAATCAGGACGTTCTACAGAGCATGAGACCAACATGGTGGGCATGGCTGGATCATAAGCCCAAAAGGTAGAGGAGGAGGACTGAAACAAGCATAATGGCAGGTTTTTGCTCCCTAAAGCTTCTTTTCTGCTTCAGCACAGTCGAGACACTCATATTACAACCACCCCCGGCTGAAGATCACCTGAAAATAATCTGGGAAAACACCCATCACACACACTTTCATACCAGAAAATTCACATAGAGATGTATAACACTGGAAGGTACTTCCCGGATTTTGCATCTCATATTGGCAAGATATACTTTATTTTAGCTTGTGGAATGAGTACTAAATCAGTTGCAACTTTAAAAAGTCTTTATCAGAATTTCAAGATGGCAACTCAATTTCTGACCTTCACATTCTGGGGATATTCCCAAACTAAATTATTCATGTAGCTACCAATATAAGACACTAAGAATCCAGATACAACACTGTATGGTGCAAAGGTGGGGAGACCAAGGATTCCAAGCTCTGGATTTGAACACATGGCAAGCCTTCAGCTAACAGCTAGAATGAAATGGAAAACCATTTAATTCTCAAGTTTCAAGTTGCTTGATCTGCAAAACGGACATGATATCTGCCCAGCCTACTACCTGGGATTGCGAGGGGGCTGTAATGAAAATAACAAATTGGGACAGGGCTCTCAAGAACTATAAATACCAGTATTGGGGGGACTAAGCAGTTTTACACATTTCACTGATCTTTTTAATACAAAAAACTATAATAAACAGTCACTAAATAGATATGTGATATGTTTGAAAACAATTTTCCTCTGGTTACAATTTAAGGGCATAATTGCAAGGAACTAGCTCCCTGCTTACCGGGCACTGTAATTGCATCAGTGTAGCATACCAGATGTGCTATTAAGACAAATGTGCTGTAATCCCACGCTTTGGGCAGCAGGCGATCATTAGGTGTCGTAAGTAGCAATTATGGCATACCTCCTCCTTTTCAGCCTGTATCGATTTTTCTTCCATTTGTTAATGTTGCTTCAAGGCTATGATTCAACTCCACCATGCATTCACCCAACAGATATTTGCTGATAGCCAACTGTGTGCAGGCACTCTTCTGCAAGATCTCCCCTTCCACCCCAGACGAGCTAGAATTCTCAGACGCCCTCCCACTTGACTCTCCAGGGACCCTGTTCTGTTTAGGAGACAAATGAAAATACATTGCAGTCTAATTTTATTATTGACAAGCAGAAAAAGTGTGGACTCATCATGCCTCGCAGATGGCACTTTGAAGTCTGCATTGGTAGTCTGCCTTCAAACACAACCAGGAAACTGGCCATTTGCCTACAGCCAGGCAGGGTCCACTCAGTGCCCTTGCACTGGAAGCCAGTGTCTTGTGTCCAAAGTCCCAGATTTAGAAATATTATACTCTTTGGGTATGAGCTACAGCTTCAATGGATGATTTCATCCTTTCCTTCACTAGTAAGGCACAATCAACAAGGGATATTCTGGTGAGACTAGAAGAGGAAGGTAAATG
Source organism: Piliocolobus tephrosceles (assembly GCF_002776525.5). Classification (NCBI taxonomy): domain Eukaryota; kingdom Metazoa; phylum Chordata; class Mammalia; order Primates; family Cercopithecidae; genus Piliocolobus; species Piliocolobus tephrosceles. Next base: position 47,003,071 of record NC_045437.1, read on the forward strand.
GGATAAACCAAACAGGAAATCGGTATAAAAGGTGTTGCCATATCTTGAGGGAGAAAGGGGAGGTTGGAAAAAAGTCAACCAGGAATACTGATGGGCAACGATTATCCATGAATGAAAAAAAGAAATGAACCACCACACCACATTTCTTTCATTCTTACTCAGTGTCAGTGACTATAAGGATGTTACCTTTCTTGTTTCTATAAAGAGCTAACCTTTATTCAGCACTTTATATGCATTATCTCATTTAATCCTGACAGTCATTCTATGATGTATATACTATTATTATCCTTATTTTATAGGGGCAGAAACTAAGCCTTGACATAATTATGCAATTGCTCAGCTTACTTAAGTAGTATATGGAACATGAAGGATTTGAACCTAGATTTTTCTACCTCCAAAACTCAAGTTCCTAACTATTATGCCTCCCATTATACAAAGGATGGCTTGAATTGGCCTCAACTGCAGTGATATATCTCATGTACTTGTCAAGGAAAAATACATTAAAGTCAACAACAAAAAAATCAAGACTATAAAAATTAAAAGTTTTGACAAGAAACATAGGAGAGTCATATACTATAAAAACTGCAGACTACTTTTTAAAAATCAGGGATTGACTCATATAATACTATATATACTTGTATCTCCTACTATAAACTGCAGATGGGAAGATGTGAGTAGTGAAGAAAAATTTACACAAGAATAAAAAGCTCAAAATAGATTTTGTTGTTGTTGTTGTTGTTGTTGTTTGAGAGGGAGTCTTGCTTTGTCACCCAGGTTGGAGTGCAGTGGTGCGATCTTGGCTCGCTGCAACCTCCATCTCCTGGGTTCATGCAATTCTCCTGCCTCAGCCTCCCAAGTAGCTGGGACTACAGGCATGTGCCACCACGCCTGGCTAATTTTTGTATTTTTAGTAAAGACACAGTTTCACCATATTGGTCAGGCTGGTCTTGAACTCCTGATGTCAAGTGATCCACCCACCTGAGCCTCCCAAAGTGCTGGGATTACAGGCATAAGCCACCATGCCCAGCCTCAAAACAGATTTTTTTAAAGAGGGCAAGAAAAGAGAACCAGCCAGGTGTGGTGGCTCATGCCTGTAGTCCCAGCTACTCAGAGGCTGAGGTAGGAGGATCGTTTGAGCCAAAAAAAAATTACCTAGTTGTGGTGGCACACACTTATAGTCCCAGTTACCCGGGAGGATGAGGAAAGAGAATCACTTGAGCCCAGAAGTCTGAGACCAGCCTGGGCAATACAGTGAGACCCCATCTAAAAAAAAAAAAGTCAACAAATTGAGAGTGAGGGGAAAATAAGCAGAAGGAACCCGAGCTGAGCGAATTCTAAGGACCCAGGCTAACGCCCATCACTCATGCTTCTTCTCTCCTCCAGATATTGACCTGATGTGTCACCACTCACAGCACACATACATTCTCATGTCAAACTTGCAAAGTAAAAGCAACTATGCAGAAGAGGACAGTAGGTATGTGGGGACCTAGGGTAGGATTACAGAATATTTTTTGCGGTTTCTATCTGTACAGCTTCATCCCCACACCAAGGCTTATATCTGAGAGCGTCAAGACAAGGCCTCTTAAACAACCCTGGGCCAAGGAAAGGGGACTTTGCAACAGGATGCACAATTAGTCACTTCCCTAAGAATGTGCCATCTTTTCTGACTCCCTGCTTCACTCTGCTCCCCAGATCTCTCCTACCCAACTTTTTTAATCGTGGGGATTTTAACCTCCAAACATTGCTAGTTTTAAAGCCAGTGTTTTATCTACAAACCAATGTTTCATTTGGTTTGTAGATAAAATAGTACAAGGACAACTGCCAGCATTCAAATCCTATTAAGAAATCTATGAGAATAGCAAAATTTTAACTTTTTCCTTCAAAGTTATGAAGATATTCCTTGGTTACTGTCATTTTTTAAATTCAGTTTTAATCCCCTGCGTGCAAGCAAAAACTGCTATATGCATCCTGCTATGTTTTAAAAGGAGAAAAGCCCCAGAGGAGGTAAGCCAGGAATGGGACTTCAAAACCTTCTGCAGTCCCAAATGCTTTGGGAAGCACATTAGGATAGGCTGTTTGCTTCCCTTTACATTTTTTGTTCTTGAAAATTATAATTGAGGGAGAGAAAGTGACCTGAATCCAACTCTATGTTCTATTTCCCAGAAGTGAGAGTAAGTGCGTAATTCTCTATTCCAGTATGAGGGCCATTGTTGCCAGACAAAAGTAGGACGCTTATTTTTTAAGGGAGAGTTTAAGCTGTTGCTTCTTATTTAACATGTAGTACCTTAAACAGAGAATGTGTTCAATAAGAGTTTACCTACTTAAACTGAAAAATGAATTCAAATGATTGGAGGGAGAGGAGTCCTTTTCCTTAGAAGTTTAATTCTATATTAAATTCTTTACTGCCAGAAAACACATTCCTCAAAAATTAAAAACTACAAAAGGAATGTAAGACAAAGAAGACATTTTAAAATTAAGGATTTAAAACTTCACAAATAATATATATATATATATAGCTATATATATATATATTATTGGATGTATTGAGGATGTTTCACAATCCTCAGCTATATATATATATTATATATATGTTATATATATATATAGCTGAGGATTGTAAAACAATGTTATCAATTTACCATCATAACAAGTGCCATAGGATCTAAAGAACATTCTCTCCACCCCTAGTAGTCATCCAGTGAGTTGCCTTAGCAACAGAAAGAGTATACTACCAGCTTGAAATGTCAGAAAAGATGCAGAGATGTTTGTCTGATTAGATACTATCAGAAGTGACAGAAGGCTAGACAGCAATACTGAGTGTGTACACAATCCCTTGAAAAATGTCAAGATTTCCAAGAGAACCATACAAAACTCCAGAATCAGCTGTTATCCACAATGTATTGATTTCAAAACTAAAAAAACAAAAACAAAAACAAAAAACAAAAAAAAAAAACCCAGAAACCTGTATTTCCTATATTTTGTAATAAATCTGTCCTTTATGGGTTTCCTACCCACTGGTATTTCAGCTAATGTTATTTCAAACTTGCCGTCCAGTACACAGCTTTACGGCAGAGTAACAAAGCTGACATTTTACCTCGTCTGTGGGCCAGCAAGTAAGTCTTATAAATCAGTTTGCCCTTCTCTGGTTAGTAAGACCCGGACAGAGTGCAGTCATCAGGCCAACCCACAGTGCCAGGCTCTGGGGCCTTGCTCTATTTTCTTTCTATATCTACGGCCAACAGACGTATTCAAAGATAAAAAACACAAGCCATGCTCCATTTCAATCATTAAACAAATCTTGCTTCCTACTGGCTACAGATCTCTTTTCTCTATTCAAAGAAAGAGAAACAGATATTTTTCTCTGTCAAATATTGCTAGGCCACACATTCCCTTCTCTTGTTGCCTAGAAAGTTCAGGGTATGTGGCTTGAAGCAAGATGTGGCTGTCACATAAAATGAGTAGTTCCCATCCACTCTTTTGTCATGAACTGTTAATTCCTATGTAATGGCTTTTCCTGCAGATAAGAAGCAATATTAGAACTGCTTTTTAAACTTCTTAAGTGAACACCGAACCATCAAGACACATTTTAAGAACTGCTGGACCAAACATCTACTGTTTCCCAAAAAGCTACTGAAATTTAAAAAATAATCAATTTAGGGAAAAAAAAGAACTGCTAGATAATCCTAACTCTTATAAACTTTCTTCTAAAGTCTTTCGGGCCTCTGCAATTCTTTTCCTTTTCTTTCCATTATGTGTAAAGCATAGAAAAACAAACATTCTCCTTCAAAAGGAACGAATTTATGAAGACCCTATTAAAGCAAGAGCAGAGCGTTATACTAACGACCCTTCTCCGTAGTAGAGCATCACATTACTTTACCTATACATTACACGGGTGGGCCATGACAAGGTTTTCTATATTTTCTGTAACTTACTACTCATTATGCTGTGACTTGTACTTGGATTTGCCCTTGAAACTAATGAATCCTTTCTCTAATTTCTGGATTCAAGTTTAAATCTGTTGTGGTTGTTATAACTCTATTGGTGTTATTTGCAAGTTAAGGAGTATACTCTTCATCTGATTTTTGGAATAAATAATTAAAATACTAAATTATCTAAGCCACCCTCAATGGGTCCTACTAGTTCTACCAATTGGTTTCCTTTGGGGACAGCTCTCCAACCAACCATAGACCCACAGAATGAGAAGCTGATCCTCTAAATACATCAGCTGTATTTAAGTCCAAAACGTTCCTGTAGAAAAGTTCCAGAAGTTCAATTGGCTTACCTTAAAATTTTCTTTCACTCATAGAACCAATTACAAAGGCAGGAGAAAAGCTTAACTCTTAAACTTGTCAAAGCAATCTACAGGTAGTGCTTTGTTTTGTTAAATATTTTAATATTTTTTTCCCTGCAGATTCAATTCATGGTAGCACCTTTACAAAACCAGGTTTGGCACTTCGTGAAGCCGAGGCAGGTGGATAACTTGAGGTCAGGAGTTCGAGACCAGCCTGGCCAACATGGTGAAACCCCATCTCTACTAAAAATACAAAAATTGGCCAGGCATGGTGGCACACGCCTATAGTCCCAGCTACTCAGGAGGCTGAGGCAGGAGAATCATTTGAACCCAGGAGGCAGAGGTCACAGTGAGCCAAGATCATGCCACTGCACTCCAGCCTGGGCAACAGAGGGAGGTTTCGTCTCAAAATAAATAAATAAACAAACAGGTTTGGTTATGTTTTTATGATTGATATAACAAAGAATCCACCTGGTCCACAACGAGCAGAACTTCTGCCTGTTAGGAGACCTTTGATCCTATGAACTACTTTTACCTAGACAACTGGAAGAGTCCAAGTTCGTTTTTCAAAATAATAGTAATTTACTCTGGCAAAAAATATCTTGAGTCTTCCAAACTGTTATATATTTGTTTGTAAGTGTAAACGTATGTGAGAAATATTCTTTATATGACCTCTTCTTTTTTTAAGGAACTGGGCTTTATTTTTCTCTTAAATTAGAAAACCTAACCAGGACAAGCTCGACCTACTCCATAGGTTAGGAGAGAAGCTACCGTGTTCACAGGAACGATGCCATCTGTCTTTGCAGATGCCACTTGTGGTCCCCTTGGGTTCTTTACCCACATGGCATCCCCTCACTGGTGTTAGCAAGCTTGGTGCTTGCCAGACGTGTCAAGCCACTGGGAACACAAGTAAAGAAAGGTAGTTTGATGGAGCAGGAAGGTCGGGGAGGCTTTCAACTCCAAAGTCATCTGAGCATCAACACATAAAACATCAGAATGTGTTATCCCAGTTAACCTAATTGTCAAAAGTATACAAATCTCTGAGAAAAGATTTCTGCCCAAAAAGCAAACAAGCAAAAAACTCAAAACAAAAAAAATTAAATTAAATTGTGAGATTCTGTTGAATAATTATATTACTATTCAATGCTTTACTCCAAATTTGAGCTTCTGAGACCTTGCACAAGGCACTATTATGAATGCTATTTCATAAAAGGAACGGTCTTAATTTTATGAACTAGAAATCCAATTTTATTTATGGTCTAAAATTAAATAAAATCTGGGATATTTCCTTTCCTCGAACACATAATGAAGTTGCATTGTGACTAATGACGGGTAAGACACAGGGCTGAAAGAAGGCTCTGCTTTTTGTTACAAGATCCATGCTCCACTCAGACTCTGGCCTTTTTCCAGGTTCCCAGTCCTTCCTCATAACTCTCAATGATTGACAAGGTAAAAAAATGAGAAGTTTATTACAAAATGCAAAGAATACAGTAATGTGTCGCAGTAGGGTTTTGATCACTCTTCCAAGACAAAGTCATTATAGAAATCAATGAATACTCATTTGGTAAGATCTATTTATATTTGAATAAATCATAAATAAATAAACACCAAAAATTTTTAACAAGAGTGAACACTGAGCATTAAAATAATTTTTGGATAAGTGCTGGAAGAAATAATTACTAGGAAAGAAATTGTTTTCCACCTGTGATGCCACTGCCACTAATACATTGTAACTTCCAGTGGGTCCAATGTCACAGTTTATTTCTCACATCATTATTACAATTTATCTACCTCAAGACAAGCAATACAAATAAAATATGTATACTAAAAAAGATGTATAAGCACATAAAAGTTTTTAAACTGCTTAGATTAAAACTCTATTAAATTAAAAGTACAACGAAAAACAAACCCAAACAGCTCAAGATTAGTAGAACCCCACCAAATGGTTATGAATAGGCAATGAGTCAAAATACATTCATAGAGTATATGTGTGCATTGTAAAAATCTAATACAATCCAGTTAATCTAGGGCATCAGTGTTAGTCCCTCACCAAATACTCTTGTTTATTCCCAACTATAAAATGATTAATTTATGTCCAACTACTTGGTTTAGTAAATACAATAAAAACTCCACGTTTTCCTTCTACCTAGTATCTAATACAATTTCTGAAGTACAAAATTAAAACTGACACAGAAGAATTTATATTTCAATCTACTCATCTAACTGCCCAATTTGTTTTTTAATGTGGAATAATTTTGACAGAAATGTACTGATAAATACATCTGTTAAGGCCTACCAATCTAAACTTAGCCATTATCCATATATGAGCCCCTACTTACATACTTAACAGAACTGAGGTGTGAAAAGGCAGACACAGAGATTTAAACACATGGCGGGCTGAATGAAATCTCCTAAGATGGTCATAACCTTCAGAGTAAAATTCAGCTTCAAACATGAGCATTAACCATGTCGCTTGACACTGATGTTGTAGAAAAACTACACTACAAGTCTAGGCTGCAGACAGTGTTACCTCAAATACTATAAACTGCCTTTAGAGAAAGTCTAGAAACATTCCTAGAAATTTTCAAAGAATTACCTAAATGCCAGGATTTTATACTTTGCCTTTAGCTTCATTTGTCCAAACCAATTGTATCTGCTTTCTACCTATGCACATACAAGTACATACAATACACTCTATATATGAAAATTTATTCACATGCGCATACCAACATCACCTCTTACTAAAAACTTAATATGTTCAGATACTCTTCTAGAGGTCTTACCATACATTATCTAATTAAATCATCACAACCAGCTAATGAAGCAGGTACTACTATGCCTCATTGTAGAAATTAAAAATGTGCAGCACCAGAACTAAAATATTTTGCCCAGCTCTCACAGCCAGGAGGTAATAAGGTCAGGATTGGAACCTGGCTCCACAGCACACATTCTTAACAACTAGGACACCAGAACAGAAAAGTATTTTACCATGAAAAGAAACTGCTCCAATTTTTCTCTCATGAAAATACATATATTATGTATAAATACTGACAGAGGGGACAGAAAGGACCTCCTTGTGACATAAATCTGTTATAAAAATATGGATAAATCAAAGTCCATGACAGTTAAAACTTGGCAAACAAGAATGTATACCCAAATAGCAATGAAAATGGCAATAGGATGACCCTTGACAACTTGGGGTTTAGCTCAGTGTTCTCCAAACTTACTTTTTTATGTATCTCCACCAGCAAAAATAACTTTCAGCAGGCATGCCCAGCATGGAAAATTGTATGCTTGTATTATGGCAATCCACAGATTAAATACTAGAGGGTATTAACGTATTTCTAAATATCGGCAGGAAAAATAAATATAGCATGTGGGTAACATGAATTCCATCGTGGAGACCCTTAGTTTAAGCTATTCATGTGCAGTTATGAGGTTCCATGACCTTCAACAATTTGTAATTTTTCAGAGGCACAAATTAAACTGCTGTAGGCACCAAGCTGCTGTGCTGAGACTTGCTGGCCTGGGGAGGAGCTGTGGGACTGACCTGCATCTGCCCCTGCATGAGGCTGTGATGCTCTTCCTTTACTTATGGGAAATCGTGAAACCTTTGTGTCTTTGTCAAAATGGATCCGCTCCCCCACCCCAGAAAAAGCCACCCTCCAATATTATAGTTAGAAATCTTTTTAGAAATCCAAGAGGCTTAAGAAAATGAAGTTTCTTAGCCAGAAAACATTATGCGTATATAATATTTAGATATAGACAATATATATCATAGATATATAAATTTATATATACTATATATATTAATATAGATCATACATGTCATCTATCACTTACATATGTGAGATAGAAAGGGTGTATCTCCAGACGATCAAGTATTACTATTGCAATTCCCCTGTATAAAAGGGCTTAGCACATAGCAAGAGTTTAAGGAACATTTGTTGAGCCAGGTGCCTATAATCCCAGCTACTGGGGAGGCTGAGGTGGGAGGCTCACTTGAGGCCAGGTGTTTGAGACAAGCCTGAGAAATACAACAAGATTCTGTCTCTAAAAAAAAAAAAAAAAAAGAAAAGAAAAATTTAATTAGCCAGGCATGTGACACACACCTGTAATCTTAGATACCTGGGAAGCTGAGGCAGGAGGATCACATAAGCCCAAGAATTTGAGGTTGTAGTGAGCTATGATTGTGCCACCATCCTCCAGCCTGGGCAACAGAGCAAGATGACACTGTCTCTAAACCAGCTAATGAAGCAATGAAGCAAGTACTACTGTGACTCACTGTAGAAATTAAAAACGTACAGCACATTTATTTTATTTATTAAATAATTTATTTAAAATATTTTATCAATACTGTATTTTTAAAAATATTTGTTGAATGAATGAATGAATGTTGTATCCAAAGACCTTTCAAGTATCACCACTGCAACTCCCCCTTATATTTCATATCTCTTTGCTGAGTCCTTGGGGATAATAGTGAGCAGAACAAACACCACCCACACCCTCAGGGAGCCCATGCCATACGTATCAATCAGCCACCACACAGGAGAGTGCAGCACACAGGATTCAAGCATGGCTCAGTGCTGAACTAGACTTGTGACTTCCCTCACCCAAGGTCTTAAAAACAAGAGATGTCTTTAAGTGCCCAGGAGAGTTTTAGTGTGACCCTGATTAAAGGAAAGAAACAGAGATCCTCTTGGTTTGTGACTTATGGCCTTATAATTCACACCCCTTTACCCAGAGTAGTGCATTTCATCTCATCCATGATTGAATTTAAGCCAACCTGAAACTTACAACTAGAATTTATCAGGAAGCAGAAACTCTCAAAAACAGCATCATCTGACTACAAAGCTAAGGACACAGGAAGGATAACAACAACAAAAAAATGTTGTATTCAATAAATTACAAAACAACATCTGTGTATTTCCAATCAAATTATATATAACTTGTAATCACCAATAAAAAGCAGCTATTGGCTGGACACGTTGGCTCATGCCTATAATCCCAGCACTTTGGGAGCCTGAGGCAGAAGGATCACTGAAGTCAGAAGTTCAAGTTCAGCCTGAGCAACACAGTGAGACCCCAGCTCTCAAAAGAAGATTTTATTTTTTCATTTTTAAAAAGCATCTATTGATCAGTTTAGCCTCATGTCTAGTATGGGCCTATATATAACATCTATAGCCTTGTTCCCATGCAGATTCCAAATACTTGGTATTCAGAGTCCATTTGGTCTTTAGTACTCCAAAAACTAGTACAAATGTAACACAAATGCTCTTGGTGACACTGACATTTTCAAAGATGTCAATTCATTGGTTATGTTTCCCATGTTGTCACATGTCTTCTAAGTGTTTCACAAAGTTGGCGACATGATCTTTCTTGTCCAGTGACCCTACCTATTTGGAAATGGGGCAGCAAAGTCCCCTTCCCATAGCAAGAAAACTTGCCAAGGGAAGTGGAGCCACAGCCCAGAGCAGCTGATGCAAGAGCATACCATAAAGAAACAGTCTTCCCCACTTGAGACAAGGCCTTTCCATGTATTCCACACCTCCTGGCACAAGTCACATAAACCAGCCCAGAGGTGAGTAGCTCAGGACCTCAGGGAACCCCTTCACATCACAGCAAGGTTCAGGTAAAATGTGGGCAGGAAAATCTGCCCAGGGGAACAGACAGTATAGCATAAGGAACATTCTGAACTTGACACACACAGGGGATATCTGAATTTTCTGGTGATGACCCACCTTCAAGTGAAGAACTTCCCAACACAGTCCACTCTAGAGGCAATTCCAGATGGGTCAAAGCCAGCACGAGCTCCTCATCCAAGGCAGGCAGCGCTCCCGCCGTCAAGGCAAATGGGGTCAGCAGAGTCTGGTGGCTGCAGGCTGTGAGGCGATTGGCCTGCGTCACCAGCAGACGAGCCAGCCTGCAAGCCATGTTGTCCACGTAGGTCACTGAGCCGGAGCCCATGGTCACTGGAGAGTAACCTTCTGAGCAGAGGCACACAGATACCGTCACCGTCTCCTGAAGCCCATGGCCTGGACAACAAGACAGTGAACAGTTCACCCCAAGTCTGTAGGAGATGCTCTCACAGGGGTCCAATGTGCTAGCTCCACCTCACAGCTTAAGCAGACAACGCGCCCCGGGAGAACAAGGTGGAAAGGAAAGCCAGCCCATGACCCTTACACACTGCCAAGCGTGTGGGCCAAACTAATGCTGACTCCATCGTCTTTCAGTAACTCCTGATTTTAAAACTTACCTTTATGAGCTCTGAGCATTTGAGCGTCTGTTCTTCTCTCATTACCAAACACTGCTATTCAGCATTCCTTTAACCTTTTACTCCTACCCTGACCCCTGAATTTGTGTTTGTTGTCTTCAAGTCCTTTGCTCTTTTCCACTCTGCCATTTCCTCCTGAGTCACATATTTTTACATATTTATTTAAGCGATAAGTTTATAAGATAGCACCATACAATTACACAAGTTTGCCCTAATTCCATAGAGCTCCTTTGAATGTGAGTAAAGGTAGGTGAAGACTACCCAAGAGAAAACAAAAGGGAAAATATATATACATATCTATGTGTGTCTGTTGTTGTTCACTGCCCCCTCTTCTGATAAGTGTCTCTGTCTTGTAGGTGTTCTCAATATTTCTCCTGAGAGTGTCACCGAATCCTGCTGTTTGTCCCTCCCTTCATTCTTCCTCTTCTTTGTCCCACTCTCTTATTTTGCCAGAGCTGGGAAGCTCTTACCCAGGTACATTTTTATGCTGCCCTTGGCAGAATTTTCAGGAATTGATGGCACCAAATCACTATGATCATGATAATCATGACTGGACAGAGAAGAGTTATTCAGCTACCACTGGTCCATAGCACCCTGTTGCCCCCAATCAAATGGCTAACAGGTACAAGTCATTCCTCCTTTGCCTTATTCTCCAAAGACTTTCCCCAGAGGCTGTGCAGCTAGGGCTTCAAGGAACAAGAGCATCCTAAGTTCACTGAAAGAGAACTAGTGTCACTTTGTCATGGACTCTTAAAAGTGGTCTCATGGTACAGGCATAGAATGCACCCAACTCCCACCAGATTACACATACCCAGTAAATATTAAATAAATCTGTCTTACAAATTTTTGAAAGGTTGTCCTGGTAAAGCTGTCACCAGGAAAATTCAAGGTTCAGAAATAGAAACTGTGACCTGCCTCTAGATTCTGTTAAAATGAAGGCAAGAAACCTCACTTTTAAGTAGACCACAATATAAACAAAAGATTACATTCTCTTCCTCCTAAGGAAGGAGGAGGAGAGTCACCACCACATGCCAGTAAAGAAAAAGATTAAAAGTTCTGAAAATAGGAGTGGCACTTTAGTTATTATTTTTTATCCTTTCTCTATAAGGGCTTGATAAAAGAGAAAACCAAGAAAAGAGGGTGAAACTAAAGGTAGGGAAAACATTAGCCAGAGCAAAAGGGCAGAGGGAAAGCAACCAACAGCTGAAGCAACTATGTGCCATTAATTAGGTTTGTTTTTGTTTTTGTTTTGAGATGGAGTCTCGCTCTGTCTCACAGGCTGGAGTGCAGTGACACAATTTCAGCTCACTGCAACCTCCGCTTCCCAGGTTCAAGTGATTCTCCTGCCTCAGTCTCCCAAGTAGCTGGGACTAAAGGCACCGGCCACCATGCCCAGTTAATCTTATATTTTTAATAGAGATGGGTTTTCCCTACGTTGGCCAGGCTGGTCTCAAACTCCTGACCTCAGGTGATCCTCCCACCTCGGCCTCCGGTAGTGCTGGGATTACAGGCATGAGTCACCATGACTGGCCCATTAATTTGGTTTGACTGTTTTTTTTTGTTTTGTTTTGTTTTTTTCTTTTAATGATGAAGATTACTAGGCTAAAGAGAGAAGTGCTTAAAATTACCGATGGTCTCAGAAATTGGACAACAGATTAATTCATTGACCAAGACCAGGGAGAGCTAAGAGGTATCTGCACTTCTCTACAATTCTCACTGTGTCTGTGTTGTTTGCATATTCACTGGCTACCTTCTTTCCACGTGTAGCAGATATGTTACAGAAGCACATAGGAACATATTCCTTTAAAAATGATCTCAATCTTAACTCCAAGAAAAAGTAAAGAGTCTCTTTATGATCTAAATTAAAAGGACCTGAAAGACCCACAGTTAAGAAAAACCAAAATCAATAAAAAAGAATTCTAAAATGCCCTCCCTGTCCTATAGGTAATGACATTTTAATTCACCATTAGGTTAAAGCCTGATGACCCTTAAATGCACAACCCACATACCAATAAAAATATAAAACAACTATATCAAGAATGGCTATTAGCTCATTACAACATATGAACAGGATATATTAATTTATCATCTATCAAGAAGACAAGTAGGGAAATTACAGGTTTCAAAATGTAAGCATTTTGATGATGGGGAGAGAAAGTTCTGGAGCTGGAGATCCCCCAAGGAAGATTCTGGATGGACAGGGCATCAAGGAAAGAACCCCAATGACCAAAGGGAGCAAGCAGAGGAGAGGCAGACCTGTAACTGCCAGGCTGCCCACAGAAGAATGAGGAAGAGAGAAGACAAACTGTCAATGTCAGTTCTGCCTGAGCCAACCCTGGCAATGGGTCTGGGGTTATAGGCAGTGATTAGGAGGTGATACTCAATAGATAGTTTTTCCTCCTTTTCATTGCATCCAAAGCACACCCAACCATAAAAGTTGGGTGCAGTCAATAGGATGGGTCTGCCTGGTCTAAGTTAAGACTCCTAATTAAGCAGCAGATCAGCTGGAAGAATCTCAGATGTAAGTGTGCTTCCTAATGTACACACACACACACACACACACACACACAGAGGCACACACACTCCTGACCTTGCAGCACTGTTTTCTTTTTCTCCCTGGCTCTCTTCCTGGCCTACATCCCTGGAGGGAAGTTATTTGCAGACCAATTTCCCAGTCGCACAACAAAGAGGACACCTCACCTGGGATGCTGGACTGGAGAACGTTATCCTCGATGCGCTCTGCAATCGTGACGTGTCGCTGATGAGATCCATCATAAGTAAAGTAAAACTCAGCATCTTCAGGAAGATACACATTTTTGTCAAACTTCGCATAGACCGTCATCTGCCCCTGAAAAAGGAATAAGTCAGGGCACTGTCATACTTCCTTGTCCTGGCTCTAAGAAAGCACAATACAAAGGGCCTGGGTCCATAACAGTGTCATTTGTTATATTCACTTCACATGGTTGAGTTCAAATAGCATGAGTGCTTCCTTCCAACAACAACACATTTGACATTAGGGAAGATGCTTCCTGATGTATTAGGTATGGGTATCAGAGCTGGTTTGTTCTGTTTTTAAAGTTAAAGAAGTTCAGGGCATAGGGAAGAATTTTTTCTTTCTCTAAAATGTACTAGATGTAGGAGTGTGGTACTTCATTGCCTTTTGCTTTCCAAAAATTATTTTTAGAGACAGGGTCTCACTATGTTGCCCAGGCTGGTCTCAAACTCCTCTACACAAGCCATCCTCCCACTTCAGCCTCCCTGGTAGCTGGGACTACAAGGATGTGCCACCACACCCAGCAGTCTTTTACTCTGAATTTCTACCAGCTGAACATCATGGCTTGAGTTAATTTTTATCCTGTACCTAAAATGCCATTATTAGTACAAAAGTTCATGATAATTATTCTTATCTCTGGCCTTACCCTGTACTAGACCATAGTCAGTTGTAAGAATCTTAAATATCTACAAACATTGCCAAATAAATAGGACTACTCCCTCTCCCTTGCTATGCTATTTCCATTTGCTATTTCTCTTCTCTGAGGGGTTTCCAAGTGCTCTTTCCTCACACTTTCTCTTAAGAGCTTCTGGTTGGTACAAAGCCCTGCAAAGTGCCTTGGTCCCAAGGACAGGAGCTGCCACCTCAGGGCACTGAGGCATCCTCTGAGGACTAATGTCAAAGGAAGTGGGGCAGCAGGCTGGGGCTCTTGGGTATGTCGTCATCCTGAGGCTTTGCGGAGGGGCTATAGCAGCTGTGTTGCACCCAGGGGAATAGCAGCTATGGTAGGGACTGCCAGGTCATCTCCAGACCCCAGAGGCTTTGAAGGATTTGTGCTACTCCCTACCCAAAACACAAAAAGCAATACAAAGTGGGGCCTCCAGAGAGAGAGCGCATTCTGCCCAGCCTGTGGGAGTGGCGGGGAAATGGAAACCTGGAGGCGGAAAGGGTCGCCCACTTTGGAGGGCCTCCAGAGCTCGGCCCGGCGTGGACAAGCATCTGGGCTTTTGTGTGCTTGCCCAACAAAAACAAACCTGTTCGCCAAGATATCTTTACCCTGTGATAGAGGAGAAGGTGAACAGAGAAGAGCCTACACAGACTCCTTAACATCAATTTGCCTCTGACAAATATCAGCAAGACATTTCATAGGACACTAAGAGTTAAGCCAATCAGGATCAAAAACAAAATCAGTGCAGGGTTTTCTAGTAGCCACATGGTTATTTAATCTCAATTTTTTACAATAAGCAAAAAGCTATGCATTTCTTGTGGTTTGCAACCTATCACACACACAGTTATCTGAAATTATGAAATGGTATAAATACAAAGTACGGAGTTCTGAAAAAAAGTCACTGGTTGGCAGTTTAAATTGCCCTTTTTCTGCATATGAGCATGCATGTGTATGTGCACACATAAACGTAATCAATAGAAAAGCAACACGCCAAGAAAAATCTACCATACAATAGCTTCCAAAAAGTTCAGGAAGGAGATCTGAAAAGCAAAAAACAACAAATGTCCAACATGACTGAGAGAGGAAACTCAGACGAAATTCCATTTCCTAAAAAAGTAAGAACAGCTTGCTTTAGTCATGTTCCTGGTTGCTAAAGAGACTGTTAACTATCCACAGGCAGATCTGACCTGACCTGTTCGTGATTTTTTAAAAATAAAAAACAAATTATATAAACAGATCAAAAAATTTTCACAGATCACAAGGATATCTAATCTGCATCTATTCAAAACAATGATCATATTACTATTATATTTGGTTGGGTGGACAAGGACTACAACTTATGAGAGTTTAATTGCAACCCTTTCTAATGCAATACAGCCCTGAACATTACAATCTTGTAATTCATCATGCCTGCCTTTCAAGAAGCATGCCATGCTTTACACTAGTAAAAGGATAACCAAAAGTCACATGAGTAATAAGACATGCCCATTAAGGAGATTAAAGAGAGATGCCCAGAAGTCCTAACACTCAGAAGAGATTCAGCAATAAAAAGAGTCTCTTATATGGTAACCAGAAAAACATCAGAAAGACCCGGATAAAGATGCTATGGGAGAAGAGGGGGTGATACAGAAACCAACAGAGAGCCCTATTAGACAGAAGTGGATGGGCAGGAGAGGAAGACAAGGAACGAAAATATGAAGATGAAATAACAAGAACATTTTCATTCAGAAAACGTAGATAAAGCTCAAAGGAGATGGATTTAGATAAAGCATTTAAGAGATCAGCAGGAAGAACGGTCTTCTGAAAGAATATGCAAGTTGAAAGAATATGCAAGTACAGCTTAAATAGCCAACCACAGGTGGCAATGTTTTGGGTAAGAGTGGGACCTTTCTAATCACTGAGGCCACTGAAAATCTGCCACTCTTCTTAAAAGGCCACCAATTTCATATATGACAAAGACAAAATTCCAATGTACAGAATTCCAGAGTACTTCTTTCAGTTCCCCATCTGGATCCAATTGCATTCTTTGTTTCAGGCGATTGAAAACTAGAAAGTTTCCTAAATAAATTTGTTGGCATAAATATCAGAATCACTCTGCTCCTACACAGAAGCAATAGAGATGTGTTCTCATGTTTCTATAAACTCACTATTTCCAAAATATAAAACACTCAAATATGCCAATGAAATTTTTGGAAACAATAAGAAGCATGCTAGGCAAAATTATATCCCCAAATTAATCAACAAGTTTAGGGTAGTCCAGTCAAAATCCATTTTTCAAATGAAACTCAACAAGCTTATTCTAAAGTTCATCTGGAGGAATAAATACACTAGAATTGAAATGATACTTTTGAGAGAGAATGTTTGGACTGTCAAAGCTTGCTCTACCACAAATCAAAACATACAATAAAACCAGTGTCATTTAAACAGAGTAACAGTAGCATAGAGACAGACAAGTGCAAAGTCCGAGGCAGACACATGTACCTATGGAAATTATGCAATAACAGGTGGCATTTCAAATCAGCGGGGAAAGAATGGACAATTCAATAAACGGTTTCAGAACAATAGCTATCCATCAGGAGCAAAAACATGCATTCTACCAAATGATTAAATTTCTAATTAATTTAATATCTAACAAAAAATCCATAAAAGCATAAAATTAGAAGACTGTTTAAAAGTTTTCATTATTTAATAAATAACAACAATTAAAGGTATTTAGATTTCATCTGCATTGACATGATCCTAAACTATCAAACTTTTTTCATTTTTCCTATTATCTTCCAGTCTTTATTCATATGCACAGGTAATTATTACACAGTTATACTCATGGCATAATACATTAATACATACTGGTGTGCTTTCTTCTCTTCTATCAAAAATATTTTTCCACGTTGTTACAATCTCTGGCACCCCTTTTAATTGCATTCCACCACGCGTTTGATGTTCTATAATTCCATGATTACTTAAATATCCATCTATTGCTTGTTAAGAGTACTTCTGACTTTTTAACATTTTAAACAACTCCTGATAAACATTTTAAGTATTTTTTATCCTTTGAGATGCTATTTTAGGATAAAATTCGAGAAAAGTTTCTAAAAATATGAACACGTTATCATAAATTGCCAAACTTCTTTCCAAAAATTTTGTATCAACTTTTATCACCACATGTGCTGGTTAAGAGGATCATTTTCACCCCAACCTTGCCAAAACTATCTTTGGAATTATTTCCTGAGTTAACAGATCATAAACAGTTCCTCACTGATTTAATTCACTTTTTTCCATTGCCATTGAAATGTGTTGCCCACTTTTATAAAAGTCTATTGCAAGATAATGCAAACATTGTTAGTGGCCAAACCAAATTTCAATTTGAATAAATTTAGTCTTCCGTCTTCTGTTTCACATAGGAATTCACCTATAAACTTTGCCTTTGGCAGATCAAAATTTTTAGTTTCCCAAGTGAACCAGTTGGAATCAGTGTCAGAATCATTCCCCTTCCCCGTCAAATAGTGAAGGTGTATCACCTCTTACCCAATCATGCCCAAATAAAAAATACTCATCAGTACTCCCATAAAATCTTGGAAGGCCAAGTCACATGGAAAACAGGAATCACAAATGTAGAGCAGAAGAGCTGAATTGACTATAATCATACTAAACACAGTTCAATATAAATACACACAAAGACTCAGGTAAATTAAACTAATGTTTTTTACCATCAAGCAACCTCTAGAGAAATTCTACTTGTAAAACTCAATAATTTTCAAAGACCAAGCCTTCTGCTGACATGCTGTGACATCTGTGGATTTCTTCCCAGAGAACCAAAAAGGTAGCAAATGTTTTTGCCACCTTAAACTATCTCATCCAACTTTCCTATTCCTTTCCAGATGGTATTTAAAGTGGAAATGGCTGTCAACACTAGTTTGCATGTTCTAAACATTTTTTCATTAATCAATGTCTCTAATAACCTGGGTAATTGAGTGGCTGTATTAGCCTAATCACTGGGTATTCTTGTACTCATGTTTTCTCTCTCTTCCTCCCTTTCTTCCCTCCCACTATAAACAATGCATCTGTTTATAACTACACTTTGTTAATAACAATGCTATTTGCTGAACAACACCTTAACTCTCTGGTTTCTTAAATATATGGCATGAGTGGGCAATGAACAAATACTGCATTTTCAAATTATGACAATGAGAAAAAAGGATACATCTTTTTATAGTGGGGTTTCTTAATCAAGGTAAGAATCTGAATATGGATTTCAGACAGTTTGAGAACCTCTGAAAATTATTAGCAAAACTGGTTTTGTGTGTGTGTATATGTCCATTTTCTGAGGAAAGGTTTATGGCTTTCATCATAGTCTCAAAGGCATCTAAAGATTCAAAAAAAGTTTATGAACTCTAGCTTTTATAGTAACAGGCAAAATGGGAAGTTCATAAATACTTTTCAATGGTAATTGTCATCTTTTTATTTGACGGGAAGACATAAACTATCTTCCAATGGATTCTAGTATTATACACAGCCTTTATATGGGATGATTAGGCAAAGAAGCATAATAAAGGTAAAAATAAGTTGATAATCAATGTTTACTAATACATGCCATGAAAACCATTATGCTAAAATATAGTGCTATGTGAACTATCAAATTTGATTTGTATTCAATATTTGAAACTCGTCTTCTTTACAATAATAAAAAAAAATCTATACAGAGCCTTTCCTATACAACACAGTGCATTGAACTTTCTAAGATCCTTGAAAAGTTAAAAGAAAATAAAAGGATGCATTGTTATTATTCCATTTTCTAGGTAAGTAAATACAAATATAGGCACTACTGCTAACTAGCTCAGGATCCCAGAGCCAGATGTGTAATATTAGGTTTCTTGATTTCTGCCCCAACCTCCAAGTTAGGTTATCCTCTTTACAGTTTCTCAAGTACAATAGCACAGGTGGTGCCAAAGGAAGCAACGTGGGCACAAAGTATTTTATTCAAATTACTGTGTGTAGCTGAAGTACTTCTTTAAAAGAAAGTATGGAAATGCAAATATTATTTCTTATATGTGTGTGCACATATATACAAATACAGACATCGATATATCTACATACTTATACACATTATCTATGTGTACAGCACATCACAATTTATACAGTGCTTTCTTGTGCATTTTCTTGTCTTATTCCCACAATAATACCTGGGAGGTATTATTATGAACCTTGTTTATTAAAGAGAACACTGAAAATATTAGATCTAGTGAGGAGCAGAGCCAGAAATCAAATCTACATCTTTCTGTGCCAGGCTTAGTACATTTTCTCCCCACCATGTTAGTGAATGAACAGCAAATGCGCAAATATTTAGTGACTTATCTACAGCTTTTCATTTAACTAGTCTTTGCTTCATGTTCTTAATGTAGGAGTTCCCATCCTGAAATCTACAGACAGATACGGTGAGGTGGAAATGTTCCTTAATCCTCTGGAAAATGTATGCAGCAGTTTTGGGCATTTATCTGGGGAGTCTGTTTATCAGTCACAGATTCTGAGAAGGGTACGCAAAGAACATGTGAATCAAAAAACTGAAGAACCACTGATTTGAAGCATGTTTAAAAGCATCTGACTTTTATATAATTTAAAATATCAAGATTATTCAGATGTATCGTCCCATTCACGTAAATACAAATTGGTTAAATCCAGGGGGAAGTATCACAATGCCATTTTTTTAAAGGAAGGTTAACTAAAATAACTTAAAAGACTTATAAGACATTTTTTCAGAAATAGCCTTTAGAGTAGGCGTCCATCTCCAGATAGGATAAAATAGACCACACAGGCCAACAGTCCTGCTGAAAACAACTAGGAATAACAAGGGCTGACAAATAAAAAGTCATGGAAACAATGAGGGCAAAAATGTAACAAAATACCAGACAGGAGAACTACGCAGAGAAGTAATGGAAGCCAAAAGACAATTGTGTAATATTTGTAAAGGGGTGAAAGAAAATCCCATGTCTAACAAAAATATCTTTAAAAACGAAACTGAAATTAAAATGTTTAAGACAAATACTGAGAGAATTCAGTGCCAACAGACCAGCACTGAAAGAAATACTGAAGACGTTATTCAAGAAGAAATAAAATGATCTCAAACAGAAACATGGAAATGCAGGAAAGAATGAGGAATAGGGAGTAGGTAAATATGTGAATAAATATATCAAATATACAAACAAATTTACAAAATTATAAAAGCATATATTTTGTGTAATATATAAGAAAACGTTTTACAAAATATTATAATGTCATGGAGTTTAAAATATTTGTAGAACTACAATGTGCGACAACAATAATGTAAAAGGTAGATGAAATTAAAGTACGTAGCCATATTAGGAAATTGCTGAAAAAGTACTTTTATTATATTTGTAATATATTATATATATTTTGACTTGAGAGTAGCCACCAAAAGAATGCATAACTAATAAGTTATAGAGAGGAAACTTAAATAATAAGAATAGTTGATTCATCAAAAAGAAAACAAGACAGGAGAAACAAAAACCATAAAAATAAAATGTGTGCCAAACAGAGAGCAAATAGCTATATGTAGATATAAATCCAACTATTTCAGCAATTATATTAAATGTAGATAGACTACTCCAAATAGTATGCCAAGTCTGCTAGTATGGATTTTTTTTAATCCAAAAACAACAACAATATCTGTACTGCCAACAAGAGACATACCTTAAAATAACACAGCTTAAAACTAAAATGATATCCATACAAAACTTACCAAGGAAAAGCTAGCACAGACAAAATAATATCAGACAAACTAGATTTTAAAGCAACACATATTACTAGGGAAAGAGAAATTTTTCATCATTAAAAGAGTCAGTTGAATAAGATAATATTATAATATTATATCTGTATGCCCCTAATAACACATCTTTAAAAGATATAAACCAAAAGTTAACAAATCCAATAGAGTAGACAAATCCACAATAGCAGTGGATAACTTTAGCCTGCCTCTTTCAATAGCTAATAGAACAAGCAAGTAAAAAATTGACAAGGATATTAAAGATCTAAATTACACAATTAAAATAACTTACCCAAAGAAATAATTAGCATAAATTAAATGCATATATTAATAATTGTAAAAGATACCTATTATTCAAACCTCTGCATTAAACACAATAATTCAAAAAATATAAACACACAGGCTGGGTGCAGTGGCTCATGCCTGTAATCCCAGCATTTTGGGAGGCCGAGACAGGTGGATCACCTGAGGTCAGGAGTTTGAGACCAGCCTGGCCAACATGGTGAAACCCCATCTCTACTAAAAGTACAAAAAAATTAGCCGGGTGTGGTGGCCCATACCTATAATCCCAGCTACTCAGGAGGCTGAGAAAAGAGAACCGCTTGAACCCAGGAGGCAGAGGTTGCAGTGAGCCGAGATCATGCCATTGTACTCCAGCCTGGGTGACAGAGTGAGAACTCGTCTCAAAAAACAAAAAATTATATATATATACACACACACATATATATATACACATACACACACACATATATATAAATTTAAAATCTAGATGACTTTCACCCTTGATGGAATGATTCACCACTATCAAATTGAAATTGCCTTTGTTTCTGTAACACAGCAGAACTGGATAAAAGACAATTCATGACAGAGGTCAGCTAATGACTCCAGATTCCTCACAAGACCAGAAGCAGGCTTTATAAAGCCCCTTAGCTTGCTTCCTTTTCAAACCCCTAACTTAACAGATTCCATGGAAACAGATCTCCTAGTAAGTGAAAACAAATATCTGGCACTTTAAGCAGCAGATCATAGTGGGAAATGTACTGGCTTGGGTATAAGAAAAATTGTAATCACTCTTGCATTAGTCTGATAATCCTTTAGGAATAAAGGCCCTATACCGGCCCCCAAATCATCAACTACATTAACCAAGAAGGAAGCAGTTTAACAGTTAGACACCAGTTGGGATTTTAATCAATAATCCACTAGCGTCACTGAGGGAGCAACCTGCCCTACCCTATATTGATGAAAATTTAGTTACTCCATTAAGAGTGAGTATGGTCAAGCTCTGCTTTATACCTGTCAGACACACCTGGGCCATGGAATACTTTAATACAAATATAGACAAAGCTGACAACACGTTCAGAGGAAAAGGACAAGGATGCCAAAGGGATGCAAAAAGCATGCTGTCATATGAGGAACAATTGAAGGAACTGGGACTGTTTTGCTAAAGAAGAGACGAGTCATGGGCAAACAGTCACCACTGCAAATATCTGAGGGTCTATCATGCAGACATGGGATTAGACATGTTCTGCAGGCCCCAAGGGAAGAGCACAAAACAATACAGGGAAGGACAGGGGACAGAGTTCAGCTCCACAGTGAGAGCCCTCTAAGGAACAGAGATGTCCAGAGATGACAAGGATTGCTTCAGCTTAGGAGGAACAAGCACTACTAGGAGATGGTGTGTTTTGTTTGTTTTTTTGTTTTGCTTATTTCGTCTGAGAAAGAACGAGGCTAAAGAACTTAAAGAACTACCTGATCTTCAGTGTCTAGAATCTATAATATCTGGTATATAATTCCAGATTAATTGCTTCAATATATTTTAAAATTGGGGGACCTACATAAGCAGATTTGGATTTTGTGAGATTTGCTCGTTTTTTGCTTCTCCTTTTTTTTTTTTTTTTTTTTTTTTTTTTTTGAGATAGGTTGTCACTGTATCACCGAGGCTGGAGTACAGTGGCATGATCATAGCTCACTGCAGCCTCAAGCAGCCTCAAATTCCCAGGCTCAAGGGGATCCTCCCACCTCAGTCTCCTAAGTAGCTAGGACTGCAGGCACCACCACCTCACCACATCTAGTTAATTTTCTATTATTATTTGTTTGTGTGTTTTTTTTTCTTTTTTTGGTGGGGCGGGGGGGAGAAACCAAGTCTCACTATGTTTCCCAAGCTAGTATTGAACTCCTGGGCCTCAAATGACCCTCCCACCTCAACCTCCCAAAGCGCTGGAATTACAGACATGAGCCACCACATCCAGCCCCAGGTTTGTTTTTTATTTTTTATTTCTTTATTTCTTATTTCTTATTATTATTATTAGAGACAGGACCTTGTTCAGTACCTCAAACTGGAGTGCAGTGGCATGATCTCAGCTCACCACAACCATGGCCTCCTGGGCACAAGTGATCCTCCACTTCAGTCTCCTGAGGAGCTGGAACTACAGGCACACACCACCACGCCCGGCTAATTTTTTGGTAGAGACAGGGTTTTGCCTGTTGCACAGGCTGGTCTGGAACTCCTGGGCTCAAGCAATCTGCCCGCTTCAGCCTCCTGAAGTGCTAGGATTATAGGTGTGAGCCACTGTGTCCAGCCCCAGCTTTGTTTTTTAATTCCTCCCTTATATTTTTGCTTTGGTTTGTTTTTCTAGTTCCTTGGATTTATGCTTAGTTTATTTTTATTCTCTGTATTAACGGTTTTCAAACAGATCAGGGGAACCCTAAGTTGTAATGGGAGGATGTTGGGAGTTCGTAAACATTCCATTTAAATTTCATTTGGGAAATACGTTTCCAATTAGTATTAAATCTAAAAGGGTTGTCATCCACTTAAATTTATCATTTACCAAATTTTAAGACACTGGAGAGGACCTGAAGTGCCAGGTTGTCATTTTTCCACTGAATTGACAAATGCAATAAACTTAAAGAATACATTTATAATAATAAAGTTTTATCAAGCTTACATATTGTTCCTCATAATACTTGTTTGGATTAAAAAAAAAAGGTTTCCTTTTATCCAATAAGAAAGGATCTCTAAAGCCCCTCTAAGGACTATCGGATACCCTCTTCTGTCTTATGGGAAGACAACTAAGTTCTGTTAGTAACCAAAGTCACTAATGATCTAAGAAAATATTCCTCTAAGCCCTTTTTATGGTTCATGTCTCAAACAAGCTTTACATTTGCATCACAGTAAAGACTACAATTTATCAACTTCAAATTCAGCTTGAACCCATGCAGACAGTAACATCACATGGTTATTATTTAGCACTTGAGGTCTACAGATTTATATCAAGTGCTGTCTAAAGGTTATTGTGGGCCAACTAACAGCACTGAACATCCCAAACGAAAATGAAGACTATCAGGAATACAAACAACCCAAGTCTCCATGGATTGATTACCCCTGGGCATAACTTGATCATAACTATCCATTATTATTTCATGATAGACCACAAAGTCTTTGTGTTCCACAGGAAGTCCTCTCCTTTGTACAAAGGTATAAAAGCTGGGGACAGTTCCCCCTGTCCCTCTCATCTGGCCAGCATCTGTGCGAGAACATTCCTCCCACCCCCTATCCTCAGTGCAGTACACACACATGCACACATACACAGCAGGCCACTCTTAAATAAGAGTGCTAAACATATACACCATGGAAGACTATGCAGCCATAAAAAAGGATGAGTTCATGTCCTTCATAAGGACATGTATGAAGCTGGAAACCATCATTCTCAGCAAACTATCTCAAGAACAAAAAACCAAATACTGCATGTTCTCACTCATAGGTGGGAATTGAACAATGAGAACACTTGGACACAGGAAGCAGAACATCACACACTGGGGCCTGTTGTAGGGTGGGGGGAGTGGGGAGGGATAGCATTAGGGGAAATACCTAATGTAAATGACGAGTTAATGGGTGCAGCACACCAACATGGAACATGTATACATATGTAACAAACCTGCACGTTGTAACACATGTACCCTAGAACCTAAAGTATAATAAAAAATGTAAATAAATAAACTTGTAGTTCTGTCAGAAAAAAAAAAAAAAAAAAAAAGAGTGCTAAATACTCTGCCAAGTAATGCTCATTGCAAGATACTGGGAATCCTCAGTAAGAAAAGCAGAGATTCAGAAATGTATAATTTAGAGATCTGAAAGAAACCTTAGAGCTCATCGGGATCAAACCCCTTACATTACAGGAAACTGAAGACCCATAACCTTGCTCTAGGTTCTATCACACAGCTAACCTTGGACCAGAAATCCTTGCTGGTCACCTTCCATCCAATACCTTTCCCACTCCCCCAACCTACTAGTGGGGAAGAGCAACAGTCTGACCCCCAAATGAATCCTATTCCTCCCCCAGGGACTGGGAAGAGCCTTTATGGAAAGAAGTCAGGATTAGAATCAATGAACTCTCCTTGAAGTTCCTCAGCGCCCACCCCCACAGCATCCCCAGCCTCCCTTGTCGTGTCTCTTCTCTTCCGGGCTCCCGTCACCTTTGTTAAACTATAGAGCACTTTCAAGTCCTGTTGCTCTTCTCCTCAAATCGAAGCAAAAGCTAGAAAAAAGCCAGCCCAGTCACAGCATGGAAAACTTGAAGACCCAATGGAAACTAGAGAAGCAGGGCACGTGGAAAGAGCAGCTAGCAGTCGGTCAGCCCCGGCTCCAAGAGCCTACAGAAGAGGGGAAAGAAGGACACAAGGGGCTGGGCACGGTGGCTCATGCCTGTAATCCCAACATTTTGGGAGACCGACACAGGCAGATCACCTGAGGTCAGCAGTTCAAGACCAGCCTGGCCAACATGGTGAATCCCCTTCTCTACTAAAAAATACAAAAAAAAAAAAAAATAGCTGGATGTGGTGGCGGGCACCTGTAATCCCAGGAGGCTGAGGCAGAAGAATCGCTTGAACCCGGGAGGCAGAGGTTTCAGTGAGGCGAGATCGCACCATTGCACTCCAGCCTGGGCAACAAGAGCAAAACTCCATCTCAAAAAAGCAAAGCAAAGCAAGGAAAAAAGGAAAAAAGGGAAGGGAAGGGGAAGGGAAGGGAAGGGAAGGAGAAAGTAAAGGAGAAAGGAGAAAGGAGAGGAGAGGAAAGGAGAGAGGAGAGGAGAGGAAAGGAAAGGAAAGGAAAGCAAAGGAAAGGAAAGGAAAGGAAAGGAAAGGAAAGGAAAGGAAAGGAA
>NC_045437.1:47029022-47060199 GCF_002776525.5 Piliocolobus tephrosceles
AAAGGAAAGGAAAGGAAAGGAAAGGAAAGGAAAGGAAAGGAAAGGAAAGGAAAGGAAGAGGGCTCGGTGGGGAGAGAAACAAAAACAATGGCAGTGAGCTGGGGAGTGAGACAGGGGCAAGCAGAGAAAGTTGCAAAAACAAAGCAACATGGAGCTTAGTTGAAATAGGAAAAGCGTGAGAAAGATGGAAAATAAATAGATAAATAAAAATGAGCAGGAGAGAGAAAGATTTACCCCACCAGGAATGGCAATCTGAAAACACTTTTGTAAAAAGGAGGAGGGGAGAGGGAGGCAAGGATCTAAACTTTGGTGCTGACAAGGAACACTGCATCTAATCCAGATCAAGAGCTGAGGGCCAAAGAAGCAACTTGGATGTGTCTCTTTGAAACACATCATAAAATGGGGGTGGGGAGGTTTCATACTACTCACATCCTGCTAATGGCACATTCCCATTCTGGGGAACCCATCTTTCCATACAACCCTGCGGGGAGAAAGGAGAGCATAGTTGGGGACTCCTTTCTCATTCCCATCCACTTTAGGCAGAAGCAGCCATGGCTTTAAAAGGAAGGAGCTCATTTTTCTGGCCTTATCCTTTCTTGCCCCTCACTGTTTCTTTCTCCCTCTTCTACCTCCCTCCCTCCCTCCCCTCACCAACTTTCAGTAGTCCCATAAAATTCGACGTTGTTTACAAACCTTACCATGGCAGACATTTTACTGTCATCAAACTCCTACCATACAGATGTTACTGAAGCTATCTCAGGTATAAAGGGACATCAGGCACTGTATTAACTCACGTTAAATATGAAATTTCTCATTTTCTAACAGAAAGCTTTAATGCAAAAAACAGTAGTATTTATCAGTTTATTAATGTGGTTGCTTGGGAACACATAAGGATAAAAATGGCCATGATAGGACCCTTTGTGTTTTAATTAACAGTACTGTGCATTTGAATGTACCAAGCACTATTCTAAGTGAATTATCTCATTAATTCCTTACAATTGGCCTATGAGGTAGAAACCATCATCCTCATTTTATAGATGAGGAAACAGAGGCTTTGAGAGGTAAATGCCCTGATTATACAGTGATCTGGAGGGTCAGGAAGAACCAGGAGTCAAGCCCATGCTTCCCTCTTAACTCCCATCAAGCCCTGCCACTGTGATCAGTGCTGTGTCCCCCACAGCAAAGCCTCTGCAGAAAACAAGAGACAGCCCAGTGCACTGATTGATTCCATGACCATCTGCTCACACCTAACTCTACAGTGAAGTCTTAAGAAGTTACACATGAGTATCCATTGAGTACTTTGAAGAAATGACCACGTTCAAGGACTGTGAATATTATGAACTCTTTTAGATTATTTTCTCTTATTCCTTCATTCAACAAATATCTGATATGTGCCAGGCACTGTGTTAGGTACAGATGGTATGAAGATGATGAGAACTATCCTTTCTTTCCTTCATGGAGCTCACGGCCTAGTAGGAAAAGAAGAGGTTAAACAAACACAGGTGAGCACAAGGGTCTCTGTATGAATGGGAGAAGGAGTAACAGGTCAGGAAAGGCCTCTCTGAACGTGGAGAGGACCCTGTGAATGGAAGGGAATTCCAAATAAAGGCGTGAAGACCAGTGTGAGAGAATGGCTCATTTGGAGAATGACAGTTAATTATCGCCAGGCTGTGATTCCTGAAGTAGAAAGTAGGACAGAAGGGGAAGCTGGACATGAAGGCAGAGGCCAGCGCATGGAGGGCGTGGAACACAAAGAGTTCCTGGAAGAGTTTTGAGCAGGGGAGTAACACAATCAGATTTGCATTTTACAAAGACCAGTCTAGGAGACAGAGGCAGTTATGCCAGGAAGGCTGCTATCGAGATTGGCTTTCCTTGAGGTACAGTCTCTTTCTCAGTACCCTGCTGCTCTGGAATTTTTAAGAGTACCAAAAATAACCTAGAGATTAGAAAAACATGGGTCTGGCTCAGTGACTGAACATGCAGACCAGAGATACTGGTCTGGATCTCCACTCACCTCCTGAAGCTCTAGTGAAAAGTGTAAGGCCTCTAAGATTCAATTAGACCTGGACTCCAATCCTGGCTGCCTCTGCTACCAAACTGTAAAACATGAATAAAAACAGTGCCTGCCTATCTCAGAAAATTCTTAACATTGCTAAATGAAATAAAATATATTGACACTTGCACAGCACTTCTGACACTTAATAAGTGCTTAATAAATTAATAAATTAGCCAGCTACTCAGAGATTACTAAAATCAATATCACTCTTATTATTCAGTTTTGTTCACTGAAGAAACATCTATTGAATATCTAATGAGCACCAGGCAGTTTCCTCAACTTTCTCAAAACAGCACAGTGAGGTCGGCAGCACAGCATCAGTACTCTCATTTTACAGAAGAGGATATTTTGTTCAGAAGGCTACATTATTTGACCAAAGTTACAAGGACCCTCCTCAAGTTCTCCCAGCTGGCAACAGGATTCAAAGAAATGAAACAGAAGGTGTAGTAAGCACTCATTTGAAAGAGTCCATTTTATAAATAAAAGCCCTCTCTACTTCAAAATAGTCTTCCCTCTACATTGCAAAAATACAACTTAAAAAAACACGAAAAAGATAAAACAGAGGTATTTTTAGCCTGAAGACAGTTCACTCTAATTTGGCAAAGTAATATCAGTTCTTGTATTCTTCTGGAACTGGATGCTACCTACCAGCTGTTTAGAAGATCAACAGAGCACTCATTTTCCAGGATCTTAATCTACCTCAGTTGTGTATCTGATTTTTTTCTGGGATATAAAGTGGTACAAGCACTAGCTTATGAGTGCACAGAGAAATATTACCTGTGCTATATGCTAACTCGTCACTTTGTCTATCCTTTACGTGGCCTTCCAAGGACACAGGATCATCTTCCATCCTCTTCAATGCACAAATTCTGTCAGCACATTTGCCTAGAAGTAGGTCCTGCTCCTCTGTCTCCCCGAAGACCCTGAAGTGAAATCCCCAGGATTTCATAGCTTTCATTATCAGTGAGCATGCTGCTCTAGCCCTTCTGCTCATCCCAATCCCAGCTATCCTGAAAGGCCCCGCTCTTCTGGGCATGCCCATGACGTCCCTCCGAATTTCAGGCCATCTCATCCCAACCTGTCTCATACTATTTAACTGTCCCTCTCTATTCTTCTCTTTTCTCTCTGCCAACACTATGGGCTTTCATTTTACCAATTTATGCTCCTTCCATCTTGTTTTTACCCTCTTATAGAGCTTAGATCCATGTCCCTACCCAAATCTCATGTTCAATTATAATCTCCAGGGTTGAAAGTGGGGCCTGGTGGGAGGTGATTGGATCACGGAGGTAGATCCTTCGCGAATGGTTTAGCACCATCCCTTTGGTGCTGTTCTTGTGAGAGCAAGTTCTTGCAAAATCTTGTTGTTTAAAAGTGTGTAGCGGGTCACCCTTTGCTCTCTTGTTCCTGCTCTGGCCATGTGACTCTGTGCTGCCCCTTCACCTTCTGCCATGATTGTAAGTTTTCTGAGGCCTCCCCAGAAGCCAAGCAAATGCCAGCACCATGCTTCCTATACAGCTTACAGAACTGTGAGCCAATTATACCTCTTTTCTTTATAAATTAGCCACTCTCAGGTATTTCTTTTTCATGCTTCATCTCATTTCTTATTTTCAAGAAAAATCTGATTTTTCTTGCCTTAATGAACTATTGCTGTAATAGTTGTCAAATGATGATTTTCTAGTTCCATCATTCCTTTTAAATTGTTTTTTCTTTCAATAGTTTTCAGGCTACAGGTGGGTTTTAGTTACATGGATAAGTTCTTTAGTGGTGATTTCTGAGATTTTAGTGTAATCAGTCTTAGATATTTCTTGATAGCAATGCAAGAATGTACTAACAGACCCTCCCACATAACGAAGGCCAGAGAGCATCATGGTTAAGTGAGGTGGCCCTGGAACTGGAGTCAGATGGCCTGGATCCCAAGCCTGACTCTATCAGTTATCACTGTTTAGCTTTAAACAACTGACTTAATTTCTGTACCTTAATTTCCTTTCCTCATCTAAAAATGGAATTAAATATAATCCTTTAGATTTTAGTGACAGTCAAATGTAATAATGAATGCCTCTGCCTGGCATGGTGTAAGACCCCACTATGTGTTCAGTCTTTTTATTTTTCATTGTTAAACTACTCCAATTTCTTTTAGGAATACTGCAGGATATACAAAGGCATAAAAATGACACAATGGACTTTGGGGACTCTGGGGAAAGGGTGAGAGGGGGTGAGAGATAAAAGACTACATATTGGGTACGGTGTACACTGCTTGGGTGATGGGTGAACCAAAATCTCAGAAATCACCACTAAATAACTTATTCATGTAAGTAAACACCACCTATTCCCCCAAAACCTATTGAAATAAAAAATTTTTTAAAAAAATGAATAAAGCAGGATATAAAAGTAATTATTTCCTCTCAAATTTCCCTCAAATATTCTTATGCACAAAAAGGACTCAAAGTTAATTAACTAGAATGGAAGAACATATTTGTAAACCAAAAGAATCATTTCCTACTGTTTGTGTGTTTCCACTATACTTTCATATACCACTTTTTTTCTTAATAAAAGTGAAATACAGCTTTATACATTAATTCAGCAAACATATATTAAGCCCTTATTAAAATATATTCAAAACACTGTTCGAGGAACAAGGGATGCAGCAATAAACTGAGCAAATCCTTGTTCTCATGATCTAAAGCCTTCTGTTGGAAAGATTGAGTAAATAAGAAAATATCAGATAAGTACTATACAGAGAATTAAAAATAGTAGAATAACACTCAATATTTACCAAAAGGAACTGAAAATTTAATCCACACACAAGCCTACACATGGATGTTTACAGCAGCTCTATTCAAAATTGCGAAAACTTGGAAACAACCAAGATGTCTTTCAGTAGGCAAATGATAAATAAATTGTGGTACATCCAGTTGATGGTATTAGCATTAGCATTTAGCATTAAAAAGAAATTAGCTATCAAGTCATGAAAAGACATGAAGGAATCTTAAATGTGTGTCACTGATTAAAAAAAAAAAAGCTGATCTGAACAAGTTACATACTACATGATGCCAACTCTATGACATTCTGGAAAGGGCAAAACAATGGAGATGGTTAAAAGCCTAGTGGTTGCCAAGGGTTGGCAGGCAGGGGAGGGATGAATAGGCAGAGCACAGAGGATT
Source organism: Piliocolobus tephrosceles (assembly GCF_002776525.5). Taxonomy (NCBI): domain Eukaryota; kingdom Metazoa; phylum Chordata; class Mammalia; order Primates; family Cercopithecidae; genus Piliocolobus; species Piliocolobus tephrosceles. The sequence goes on from NC_045437.1 coordinate 47,034,240, forward strand.
CTCAGGGCAGTGAAAACACCCTGTATAATACCATAAAGGTGGATACACATCATTATACATTTGTGCAAACCCATAGAATATGCAACATCAGGAGTGAACCCTAATGTAAACTACGGATTTTGGGTGATGATGATGTGTCAATGTTGGTTCATCAATTGTTTAAACAAACAAACAAAAAAATTCATTAAATTGTGATATTCCTGGTGGGGGATGTGGATAATGGAGGAGGCTATGCTGGCCACTCACACACAACCCTCTCCCTCTCAATCTCAACAATTTTACCCCAAATGTAGTGCTAGATGTACTGCTACAAGTGTCCCTGAATTCAGAAATGAGAGGAGCTAGAAGAAAATAGCTTCATCGATAAATAACTGTTTACATAATAAAGAAAAACTGTATCATTTTAAATGCCATTTCTAATAATTTAGGATATTTCTGACACCGTAGATTATATTTATATTATGCTGTCTACTCTGGGCCCCTTGAAATCACCCAAAATCTCAGCACACGTAATGAATACAAAAAGTTTTCCAGAGACACATGACTTTATAATTTACCTATCAGAAACGAAAGCAATTGTCATTCCATGACCACCCTATCCCTTCAAAAACAACAATTAAAAGAGAAGTTTGCTGACCACACAGGAATTATGGGGCTTCCCTGGAAGTACATTATCACACAGTAACTTGTCAAATATCCTGATGACTATGCCACAGTATCCCAATTTTTTCCCTAAAACCAAATGGCCGCTATGTATTACACAAGACCCCTTCTCTCGGAAGAAATTCTTTAATAGCCAAGCAAACACATGCTTCCAAAACTTATGATGATTTGAGCTTTTAAAGATATTTGCCTAAGGTCAGATGCGATGGCTCATGCCTGTAACCTGAGCACTTTGGGAGGCCAAGGCAGGTAGATCACGAGGTCAGGAGATTGAGACCATCCTGGCTAACACGGTGAAACCTCGTCTCTACTAAAAATACAAAAAAAAAAATTAGCCAGGCATAGTGGCGGGCTCCTGTTGTCCCAGCTACTCACTACTGGAGAGGCTAAGGCAGGAGAATGGTGTGAACCCTGGAGGCGGAGCTTGCAGTGAGCCGAGATCGCACCACTGCACTCTAGCCTGGGTGACAGAGCGAGACTCCGTCTCAAAAAAAAAAGAAAAAAAATCCTTAATTTATAGTAATCCCTTAAGTTATCTCATTCCTGACAAGATAGACACAGACCTGCATTTTTTTTTAACTGGTTATACCCTCCTTCCAAACTATACAACTCCAAACCTTTTGACCACATAAGGAAAGCACACATAACTCCTAAGTCAATAAAAACATCTTCCCAACAATCACAGAAATTAAAGCATTCCCAATGAAGTCCAATATGCTAAATTAGGTTGAGCACAGTTACTAAAAATGGATTATTCTTGTCACAGAGAACATCAAGAGCTTTCTACTTTTCTACATAAGAGATTACAGGGTTTTTTAGCCTAAAGGCAGAGAAGAGGAAAAAATCACAGAATTTCATCTGATCATTGCAAAAAAAAAATCTAGCTCAGTACATACTGTCCTAAAGACATCTAAGATGTTAGTTTTCAACTGTTTGAATAAAGACTCAACACAGAGCAAGTAAAAAACCAAAAGATTCTAAATTCTAAATTTAATTCTAAACAGCTACTTAATTTTTAGGATAAATTCAAGAATAAATTTTTCATTTTCAAATCTAAAATTTCCAGCCATTAAAAAAATCAACCTTCAAAACAATTCCAACCTGTCCGACATGGCAAAACCTTGTCTCTACAAAAATATACAAAAATTAGCCAGGCATGGTGGCACACACCTCCTGTAGTTCCAACTACTCAGGGACCTGAGGTATAAGGATCACCGGAGCCCAGGAAGGCTGAGGCTGCAGGAGCTGTGGTCTTGAGTGCTACTGCACTCAATCCTGGGCAACAGATGAAACCCTGACCAAAAAAAAAAAAAAAATTCCTCCTCATCGTGGATAGTTTGAACCTATATTGATTCTAGGTTGCATCCATAATCAAGTCAGCAGTCTACTGAAATATATTTTCCTTTGTTTTGCTTTAAAGGTACCTACTGAGGCAAGGTAACACTGGAATCCAACAAGATAAGTAGGACATCCCTACCTATCTAACCACCTACATGGCTATCGCCAGTCATTCTCCTAGCCTTGCTAGCACCTCTTCACAGGGGAAGAAGCATTTTTACCCCCAACTACTGCTCTGTGGGTCACAGACATACACAACATATCTGACTGGGAGAGTTTACTATTTAAAAAACTCTACATTTGAGGATAAGTTGAGTAGACTTCATTAAATTCATTTTATAAACTTATAAACAGAACTATAAGCTATAAACTTAACCATAAACTATAAGTAATATGCATGTTAATGCTTTACATTTAAACTTGAACCTTAGAAAAACTTGTTTTTAGATCAGAATTAGATGGCGATATATTCATTGAATAACTCTGGAAACCACTACTTGGCAATACATTTAAATCTCACAACACTGCAAGCTAGGTTTTGTTATTCCCACCTTATAAATGGAAAAGTGAGATAGTACAAATTGGAAGGTCATAGCTGGGACTCAAATTCAGGTCTATCTACTATCTACTCCTTGCTCTTATTTCAAGATTAAAACAATAGTGTGTAACTGGTTCACAGGTATTTAAAGGCACCAAAAAGACAAACTCCCAACTTGTGAAGTTCTACTCTCTAACACTAACAAAAATAGTCTATACAATTTGAGTAAAATTAGTTACTTACTACACATCTTATTGAGGAAAGAAAAGTATCTGCCTCCATAATATCGAAAGAAGCTGCCCACCTGAAATGTGATCAGTGACTAAATAAACTTGAGAAATCTAACACATTCTGTGTATTGAAATAAAGGGTGATGTTGTGATGAAGAAGACAAACAAAAGGATGGCCGTCTAAATGACTTTTAGAAATAGAAAATCTAGAGAATGAGAATTGTTCAATATTTATTTAGCATTGTCCTTGGGACAAGATCCAGCCAGCAAACATGAATGTTTCACACTATTTGACAGGAGATAGAGTAGATACTGCAGCTCCCCCTAAAGCAGCATTCCTTTAGCCCAGAGGATATGTTCTTAAAAATAAAATCAGCACTATACATGGTCATCCTCATGATTAGAGCAACACATATCATCATTTAACCAATCTGTCAATCTCAGTTCTAACAGCTCTCAGTTAATCAGTTTAATCCCACAACAGTCCTTTGAGGTAGGTGTCTATTATAATCCTCATTTGACAAATGAGGAAACTGAGGCAGGGAGCACTTAAATAACTTGCCTAAGATCACACAGCTTGTCAGGAGGCTGAGCCAGGCAGTCTCTTAAACTCTCATAGCCAAGTCCTCATAGAGATGCAGCTACACACACTGGCAATCCTTACAGGTTCTTTAAATCCCTTGAAGTCAAGAATTGCCTCCAGCTATACACAGCTGTGGGTCAGTCCCTTCCAACTGCAGTGATATTTATGAGGCCTTTTATCATATCCAGGGTTTTCTGCCATTTTCTGCTTTTCTTTATTATTTATTTTCTTGATTATCTCTTGAACTGCTGTAAAGCTCACTTTTTAATGCCAGACACCATACTCTTGTTTCTTGGGGCAAGTTCACACACCTATGGTCAACTATCCTGAATCAAAACTGCTCCTTTGGGACACAAGATAAATGTTGGAAAGAGCAGCCACAGAAAGCAACATGATTTGCAGAACCCATTCAACCCAGAGTCGTTTGGCAGCACTCTCATTGGCTGATCTCATCAGGGTTCTCCAATGAGAAACTTTTTCTCTTTGGCCAGAACATTCAGTCCCATGTGTTTAGTACAGGGTGCCACAACAGCTCTCTGTGGCTGACAACATTCTTTAGCTTTCTGGACGAGAAGGAAAAACATTAACCTTTCGACTTGTCTTAACTATAGGTGATAAGTTAGAAGAGGGCTTTGTTATATTACTTGCTGTACTGTTCTCTATGATTCCAATATTTCATAATTTAAACTGTTTTTACAAAGCAATTTCCAACACTAGATTTAGATAGCACATCTGACTTGAAAGAAAACTTGTTTTCAGACCTGCAGGGCTAAGGATTTGAGTGGAGGTCTGCAGGGGCACAACAAAGGGAAGCCACCAGTTGTGACCCATTTAATCAGCCATTAGCCTGACCATTTCTTTACTACATTGGGATGAAACAAAGAAATTATCATTTTAAGAATAAGAAGATTCCACAGAGCAAGCAATGCTCTATTTTGTTCTACATGTTTACTTATGGCTTCAATGACAGCATAGGTATCATTATCAAATTTACCAGTGGTAGAAGCAAAGTTGGAAGGGTCAGTCAGGATGAATCAAGTCTCAAAAAGACCTCAACAGGACCGACACTAACAAGATGAACTTCACCAACTAACAGTGAAAATGCTGTACTTAAGTTAAGAAAACTCAGCGGCACAACAGAGGATACAAGAGGACCAGATTGTTAAACAGATAAATAGCATCGACGTGGAAAGGACCTAGAAATTTCAGACTGCAGTAAGCTCAGGATGGGTCAACAGTTTGATACAGTCACCCAAAATGAACTCAGACTACCTGAGACTGAAGGACTGCAGGCAGAACAGGGAAGGTGATGACCCCATAATCCTCTGCATTGACCAGAGCCTGCTGAGGGATTCTGTTCAATTAGAGGCACTGCATTTTAACTGGATGTTGAGGACCACGTTATGAGAAGAAAGGCTTTTGAAATCAGGGATTTATTCTGGCAAAGAGGACACTTAAAGAGAGGATATGACAGCTGTTCTCAAAGTCTTGAAGGATTATATCCAAGAAAAAACAGAGTTACTACACAATGTCTCAGGGGAACAGAACCAAGAACAAGTGGAGAGAATGACCAGAGACAGATTTTAGACCACAGTTAAAAATTATTTTGTAGCAAGTAGAGCTGTCCAAATATGGACGCTCTTCCTTATCCAGGAAAGTGGGTTCTCATCACCATTAGAAGAGCTTACGGAGAGTAGATGGCCATCTATTCCTGCCATCAGAGGGAATTGCTACACGTAAGTTTCCATGATAAAAATCATTCAAACTTACACTGGATATGTACATGCAGAGAATTACAAAAGCACAAAGTGAAAGTGGTCACAAAATGTTATTTCACGGACTCCCTCAGGTCTAAGCAAAGAAGCAAACTGCCCAAGAAGATCACTTTTAAAATGTTTCTTTATATGTTTCCAAGAAGAAACCTGCCCATCTTCTCAGTATTCCCACAGTTCTGGCTTTTCAGAAAGTTCTTCCTGATGCCTAATCTGAATTTCACCTGCTCCAATTATACCAATTCACATGGATACCAAATTGGGCTCTGTAATGATCAGGACAGGAAGAAAACTGACATGAGGACAGGTAATAAAGAAAAATATTTGCAGAGGAAAAATATTAAGCAATGAATTTTAAAAGCTTCCAATCTCTAAATACCAATGTCATTCAGAGCAGTTATAAAAACCATTAGAAGTCTAGTTTACATACTTTCTTTTCTGAGTACAAACACTGACCTCCTTGTATAAAAGCTCTGCTTTTATTTTCAGACCCAGCTTTCTATCTCTGCAGAAAGAACAAGACAAAAACTTAATGTGTTTAGATTAAAACCACTCAACACTGAAGGGACACTACAGTTGGGCAGCAGGAACAAAAGATAGCTTTAAAAGGCTGGTGACCACGTTAAGTGCTTAAAAATGCCTAGTTCACATAAAAGGTACCAAAATACAAATTAAATAAAACATGCTCTCTCATTTCTTTAGTAACTATCTAGCATATGTTGCCAAAATACAAAGGCACCCTGAAACACTATTTAGCATAGAATTCTGGATGGCCTTATTCCTAGCAACTTACACTGTGCTTAGTAAATTCATCATATACTGTATTGATACACTCTTGCACTGAACTAATTTACCTACTAGTGGACCAATCAATTTCCCGTTAAAACTCCCTTTATCTTAGTTAGCTGGATAGTATATTTTAGATTCTCTTTAAATGCCTCCCTAGCAAAAAGAAAACCAAAGCTAAGCTCTAAACCAACTATTTGAAAATAAATTTATTTTTTTGTAACTGCTACAGCTTGGTTTTAGATAAAACATGTCAGTAAACAAGACAGCAAACTGGTATCTATGTAACTTGAATTTTGTTTACAGTTTGGCTAGTCACACCTGGCAGACAGGGAGTGCAGTGCCCAGAAGTTCCAAAGGACTTCCTTGTCATTCTCAAGACTGAACCCCACTCTGTTCTGAGCTGGCAGTGAGCTTTTCACTGAGAGGTATTTGTACACACACAGGCACACACATGCACATACACTTTCTCCCCTGGTTTAACCTTTTAGGGATATGATCTTTGCAGCCAAACTCAGGCTAATAGGGAAAATTTAGATTAAAACCACTCAACACGGGGGAAACTGCACAAGTTACATACTGCCCAAGACCGTCACCTTGATTGCTAGTTTAACAATTGACCCTGGCAGGCATTTTATTGTTAATGCACTCTTAATTCAGAAATGTACGTCTTGCAGTTGAGCCCTGAAAGGATAAAGGGTTGATACTTAGGTAAAGAAAAAGTTTCCAGACATCCAAAATAGTAGCCAAGTCTTTAAACTCTTCTCAGACCCTTTTTCCACTCTTCCTCATTGTCCAGCCAAATGCTGTGAGCCTATTCCTCAGAAAATCAGGAAGATAGACCCGGCTTTACAAATCAGGCATGTGAATGAATTACACCACACAAGCATATTCCTAGCTTTCTCGAATACCAACGAAAACAGCCAACTTACTGATTCTCTCAAAACAGAGACCTCACTTGAACCGCTAATGCAAGTAGCATTAAAAAAAAAAGAAAAGAAAAAAGATCTTTAGTGATGAGCTGGTTATTTAACCTGATAGTCCCTAAACTTAATTTCACTTAAGAAGATTAGTATAAATTATTTTATGAAAGTAAAGGATAATATTCTTACAGTCACCATTTAAATAACAGTTAAGAGGTATTGAGTTTATCCAAGGAAAAAATAATATCCAGTGGACCAACATTCTATTCATATCTATAAGCCTCAAACCTAAAGGGCATATCTATACAAGGCAATTTGCCATATTAGTTTTTACTGTTCCTAAATGAATTCATATAATAGATGACTATGCAAATATGAGAAGGCGTGTTCAAATAACCACAAAGATTCTAAGTTCCTCTGTACAAAAATATCTCCTCTATCAGTCTGCCATGGTTTATGTTACTCCTATCATTAAATGTACTTCTTGGATGTTATGAGAAGTTATTTAATATTTAATGATACAGAAAATATTTGTGAAATAAAAAATAGGACACCAAACAATTGGTAAATAGATTATGCACATACCCAGAAGAAAATGAAATACACATGGAATTAAGGGTTTTTTTTTTTAACCTTCTTGGTACTTTTCTATATTTTTTAAGTTTTCTACAACAAACATGCATCAATTTTATAATTAGAAGAAAAATGAAATCTGAAATACATTTAACAATCTCCCTTTGATAAGTATAAACTTACCATATGGCCTAGAAATTCTACTCCTAGGTATTTGTTTAGCTGTTATATAAACTTACATTCACATGAAACCTGTGTATGGATGGTTATAGCAGCTCTATTTGTAATCACCAAAAACTGGAATCATCTCAAATATCCTTCAGTGAATAAGCTGTGTTACCTCCACACAATGTAATACTACTAAGAAATACAAAGGAACAAAGTATTAAAACATGAAACTAATGGATGAATCTCAAATGACTTAAGCTGAATGGTAAAAGTCAGACTCGAATGGCACATAACATAGGATTCCAATTATATGACATCTTGGAAATGTCATCTTTTACAGTTATAGGAAAAAGAACATCAGTTGACAGGGATTGAGGTTAAAGGAAGCACTGGCTACAACAAAGGGGCAGCACAGGGAATTTTGGGTGATGTTAATGTTCCATATTTGGTTGCAGTACTGTGTGTATTTGTCAACAGTCAGAACTGTACACTAAAAAGGGTGAATTTTACTATATGCATATTCACACTGCATATAGTATCTGCCTTTTTAAAAGGAATCATGCATTTAGAACTGAAATTCTATTCATGTCCAGATTATATTTAGATTCTGGGCAATTCTTTCTCAAAAATGTATCTATATTTCCTAAGAGAAAAAAGAGGTTGATTTTTAAGATTACATAATTATTACCTAGTAGGCACAGAATTCTTAATTTTTAATAGAGAATTTTAAATAGAGGTTTGAGAATTTTGCTTGAACATCCATGACAAACCAGATATTGTGCTAGTTGTTTCATCAACCTTTGGTCTAATTCCCATGAGAGTTTAATAGAGGAATGAGAATTTTTAACAGAGGTGCATGGATGAAATAAGGTTCAGGATGTTCAGGCCTGCCTGGAATGCCCCCCCAGACCCTGGAACAGGTACCTCTGTGGACCACTGGACAACCACCCAGGGATTCCAAGGAGCTTGAGAGAAAAGGGAATAGAGACAGAGGATGACATTTTCTAGCCTGATAGTTTTGGGAACTGCCCCCAAATGCAAACCCCAGAATCTACTCCACAGAGTGGATTTAGGTGTAGTTGAATACTTCTAATTTTCTTCATGCTCATGCTAGAACCATTCCTAGATCAATTAATGCATGGCTAAATAGTCACAAGGCCAATTTATTTTGCTCAATTTAGGGCTTGGAATGCCCTCCACGCCTTTGTGATGTTAGAAAAATATGTCTGAGAGGTGACAGAGGAGATCTCAAATGGCTTATACTCTTAAATGGATTTGAGAACAAGAAACTTCCTCCTGAGCTTAATGGAGGAACTGGTTTTTTGTTTTGTTCTTTTCTTCCCCCTTCATTTAGAAAAGCATACAAATAAACCTTAACTGATCTTTGTTGAAAATTAAAACAACATAATTAAACCAAAGATGTGAAACTGATTTTCATAAAGCAAGAAATTGTTTTCCTTAAAAAACATTGTTGCGGCCGGGCGTGGTGGCTCACGCCTGTAATCCCAGCACTTTGGGAGGTCAAGGAGAGTGGATCATGAGGTCAAGAGATTGAGACCATCCTGGCCAACATGGTGAAACCCTGTCTCTAGTAAAAGTACAAAAATTAGCTGGGCGTGGTGGCACGTGCCTGTAGTCCCAGCTACTCAGGAGGCTGAGGCAGGAGAATTGCTTGAACCTGAGAGGCAGAAGTTGCAGTGAGCCAAGATTGTGTCACTGCACTCCAGCCTGGCCACAGAGCAAGATTCCATCACAAAGGAAAAAAAAAAAAAAAAAAAAAAAATCCTCCAAATGGAAAACAGTGATACCCATTTTCTACGGAGAAGATAAGAGAGGTGATGAACCTAGAACAGGGACAGGAATAATTACTAAACCACAATTACATTAATCTCTTTCAGAGACACTTTGAAAATAATGTAAAACTTTATTAAATTAGAATATGGACTAAAATATATCTTCATACTACATAAGAAAGGATGACTAGCAAGCTAATGTTCTTGAAAGGGAATGCTTTGGCTAATTAATATATTAAATTATTTTTAAGGCCTCAATATGACTGTCTAAATTAAAAAATAAAAAGCTACAGTACTATACTAATCTGTTCATTAAAACAGATCACAAAAAAATGGCTACTTTAAAACATGGTTAGCCTTATTGGTTAATACATATGGATAGAGAGATGTATATGCATTTGTCTTTTTCATCTTCATTGCCTCTGAAATTCTGAATGAATAAGGATTTATCATAAAATAGATATCTATCTGCCTGTTTCTCATCAGGGATTTTCTGGAGATTAAACCCTCATAGGAGTCATACTTTGAAGTTTAAATCAGGAACCAAATGTTCAACAATAAATAGGAGTAAGAATATCCACACCCATTATTTTCATGTCCCATTCAAAGAAAAGTGGGTCTTCCTAAAAGATAAACAAAGCATTTTATGTTTTGAAACACATGGTGAGATGAGAGACAAATGGTAATGTGAAAGCTTGCCCGGGCTGCAGGCCATTTCGTTCATTCCATTCATCCATAGCACAAACATTTATTGAGTCTTTACACTCTGGTAGTCCCAGGACATCTGGTAAATAGCTGTGCAGCTTTGGATACAGCATTTATAATTTCTCTGAGTTTTAGAGAGGGGAAATCATACTTAGCACACTGGGTAAGTAATGGGAATTAAATAAAAGGTTGATAAAACAGCTAGCACAGTGTCTGCTATGTCATAGATGTTCAAGAATATTAATTATCTTTCCCTCTCTCCCTTCCTTCTGAAAAGCTATTGTTACATATTCACAATGAAGCTTTTTTCTTAGTCTATTAAATAGTTTAGCATAGCAGCAAGCTTTTCTATCGCTAAGTCACACGTGTCAGATATATCTATGTGCTACTGCTTAATTATTTTTCAATTACCACTGAATAGCAGCAAAAGATCATAACTGACAGGCTCCCAGATATACTCATTAGATATTGTGTGCCTAAACCTGCACAGAAATTTCCATGTTAGGGTAGGGCCAACACTGAGCTCATGACAAAACTGCTGCTAAGCCCTTTATACCAAGAGCATCTCTAACAAAGGGAATACCAACAGATGGGAACAAGATTCCTAAATAGTTCCCATGCAAAGGGCACAGGACCGACAACTATTAGTTATGTGGTCAAAAATCAAGGATACCATTAATTTTAAAAATAAATAAAACCTCTAGGGCAATTCTAAATCAAAAACAGCTAGTCTGGGACTGGGCATGGTAGCTCATACCTGTAATTCCAGCTACTTGGGAGGTCAAGTGGGAGGATCCCTTGAGCCCAGGAGGTCCAGGCTGCAGTGAGCTATGATCACACCACTGCACTCCAGCCTGGGGGACAGAGTGAGACCCTGTCTCTAAAAAAAAAATGCAGCCAGCCTAATAAGCCAATTTCAGGTTCATTTTAAACAGAGGTTTCAACAGTGATCACAGCAGAGGCAGCTTCTGGGGGGAAAATATACCTGAAGTCGCTGACCAGTAGCCCAAACCCAGGCAGTATAGAGGTTTCAGATTTTTCCCTATTTGCACATTCAACAGGATCTAAGTACATATGCTTTTACTTTACTTCTCAAGGGTTTCACTAGAGGGTTCGTGTAGGCAGTGACTCAAGAAGATGGTAAAAGTGAGAAGGTTGAAGAAGGAAGCTAACAGGTGCTCCCAAAGTCTTGAAGTAGAAGTTCATACTACAGAGTCCCCACAGACACCAGGGCAGAACAATGCAACCCAGCCTATTCCCAGACCCCCATCCTTCCTCGTGCATGGTGGTGAGCAGCCTCTGTGCTTTCCCCTACTCTTCCAGGCCAAAAAGAAAAGAAAAAGAGAGAAAGAAGGAAAGAGATGTCCAGATTCAATAATTTCCTGTTCTTCAGATTCTCAAAACAAAGACTTTAGTGAGAAGTAAAATAATGAAATTCTCTAACCTCTATTTTAAAACTAATGATGAATGGAATGAGCTTGAACCTCTCTTGCTATGAAGAAATTTGAGAAGCAATATGTTTTCTATAAAAGCTGTTAATTTTGAGCAGGCATGGATCTTTCAGATTCTCCCAAAGGTTCTTCAGATCCTAAGGTGGTCAGCAAAATGACTAAGTATATGTTTCTTTGATTTTTGTCAGAGCTGGCACTTTAGGTTTTTGTGGGGTTGTTTGGATGTCAACTTTGAGACAAGCATGTTTATGTGCCATTTGTAAGGAGCAATCGGTCAGCAGGAAGAACAATAAACAAGGCTAGAAGACCTGGATGCATATCTCTGGTCCATCCAGCCCATGACCCTCCTTCACGCCTTTCTTCAAGGCTCAGAGGAGGACATTTCTCTTTTCAAACTCCATCTGTGAACTTCCTCCCAACTTGTCCAATTTTATCATCCCATCCATCATTCCCCTTCCTCTTCTTGCATTTTCCCTATTTCCCTTCTAACCAACCACACTCCGGCTGACATCTCACCTCTGAAATCCCTGGATCAAAGCCTCCACCGAGGTCACAGAGGCTGAGTCCAATCTCTCCTGACATCTCTCTGCCTGCTATCTTTTATGACTACTCCCTTGTCAAAAGTCTACACTTCCCCGCCTTCAAACTACCATTTTCCCTTCCTTTTTCTTCTTGTTCAACTGTCCCTTAGTTTTCCAAGGTTCTGTCTTTCATTCATTTAAAGAGAAAGACTATGCTTCCTCCAGGGAGCACCTGTCATATCTATTCATGGGGTCATTTGACCCTTCTCATCTGTAAAATACAAGGATTATTCATCTCTGCAATCTAAAATGGCACAACTGGAAATACATATCTATGTTATTTTAAATATTTATAACTAATACTCCTTAGGAAAATTGCCATATTCAAAGCACCTTAACATACATTAACTCATTTGTATTTTATAGGAACTCATTTTTTTTATTTTTACTATTTGCCTCTGAGGCAATGAGCAGGATTAATATTGGAATCTGGGCCTACTCATTCTTCAGCCTATAGTTTTTCTTCATTGCATGGTATTCGGTAGCTTTCCTTTAATGACACCTGGCAACTAGTCATATCCAGTAATTAGTTAGAGATAAAATCCCCAGTGTAAGGATGTAATCTGCCTTGCCTCCATTACACTGGTTATCCATTATGGTGGCACAACCGAGGGCTTGCCTCTAGGAACAGACACCTGCTGTGGAATGGCAAGCACCTTGGACATATGTGTATACTACAGTGCTATGCACATATTTTCAAACTTGTACAGAAGGGATCATTTATGAATCACTGACATCTACTATAACAAATTCGAAAAATCATGATGTGCATCTTTTTTTCTTTCTCATTTTGTGTATGGGAGCTTTCCTTTTTCAGCCTGAAACGTCCACCTGCCTTGGGGCTCTTAGGGCTGGAAGTGAGGAGAGGAAACATTTTAGCACTGTTGCGGCAGAAAGGAAAAGAGAAATGTCAGTTTCTAAGATCCCAAGTATGATTTAACAAGACAATGGGCTGGAAATGCAGGCCTTATCAAGAACAGAGTTTGAAAAATTCAGATTGTGATGTCTTTTTTTTTTTTCTTTCTTTCCTGAAATGGAGCCTCGCTCTGTCACCCAGGCTGGAGTGCAGTAGCGCGATCTCGGCTCACTGCAAGCTCCGCCTCCAGGGTTGACGCCATTCTCCTGCCTCAGCCTCCCAAGTAGCTGGGACTACAGGCGCCCGCCACCACGCCCAGCTAATTTTTTGTATTTTTAGTAAAGATGGGGTTAGTCTCTTTTATAGAAGAGAAAGTTTCTTATTAATGCTAGGGATGAAGATGGCTGCCTTAGGATAGGAGAAGAAAAGAGGGGTTGAAAGTCCAACATTCACTGGCTTCTGGGACCAGGGAATTACAAGGAAAGGCAGGAGGCAAAACAGCTGAGTCTTGATCTCTTTTTCTGGGTTTTGGCCCCAGAGAAGGAAATGGTTGTCAGATAAGTTATGACACACTTTTGAGTGAGTGGCATCTGACTCTGTGATTTGGGGAGGCTGTTCTTGCATCAGCCCAGGAGACAAGCAGAGCACAGTAAACACAGCAATGCCGAGAGGCTGGGTGAGGGAAGGATAGCGTTCAGCTTTCCCTAGTCAGCTTCAGTTCTAGTGCAGTGTGGATGGGAACAGAAGTTCCTGTGCACCCCTGGGGAGGATGAAGGTAGTAGTGAGTTGAGTGGCAACAGGCTCAGCCTGGTGAGAAGAAAGAAAAATCACTCCTTAGGAGTGATTACAAGGGTGACATCCTAGGCCATGGGCTATATGGAGAATGTGACAGAGATTTGGAGGGGTCCGAACAGCATCAGCAAGAACTAAGAGGAAGTGGAGTCAAGGTCAGCTCAGGAAAACATCTGGCCCAGACATGGCTGAAAGAGACCAACCTACAGTTTACACCTGCAGACACAGATGCAAGCAGTCACTCACAGATGAATGAGTCACTGAGGACTGCATGAAGCCAAGGAATCCCCACCTCCAACACTCCTCTGTCACCATACATTCGGAAACCATCCTGGAAAGGATCAGAGTAGGAAGTCAAATAGCTAGGAGGCTGAGTAGTTTATCTAAGTAAATGATCATGCAAGACTTAAACAAATTGTTTAGATCATTGCATCAGACAACATCCCTAGAGCAGAGTCATTTTGTCCTCTCCTGCTACCCAGCAGATAGGGGATCAGGAGGATCGAATGGTTCTCAGAAAGACCTGAAGAAACTACATTTCTTCCTCATATCTGAGTATAAGTTTGGGAGGTCTATAATCCTGCTAACTAGTATACATACCGAAAACAAATTCTGGCCCAGTGTGGTGGCTCACACCTGTAATCTCAGCACTTTGGGATGCTGAGGTGGGTGGATCCCTTGAGGTCAGGAATTCGAGACCAGCCAATATAGCGAAACCCCATCCCTACTAAAAATACAGAATTAGCTGGGCATGGTGGTGTGTGCCTATAATCCAGCTACTTGGGAGGCTGAGGCAGGAGAATCATTTGAACTCAGGAGGCAGAGATTGCAGTGAGCCAAGATGATCATGCCAGTGCACTCCAGCCTGGTGACAGAATGAAACTGTCACAAAAAAAAAAAAAAGACAAGTTCCATATTGATAAATACTATTTTCAATGTAATAGCATCATTTCCAGGGCCAACAGCAACCGTTCATTATTGCTGTGATTGATACAATAATAAACTTACACATGACACTCTTTCAAAGGCTTACACAATATCATCATGATCTACTTTCTTCTATCTTGTCGTATTTCCAGCACCTAGAGCAATACCTGACATGTAGTTGGCACTGTAACTTTTTACTGAATAAATGAGAGTAGTAACAAATGATGAACTTTCAGTAACAAATAAAAACACAACACTTTCTACATTATTCTTACTGGTAGTGTGGCTATACTGCCTGAAACTTAAGTTATTATAATCATTACAGTTTTCCCAAATATCATATTGATATTATATAAAGAGATTTCCCAGAAAGGACTAGATGGTAGCAGCTACAGGGAAGAGAATGGGGAGATTGGCCACAATGTGAAGAAGACAAGGTTAAAGACAAGAAAGAAATAAAGGAGCGTAACCATCCAACTGACGGGAACAATTTAATAAGCAGATTTCCAGGAAGACAGTCAGGAGATAGGGAATAGAGAAGAAGAAGAGGGGGCAAATAGGCCTCAGGCTTGAGTCTACAATGGGAGCAAAGCCAGCATACCAAATAATTTGTTTTGTTAGAGTAGTAACAGGCCTGCATTTACAAAGTTGACCATAGCTGCAAACCATCACTGTGGAATTATGGGGTCACATTCTGTTAATTAACCTGAGCTACCTAAGGATTTGCTTGGGTGGATTTTTCAGGATTCTAAAAAATTCATTCTGAATCCTCTGTCTCAAGAAATTGTCTAAGGTCACCAACTACAATGAGTCAAACAAAGAATACACTTCAAGGATATTCACAAGTCACATCTAAAAGCAGCAGTATCCTTTTTATACTGGGAAACCAGTAGAAATTCCAAGCACAGGAGGCATAGAGCATCTCTTAGTAACAGGACTTAAGTGCTAAACATGAACTTTGTAATAGTCACAAATCTTTAGAATTCACATTTTCTTTTCCTCGTATTTAGTTTAACTAAATATTTTTAAATAAAATTCATTTAGCTGAAACAGACATTTTCTCCAAGCCGTCAAATAATCCTTCAAATTACCTTCATCATTGAGCACTGATATTACTACAGTCAATGCTGAAAAACAAGCACTCTGAAAAAGTCTACAGAAGGTTAAGTAAGAGCCTGTGGTAGCTGGGGCTGGCTAGGTATGACATAAGTGGTGTATCCATAACAAAGCAAACTGAAACAAACAGCGGCCTGAGCTCAGGTGCTCAGACTCTCCCCACAATGAGGACACTCCTAGCACCACAGAGTCGTCCTGCAAACACTAGTTGGATGGGACACCACTGCCCTGAATAGGACAACTGGCTATACTAGCAATAAGCCATATCTTCCTCTGAATTGACTCAAGTCAAAACAAACATAAGCAAAATCCAGGCTGCAACAGGCTATGTAACAGGTGAACCTACTATTAATACAAACAAATATCCCGAATAAAAAGAATAGAATGTCTCCAAACAGGCCCTCAACATTCCAAACCCTTCATGCTGGCATGGACGTTACACAGGATTTTGATCTGATTCTCAAGATTTGCCATCAAAACCTAAAAAGAAATAATTCTCAACTAACAGTCATGACAGGTTAGGTGACAACATTAATTTAGGAAATCAAAGTGCCTGGTACATTACAGCTTGTCATTAAAAAAAAAAAAAAAAAAAAAAGTCTTCCCTGGATAGTTTTTAACTTCTTAAGGACAAGTAAATTAAATTTACATTGGTCTTCATTCTAAAACAAACCTGTAGTTTTAATCAAAACAGATTATCCTCCCTTCCTTTTGTAACAAATTAAACTGATAACCCCTCATCTTTGAGCACCTGCTGAACTGAACGACAGCAGCTAATACCCATATAAGTGTATGAAGATGGAATTCCGATTAGCACATGTCACCGCTCAGTTGCAGGCAAGCCTTCTTTGCAAAGCCAGATGCACAGAAATTACATCAAAATAATTTTATTTGAAAATTCAAGGCACTACTCCTCAGAGATGACTGTTAGGAGTTCCATGAATGGTTAAATATGCAAGTGAACAGCATATCAAGATAGTAACACTTTGTTCTGCAGGTACCTGGCATCTTCTATCCAACACATAATTATACTTTGGATGTACTATGAGCAATTGGTAAAATGTATTTTGGCAGTAAATAATGGCTTTAAAATAACATCAAAATAGCAATAATTAAATAACATTCATAAAAGAAACTTTATGGTATTGTAGACATTTGCCTTTGGGGTTGTTTTGTTTTTTCTTTTTTTGTCTGAACAGCATCCAAACCTCCTTTCTATTTTTAGAGAATTACCCATTGTGTGAGTTTCAGTGGCAGAAGAGACCCTACCTTATAATACGGAAGTGGACATTTCCTCTCTTGGTCCTTAGCCGTCATATGACCTAGCTCCTGCTAGGCTTTGAATTTACAGTGAGTGATACAAAGGCCCAGGGTCCTTAGAGCTTATTCATGGTAGTGGCAGGGACAACCACAATTGAGTCAGCAGCACAATTCAACAGCAGCAACAGCACCAGAGCCAGACTCCACCTGGGACAGGACAAGGCTTTGACTGGGGGTCTGGTGACCTTCCTTGTTCCTATCTCTTTTCTGAGCTTGGTTTCCAGCCATCTCCCAATTACTTTATTTTTTGCCTAAATCAGAGTTCTGTTGCTTGCAATTAAGAGCTCTGATTCACACAAGGGGAGACATGTTTTCACATGGATGGTAAGAAATGAATAAACCTCATGAATTAGCATTCACCTTGTATTAAGGAGTGATAATAGATTTGTTGATAAAGATCATATCATCAAAGATCTCACCTTTTTTTCCCTAAGTTAAACATGTTTGTGTTTTGCTGAAGTTTTACTTTCTCAGCACTCACATCCTAGGGAGAAAACCATTCTATTCACACCTTTTACTGCACGAAACTAATCTCTGATGATACAAGTCTAAATAGTGTTTATCTTTGGAGAGGGTAATGACCAGAAGTGGGCACAAGGGAGAGTTGGGGTGCTAGAAATGTATGTCTTACTCTGGGTGATGGTGACATGGGTGTACCTATTTGTAAACATTTATCATGTGTACTCTTAAGATTTGTGCATATGACTGCATAGAAGTTTATCTAAATAAATATGCATACATACACACAGAGTCATACCCCCAGAGATATAGAGACATATGATCCAAAAATTGTGTTGATGTAGATACCACAGTATTGATGGTAAGGCAAACACAACAGATGTCCTCAGAATAATCTTCATTTGTGCTTGCTGTCTCCTTTGACCTTGGACTTTCCCGAGCATTCTATTCTGAGGACAGAAGAATTAATTATCACTGGACACATTTCAACACCCAGTGATATTCTTTAGTGCCTCCCAGGGATGGACACGTGATCCAGTTTTATTTTTCTTCACACCTTCAACCTTTTAATCAAAAACTCGAAAAAGTTCTAACAGAAAGAGCTCAGTTGCATTCCCCACCTCACTGCATCTTAATCCCCAAAGCTAGAAACTGATTTCGTTGTTCCTTAAATCCTGCCCTTATACTTCCTGTCAGTTTCAAGTGACCTTGATCTTCTCCTTATCTGGTCCCAGAGATGATAATAATGATAATAATTATTTGTCAGTCACTGATGCAGGCACTTTACATGGCGAAGTGCTACACATTATCCTCACTCTGCGCTGAAGAAAACCAAGTCACAGGAGGGTTGAAGTCTCCAGTATAAGTGCTAATACAGGAGACCTAGCTTGACCTGTACCTCCCAAGCTCATTCCTCTTATTTAGGTCTAAAATCTAAGATATGCTCAGCTTCTTTCTTTCCCTCATTTTCTCTGATCATAAACTAATGATTTCTGTTTAAAGACATCTATTTGCCATTTTTAATTTTGCACATATTTTTTTCTCTCTCTCTGAAAAACATCAATAATGCCAAATAAGAAAGAAGAGGATGCTTCAGCCCAGAAGCTGTATATATTGTTAGTCCATATGTCTTCCCTTAAGATGAGCACAAAAAAATATTTAATTTGCCATGCAAAATTCTATAGTCATTCCTAAGTTTAAAAAGTCTACTTTATAAATAACATGTATTCAGAATAGCCTACCCTTTAGCGACCTTTCTTGCTTACCCTCCCCCCCAACAAAAAAAAACATGTTTCTGTGTTTTCAGACTTCTGAGTGGTGACGATATTCACAAACATGTCAAGATTACATCTTAAATAGTTCTGCTAGAACTTCTCTCTGTTCAGAATTGAAGTCAACAGGACTGAAAAGATGCTAGTGGTCCATCTTCCTCTTACTCTCTCACTCTCCCCATCAAGTCCATCTCTCACCCATTCCAAGAGGTAAAGGTAAGTTGTGACTGCAAGAAAATGACATCATCTTAGATTTAACACTTAGCCCTGAATTCTCAATACCAGCTAATAGACAGAAAAGAGATAAAGACAGAGAAACATAATAAAAACAAAGAATGTTGAAAAACAAGTCTGAAGAAAGCAAAATAGAGAGAAGTCCTGGGAGAATGGTCGCATGCATTTGAGGATATATGTCATTGGAGTTCACTTGGGCAATCCATTTCACCAGTCTGACCCTCTGACAAATAGGTTTTCTACACTGACTTCAACCCTTTGTGGGGAAGTTAAAATGTTTTCACAAATAGAATAGTAACTGCCTTAAATACTGCATTTTCATATAAAGTTGGTCTTCATACAGTAATTATATTTCATTTCCTTAGGGTGGTTGAATTTATCCCATCTGCAAGAGAAAGGGAAAGAAAATATAATTCTATTTGGGGAAACCACAATAAATGGTGAATAAAGAAACTCCCTCAACTAATGCTCATTGTATTTATATTTAAATAATTACATTTAATAGATTGATAAAGTAATGATCTCCAATCCCAGAACAAAGTTATATTATCATACAACTTACTTATTTCCTTCCATTTTTCCTCCAAAAGAGATTAAAAGAAGGGTAACTCATAAACTAGGTTATGAGCCTGGAATGCAAGTAGTGGGAATATGCCTCTGTTCTATTAGTTTAATGAGGACTTTTCTATTGTTCTGTGTATAATAGAAGCATGCTGATAATTTCGAGGGAAAAGTTCACTGAACTTTGTGCCAGTTCCAAATACTTATTTTTCATTTCTCCTCACTGACTAACATGCATGCAAAATTCTATGCAAATTGGGTCTGAGTTTGCTGGAATTTTCAAACACTACCCTTTGTAGAAGGCTGACACAGCTTTAGCAACAAGATATATGCCTGCACTGGTGCTAGCATTGTAGGTACCAAGCCATTTATGGAGGAGAAAAAAGCATCCACCACACCAAGAGGTAGAGAAAGATGAACAGAGATCAAGAAATCTACAATTTCACCTCAGTCAAAAAGGTAGACTATCTATAGTATCACAGTACTATTAACCATTTTATTCCCTCACAATTCACAAGCACATAGGGTCCCTAGTCTACTTATATGGAATTCATTTCTTCAAATAAAATAGGATTATACTAATACCAAAACCTGACAAACATTTTACAAGAGAACTACAGATCAGTAGTCCTCATGAACATAAATATAAAACTTATCAACAAAATATCAGCAAATTAAATCCAACAATATATTAAAAAGATAATTATATCACAACCAGTGGGGTTCATCACAGAAATGTAAGGCTCATTCAACATTCAAATATTAATCAATGTAATTCACCATCTTAACAGACTAAAAAAGAAAAACCATACCATCTAGTAGATGCAGAAAAAGCATTACAAAATTCAACATTTTTCATAATTTAAAAGTAAAACTCTCAGTAAACTAGAAGGCAAATTTCTTAACCTAATAAACAGGAAAAAAAAAAAAAAAAACCCAAACCTAGAACTAACACTTAACGGTGAGAGACTAAATGCTTTCCCACAAAGATCAAAAACAACAAAAGTATGTCCTTTCTCACTAACTTCTATTCAATATGGGAAAAAATGGCACAAAGATAGGAATAAAGGAAATAAAACTGCCTCTATCTGTAGATGAC
The DNA here is from genome assembly GCF_002776525.5 of Piliocolobus tephrosceles. Lineage (NCBI taxonomy): Eukaryota > Metazoa > Chordata > Mammalia > Primates > Cercopithecidae > Piliocolobus > Piliocolobus tephrosceles. Next base: position 47,054,979 of record NC_045437.1, read on the forward strand.
ATGATTATCATCTACAAAACAGAGACAGAGATTATCATCTCCGTAAAAAAAATTCTCAAAGCACCCATAAAAAAGCTCTTACAACTAATAAGTGAGGTTGGCAAAATTACAGAATACAAAAGTTAACTGTATTCCCATATACTAGCAATGAACAGCTGGAATTTGAAATTTTAGAAACAAACATCATAATAGCACCAAAAATTAAAATGTTTATATACAAATCTAACAAAATATGTGTGAGATCTGTATGCTAAAAACAATTAAACCCTGATGAAAGAAATAAAATAAGACCTAAATGAATGGAGAAATAGACAATGTTCATAGATCACAAGCCTCAATATTTTTAAGATTTTAGTTTTTCCCAATTTGATCTATAGATATAACACAATTTGAAGCAAAATCTCAGGAAGTTTTATTCATATATATAGTCAAATTGATTATAAAATTTGTGTGAAAAGGAAAACAGGAATAGTCAAAATAATTCTGAAAAAGAAGAATGTTGGAGGACCAACACTGCTGAATTTCAAAACAATAAAGCTACAATAATTAATACAGTATAATACCAGTAAAATGGCATGTAATCTGGAAAACAAAACACGGTACAGAGCCTATATACACACATTTATAAAATACGTTAAAATAATAAAATCAGCTGCCTTAGTCAACTGATTTTTGACAAAGTGACAAAGGCAATTCAATGGAGAAAGGACAGTATTTTCACCAAATTGTGCTGGAACAATTGAACAAACATACTTTGAAAAATGTTAAGGTTGGGAGTGGTGGCTCGTGCCTGTAATCCCAGCACTTTGGGAGGCCAAGGCAGGCAAATTACTTGAGGTCAGGAGTTCTAGATGAGCCTGGCCTACATGGCAAAACCCTGTCTCTACTAAAACTACAAAAAGTAGCCAGGCATGGGTGGTACACACCGGTAGTCCTAGCTACTCAGGAAGCTGAGGTGGGAGAATCGCTTGAACCTGGGAGGCCGACGCTTCGGTGAGCCGAGATCATGCCACTGCCCTCCAGGCTGGGCAACAGAGCAAGACTCTGTCTCAAAAAAAATTAATTCAGAGGTATCACAGATCTAAATGTAACATGTAAGACCACATGATTTCTAAAACTTTTTTTTTTTAATCTGCATGACCTTGAGTTTAGCAAAGCATTTTTAAATGCGCCAAAAGTATGATCTATAAAAAGAAAATTTGATAGACTACACTTAGTTTGTCAAAATTTAAAACTTTTGCTGTGTGAAAACCATGATTAAAATACTGAAAATGTAAGCCAGAGACTAGGAGAAAATGCTTTAAATCACATATCTGAAAAGGAAGCTGTATCCAGAACTCTTACATCTCAACAATAAGAAAACAATCCAATAAAAAAGGAGAGGGAGTAAAATATCTGAGCAGACCCTTCACCAAAGAAAAGATAAATAGCAAACAAGCATATGAAAAGATACTCAGCATCACTGTTCACTAGGGAAGTGCAAATTAAAATCACAATAAGATACTGCTACATACCTTTTAGAAGGGCTAAAATGAAACAACTGATAATACAACATGCTGGTGAATATGTGGGACAACTGGAGCAACACTATGTTTCTGGTGGAAATACAAAACAAGACAGCTACTTTGGAAAACAGTTTTGCAGTTTTTTATAAAATTAAACATGGCTTACAAGACCCAGAAATACTACTCTTAGTATTTTATCCAAGTGAATTGAAACATATGTTCACACAAAAACCTATTCACAAATAACTAGAGCAGCATCATTCATAAGCATGAAAAACCAGGCCTTTGACACACAAATGGTTAAACAAACTGTGGTACATCTATACCATGGAATACTACTCAGCGATATAAAGGAACAAACTATTGTTTCACACAAAAGCAGAAACGAATCAGAAATGCATTTTGCTAAGTATAAGAAGCCATATACAAAAGGCTATATATTGTTGGAGGCTGAAAGAATGAGGGTCATGACCAACTCAGTATACCACTGGAGGCTATACGAGCAAACAGCTCATGAATGCAGGTTGTTGGCAAACTGACAAACTACATCTGCTGCCCAGAAGGAATGCTGGGGGCAGTCATGCCCCAGGTGCAGTGTTTCTTGTGATTATCTATAAGGCACCTCCGAAGCCTGTTAGCAATGATGTGAATCTGTGATAAATCAAGCAGCTGACCAACCATTACCTCCTCCTCCCTGCTGTTTCTACCCAATAAATACAAAGGGCTTTAGAAGCTCAGGGCCCTTGCTCACTAGAAGCAAACTTTGTCTTCATTTCTGCATTCATCCCCCTTTGTTCAGTCCCATAGTAACCATCACAAGGTATTATAGGATTCTATTTATATTACATTCTAGAAAAGGCAAAACTATAGGAAGGAAAAACAGATTAATGGTTGCCAGGGATTAGAGATGGGAGCGGGGTTTGACTGTAAGAGACCAGCATGAGAAAATTTGAGAGGTGGTGGAAGTGTTTTATATGTTTCTGTGGAGATGGATACAACACTGTACATTTGCCACACTCCACAGAACTCTACAACACAACAAGTAAATTTTGCTATATGTAAAATTTTAAAAATCAACCAGGACTATAGGAGAATCGAGTGGAACACAGACTGTAGCAATGAATCTAACTGTATTACACATGTATGACAGAAGCATACCAAGGTGGATTGTAAAGAAAGGAGTTGACCTAAATAGCCTTGTTTTAGATCAACAAGCCAAATACAAATAACCCCATTCAAAAGTGGGCAAAAGACATTAACAGACACTTCTCAAGAAAAGACAGACAAGTGGCCAAAAAGCATGAAAAAAAGCTCAACATCACTAATCGTTAGAGAGATAATGAGATTCTATCTCACACAAGTCAGAATGGCTACTATTAAAAAGTCCAAAAATAATAGATGCTGGGAAGACTGCAGAGAAAAGGGAATGCTTATACGCTGTGGATAGGAATGTAAATTAGTTCAACCACTGTGGAAAGCAGTTGGGAAATCTCCCGAAGAAATTAAAACAGAACTACCATTTGACCCAGCAATCCTATTGCCAGGTATATAATCAAAGGAAAATTAATTGCTCTACCAAAAAGATATACATGCACTTGTATGTTTATTGGAGCACTATTCACAAAGGAAATAAATGAAATCAACCTAGGTGTCCATCAACAGTAGAGTGAATAAAGAAAATGTAGTACATATACACCATGGAATACTACACAGCCATAAAAAAGAACGAAATAATGTCCATGGATGCAGCTGAAGGTCAATATCCTAAAGCAAAGTAATGCAGGAATAGAAAATGAAATACTGCATGTCCCAAGTATAAGTGGGAGCTAAATATTGGAACACACATGAACACAAAGATGGAAACAACAGACACTGGGGACTATTAAGCAGGGAGACAGGGAAGGAGGTAAGGGCTGAAAAACTACCTATTGGCTACTATACTCAGTGTCTGGGTAGCGAGATCAATCGTGTCCCAAACTTCAGCATCATGCAATATACCCATGTAACAAACCTGCATATATAACCCCTGAACCTAAAATAAAAGTTGAAATTAAAAAAAAAAAAAAAAACTTTCACAGTAAGGCTAAGTGTTTTGACTGTAAGACAAAAAGAACCATACACAAACTCTTTATCTACTTGGTAAATCTATATTCTAAGAGAGGCACAGGTCTGTATTCTCTCACAAAGTACAGGTTAGCAACATAAAACTACAAGTATACTAGGCTTGAAAATACAGTAAATATATTGTAGATCATGATAGCCGAGTTTCTCACTGTCAGAGAAAAAGTCATAAGCAAAGAGTGAATACTAGAATGAACTTTGTGGTGTTAGACTGGAATCAAAAATATCAGTAATACCAGCCAGGATAGGATTACTCATCAACTTCTATTTTCCAGAGACACACATACTTTTTCATACTAGAAAGTACAAAAAACTTTTGCCATTAATATGTACTATGTTCATTTTGGGTTTTTTGTTTGTATTTAGCTTAATTAGAACAGAACTAATGAATTTCTTTGGTTAATGGAGAGAGATTCTTCCAAAACAATAAAAAATCCACATAAGTTAAAAATGACTTTACAAATAAAAAAATAGAAATCTATGAGCTTGCCTCTGCATACTAGTCAGGGACAGTTAAATTAAATTGACCATATGGCTATATTCAAGAATACATATGATAATAATTTACATCTGCATATCTGGAAATTCCCCAATTTCTGCTCAGATTCAGTACTAAAAGACCATTTACAGGCCTGCTCTTTGGAAGTCCCCAGCCAGCCAACTCTATCAAGACTTTCTCCTATGTGGGACTGAGATAGGAATGCCATTTCCTGGACAGAGGCAGATATGAATCCCAAACACTGGATGGCCAAACCACAGTCATCCACTTACTACCAGCTACTGTCTCCTTCCACACTTTACATTCGGACACCATCACTATTACCACAAAACAAACGTGCCTTCCAAATATTCCAAACTTCTGAGTTTGCCTCTCTGCTCTGGTCATAGGCAGCTATGAGGCCAGCCAGGAAGGGCCAGGACTTAGGGGACACTGATTCTAAAGTTCCACTCTAGCCAGCTGCTCGTGTAGGGTACAGCATGTGATGCTGTACTTCTGGGGGCAAGGTGGCAGTCACACAGTCCAAGGGGAGGACCTGGGGTCAGCAGGGAGGTCAGACTCAGATGGAACAGAAGACAGCAGATTTATTTATTTTTTTTTAATAAAAATAAACTGTTATTTTTTAAATTATTAATTATTATTTATTCTAAATAAAATTTTAAAATTTACTTTAAAATCAAATATGTAGATTATATTAGCAGATTAGATTTTTAAAATCAAATATATACATAATATTAGCAAATTTCATTTTTTAAATCAAATATGTAGATTATATTGGCAGATTTTATTTTATTTTATTATTTATTTATTTATTTATTTATTATGTTTTATTATACTTTAAGTTCTAGGGTACATGTGCATAACGTGCAGGTTTGTTACATATGTATACTTGTGCCATGTTGGTGTGCTGCAACCATCAACTCATCAGCACCCATCAACTCATCATTTATATCAGGTATAACTCCCCAATGCAATCCCTCCCCCCTCCCCCCTCCCCATGATAGGCCCCAGTGTGTGATGTTCCCCTTCCCGAGTCCAAGTGAGCTCATTGTTCAGTTCCCACCTATGAGTGAGAACATGCGGTGTTTGGTTTTCT
>NC_045437.1:47065199-47167662 GCF_002776525.5 Piliocolobus tephrosceles
TACATTTAAGGTTAATATTGTTATGTGTGAACTTGATCCTGCCATTATGATATTAACTGGTTATTTTGCTCGTTAGTTGATGCAGTTTCTTCGTAGCCTCGATGGTCTTTACATTTTGGCATGTTTTTGCAATGGCTGATACCGGTTGTTCCTTTCCATGTTTAGGGCTTCCTTCAGGGTCTCTTGTAAGGCAGGCCTGGTGGTGACAAAATCTCTAAGCATTTGCTTATCTGTAAAGGATTTTATTTCTCCTTCACTTATGAAACTTAGTTTGGCTGGATATGAAATTCTGGGTTTAAAATTCTTCTCTTTAAGAATGTTGAATATTGGCCCCCACTCTCTTCTGGCTTGTAGAGTTTCTGCCGAGAGGTCTGCTGTTAGTCTGATGGGCTTCCCTTTGTGGGTAACCCGACCTTTCTCTCTGGCTGCCCTTAAGATTCTTTCCTTTATTTCAACTTTGGTGAATCTGGCAATTATGTGTCTTGGAGTTGCTCTTCTCCAGGAGTATCTTTGTGGCGTTCTCTGTATTTCCTGAATTTGAATGTTGGCCTGCCCTACTAGGTTGGGGAAGTTCTCCTGGATGATATCCCGAAGAGTGTTTTCCAACTTGGTTCCATTTTCCCCCTCACTTTCAGGCACCCCAATCAGACGTAGATTTGGTCTTTTTACATAATTCCATACTTCTTGCAGGCTTTGTTCATTTCTTTTTCTTCTTTTTTCTTTTGGTTTCTCTTCTCGCTTCATTTCATTCATTTGATCCTCAATCGCTGATACTCTTTCTTCCAGTTGATTGAGTCGGTTACTGAAGCTTGTGCATTTGTCACGTATTTCTCCTGTCATGGTTTTCATCTCAAGACAGCAGATTTCAAGTGACCACGCCAGGATCCCAATTCTAGCACTCTCAGCTCTGCAGAGCCTAAGCTGTACAGGGACAGGACTGCTAGTCTAGAAGAAGGTAGGGTACTCCTATTCACTGAAAAGCCCTGCAAGTTAAGGACTCAAGTCATACATTACTCATACACATCCTCAGATAATCATATTTGCTGATGCTGTGGCCATAGCAGGAAGGGAGGAAAGAAGAAAGGGGGAAGGAGGAGAGAGGGTACCTACCAAGGAAGTTGTTTGCTCCCCTGGCAGCATCTTGACTTCCCCTAAGTAATGACTTCTGGTCTTATTCAGGGCACACACTGGGATGTTTTCTCCCAGTTTGCTTAGTTGACCTAGAGCTTCCTTAAAGGTTGAGATTTATAAATATAACACTAAGTATCATTTTGTTTTATGTAAGCTTTATTCATTCAGTAAGTATTTACTGAACGCCTACTCTGTGCCAGACACAGTATCCAGAAATCAACAGGAAAAACCAGAAGCAAAGTTTCTGCTCTCACAGAGTTCATATTCAAGTGAGAAAACAAACTAATTGTGATACATGAACTTCAATAGACTCTTTTTTTTTCCAATGTTGTATGTTTCTCCAAGGGATATTTAACACAGAGAAATCAAAATCATCGTCAATGTAGTTTTGTTTCTTGGTTTGTTGTTGTTGTTGTTTTTGCTTTGAGATGGAGTCTCACTCTGTCACCCAGGCTGCAGTGCAGTGGCGTGATCTCGGCTCACTGCAACCTCTGCCTTCCGGGTTCAAGCAATTCTCCTGTGTCTCTTGGTTTATTTTTAATGGGCTTCATTTGAATGGTCTATCTTAGAGGCTAAGGACAACAAACTAGATTTCATCTGCTGCTTCCTGTCCAGTCTATTTCGGTTCCTTTGGCCAAGAAGGCTGCCTGAAGGAGTGTGGCCCAAGGGTGTGAAAATGCAAGCTCCTCCCCTGGCTTAGCTCCACTCAGAGCTTTGATGGCTGCTGGAACTTCCTCCCTTCTGGGTAAACAGTTTCTTCCACCAGAGTTCAGTTAAGTGTACCAGCATAATAAGGCAGTAGTTGCTGAACACCACCACATGCTCAGCACTTCTGAAACCTGGGTCTAAGCAGACTGTAAACAGGGAGTCACTGATTTGCACTCACCTGCCCACCAGTAAGCCACTTCATTCACTGCCAGGGTCATTTCTATCATTGGAGGTCAACATTTGAGATGATAACATGGTCTATAAAAAGATATCCTTCAAACACCTAGGAGAGTCCAGGAAATCACAGTCTCTGAAAACTCTAGCCAGAGACTGGATTTCCCTTAGCCCATAGCAAGTACTCTAAAATGAGGACTCCTTCAGCAGGCTGCCCTTATCCCCCAGCTCCCCTTCCCATCCCATCAAATCAAAAACCAAATCCACATGGCCAGCTCTTCTTTCAGAGGCAGGCACACAATGGCCACCAGGTGGTCTTAATTTATGGAAAAACCAAGGACAGTGCTAATCACAGTATGAATAGTCCAGTCAATAAGCATGTATTGAGTGCTTATTATGTGCCAGGTGCTGCTTGATGCTTACATCAAATGTCACATAGTGAAAGCCGGAAAGAGAAAGACAGTAGGTGGAAGATATAAAGTGGGCAGGCATCAACGGAGAAGGTGAGAGCGATGGATGAGTAAAGAAGGTTGAAACTGAGCCAGAACAGAGGAGGAAGAGTGTAACTCAAAGAGGTGGCAGCCAAGTGTGTATCTTTAAAGTGTTTTTTAAGCCTGATTCAGTGGTTGAGTTGCTTCCCTGGGTTGCTTCTGTCCCCATGTTCCAAGGCTTTCAATAGATAAGAGCACCTCCACTTCTGTTTTAAATGCTTTATGCAGACAAAGCAATTCATGAGGTAAATTGCCACCTATAGAAAGGAGATCACAGGACACAAGTAGAAATATCATAGGTCTAAAATGTCTAAATACCTCAGTTCTCAAAATGTTAAATCTTTCAACACACACACGAAAGTGTTCCATCTACCTCTCCAAGTTGTGTACGTGAACTTCGTGTCCCCTTCTGGTCCTGCCTCTGTTAAAGATTGACAAATAGTAGTGCAGACATTACAACACACCAGGATAACATCCCAGTGAGCCAAAGTTACCTGGCTATTACAGGACTTCTGCTCAGATGTGATGATACCGTGGTGGCCGTCACAGCCAACCACAAATCCCAACCAAAGAGGTTTAACAACTGTATGATGAGGCAAAATGTGGCCTTTCTGGGCACACATTTTATGTTTTCCTGCCTTTATTTAAAAATATAATAGTAATGGGTGGGCGTGGTGGCTCATGCCTATAATCCCAGCAGTTTGGGAGGCTGAGGCAGGCAGATCACTTGAGGTCAGCAGTTTGAGACCAGCCTGGCCAACATGACAAAACCCCATTTCTACTAAAAATACAAAAATTAGCCAGGCGTGGTGGCACACACCTGTAATGCCAGCTACTCAGGAGGCTGAGGCAGGAGAATTGCTTCAATACAGGAGACAGAGGTTGCACTGAGCCGAGATCGCTCCACTGCACTTCAGCCTGGGTAACAGAGTGAGACCCTGTCTCAAAAAATAAAATTAAATAAATAAATAAATAATAAAAAATAATAGTAATAATAATCCTCTGTGGGTTCACAGACGGGCTTCCTGCCTCTGCACTGGCCAAGTTTGCACTTAGAAGGCTATTTGGTATTTTCCATGTGGCAACCTCTGAAAATAAGAAGACTGAAGCAGTTACTTTCTAACAGGTAGATGATGTCCTTTAGTTATTTTAGAAAATTCACTGACCTACCCTGGGTGAATAAGTAAATTCCCCCAGGGCTGTTAACATCATGAGGCCAACACAGTAACATTCACTAGTCTATCTGGAGAGAAGCGCGGCTCTCCCAGCACCTTGTCTTATCAAAGCAGGAAATGCCCTAAATGCCATTTCCCCATTCCCTCCCCATATTCCAACCCACATTAAGTGACTTGTATTTTTACAATTTTTTTTTTCAGACGGAGTCTCGCTCTGTCGTCCAGGCTGAAGTGCAGCAGTGCGATCTCGGCTCACTGCAATCTCCGCCTCCTGGGTTCAAGAGGTTCTCCTGCCTCTTCCTCCCGAATAGCTGGGACTACAGATGCACATCACATTTTGTATTTTTTAGTAGAAACGGGGTTTCACCATATTGGCCAGGCTGGTCTCAAAACTCCTGACCTTATGATCTGCCCACCTCAGCCTCCCAAAGTGCTAGATTACAGGCATCAGCCACTGCGCCTAGCCACAAATTATCTTCTATACCAACCAAGATGACTGGTAAAAAAGAGTGGAGTTTATACTTCTATATAAAGATAAACAAAACTCATAACACACACACACAATGTTGGGAAAGGATAAGCAGAGATTTTTAAAGCCTTTCAAATAATTGAATTAAAGAGAGAGAGGAAAACCGGCAAAATCTATAACCTTCCCTCCTGGCCTCCTTGAAGGTAGCAGGTGACCACAATAGACTTTTGTTTTAGTTAAATACTCCTGTGGGCTACCTGACCTCCTCTTCCTTGGAACTCCTGAGTCTGGCCAGGCCTAGGGCCTGAGATCTACCTGAGTGCTGTCCTGTTCCCATGGGAAACTCCCAAAAGGAGCCAGATTCTACCTTATTTTTTCATACCTCCTAAGAGCTTGCCTTCTAGGAATCAAAGTAAAGAATCAATACATTGAGAATCAGAGAACCCCAATCCCCTGAAAAAAAAATCTAGATTTGGATTTGCAAGGTATTATAGAAATTATTGTTGTCTTCAGTACCATTCAGGCAATTTGATTAAGTGCTATGAATTTAACCATGGAACACTGAGTTGCATAAACTGACTGACTGAGCTTTCCCTACTATATTGTCTGTTTGCCAATTGACATTAAAATAGAGATAACCTCCATTCTCTGAACTTCCACTCTCTGAACTCTGGCTTTCCAATTGGATTCAGGTAACTTTTTAGATTAATCTATTATTATCTGATCTATCACTTTTCCTACCCAAACAGATTTAGATATTCTTTGCTATCTAAATTCACCATATAAACTCTTGCTATCTCAACTCAGGATCCAAACACATTCAGATGTCAGGGAATGCCTATAATTTTAGTGATGCATAAATCAACGTTAATCTCACCCTGAGGGGGATGAAGATTGGTTGCAACTTGAAAGGCTGGAAGGACCCTAATCAGAAATCCCTACTCCCAAGGGGACTACATAATCATTTCAAGTATCTTTATCAAAATATATGCCATACCACGTTACACCCATCAGGATGGCTATTATTTAAAAGAATAAAAAATAAAGTGTTGGCAAAAATGGGGAGAAAATAGAACACTTGTGCACTGTTGATGAAAATGTAAAATGGTGCAGCTGCTGTGGGAAAGTTTGGCGGTTCCCCAAAAAGCTAACACAGAATTACCATATGATCCAGCAATTCTACTTCTAGGTATATACCTAAAAAATTGAAAGCAGGGACTCAAACCGATACTTGTACATCAATGTTCCTAGAGTAATGAAATTCACAGAGGCAAAGAGTAGAATGACAGTTGCGGGGGGCTTTGGCAAAAGGAAGGATGAGGAGTTATCACCCTGAGGATACAGAGTTTCAGCTGGAGAAGATGTAAAAGTTCTAAAGATGCATAGTCATTAACAGCCGCACAACAATGTGAACGTATTCAATGCCACCAAAATTATACACTTAAAAATTGATTAAATAAATTATATGTTATGATATTTTACCAGAATTTCTAAAAAGAAAAACGATCTATACCAGAGACCATAATGACATATCACTATACACCTATCAGAATAACTAGAATAAAAAATAGTGGTAATGCCAAATACTCACAAGGATGCAAAGAAATTGGCTCTCTCGTATGATGCTGGTGGGAATGCAAAAATGATACAGCCATTCTGGAAAATTGTTTGTCAGTTCCTTTAAAAACTAAACATACACTTACTATACGACCCAGCAATCACACTCCTGGACGTTTATCCCAAGAACATCCACGTTTGAAACGTTATGAAAATTATATCCACACAAAAACCTGCACACAATTGTCCACAGCAGTTTTATTCATAATAGCCAAAACCTGGAAACAACCTGGAATGGTTAAACAAAGTGGAATGGTTAAACAAACTGGAAAAACCTGGAATGGTTAAACAAACCGGACACCCATATCATGGAATACAACTCATCAACAAAAAAGAATGAGCCCTCGATACATGCAACAACTGGCTGCTTCTTAAGGGCATTATGCTGAGTGATTAAAAAGGCAGTCCCAAAAGATCGTAAGCTGTATTACTTCATATATATATGTATATATAACATTATTGAAATGACAAAATTATAGTGGGGGGAGGGGAGAGTGGGCATATGTATGCACCATACTTTATCTACTCATTGATGAAAGCTGAAGAGACTGGCAATTGCGAACCATCAAAAATGCTTCAAAAATTATTCTGCATCCACATTTTTAACTAACGACCACATGCAATTTAATGGCTAATAGCCCCTTCCCATCATCCCAGCTTCCACCAAGAGCAAGATGGCGGTCACCAATAGAAATCTCACTGACAACATGTCAGGCAGGTATCATCTTATATGGCTTATTTTTTTCCTCTGTTTTGCCTGGGGGAAAGCTCCCTTTTGAGTTCAGTCAGAGGTTTTAATACAATATCATCTATTTTCACATTTAATCCTCTGCCATCTATGCATAAGTATCTTTTTAAAATTCAAAAACACAATGACAGGTGTTCCCACTTCAAAACAAACCTAGTATTTAAAAATCTGATTTCAAACATACAATTTAGTGTATTTATCAAAAGTATTCTCCACTAGGTTTTATTAAAGAGGACACTGTACTGCTAAAACAGGATTTTATATATAGGTAACTTTTCTAAAATACCTTCATTAATAAATTCCTAAAGAAGAATTCAGTAAAGATATAAAGAACAATAAAAGTCACAATTCAAAATAAAAACAGAACTGCATTATTATGAAAGCTAATCTTGGACTTCCCACTGAAAAAGTTATTTAACTCATTTTGTTCCACTAGCCCTTGGGATATTCTTGTATCAACTCATAGGAGGTGTTTTCAATTTCTTACCAAAATATGCACTATTCCTTTCACACAACATTTTATGATGACTTTATTTTTTTAATTTTTTTCAGACCTCTCAGGGATGAATTTAATTTTTAATCAATACATTGTAATTATACATATTTATAGGGGACACTTTGATATTTTGATATGTACGTATTGTACAATGATCCAATCCAGGTACTTCGTGTATTCAATCACCTCTTGCACTTATCATATCTTTATGGTAAGAATATTCAAAAGCTTCTCCTCCAGCTCTTTTGTAATATATGATACTTTACTGTTAACCATAGTCACCCTACGGTGCAACAGAACACCTGTGCAATAGAACACCTGAACTTATTCCTCCTCTATAATTGCAACTTTGTACCCACTGACCAACCTATCCCCATCTTCTCCTCTCTCTTAAGACTTTAAATGGAAAAAATTTGTGATTCCTGCTAGACTCACAAATTTTTTTAATTTTTTTTCCTCTTTATTTAAAAACTGATCATACAATTTGGGCTCATAGTAAAAAATTCAAACAGTAGAAGAGTGTGTATGTAGAAGGCATTCCCCACCACACTCCAGGAGTCCAGGTATCATTCTAGAAGTGTTCTGTCAATACATAAGTATCTTTGACTTAAAAACACACACACATGGGTTCTCATATTCTCCTATAACTTGTGTTTTTAAAAAACCACATTTCATAGATATCTTTCCACTTCAGCACATTCAGACTTCCATCATTCTTTTCAAAGATCAGATAATTGATTTAACCATCTAAAGATGGACATTGTGATTGATTCCAGTATTGTATATGTAACTTTCTTTACATATTGGAACACTGAATGGGTGTGGGTGAGTCCTAGGAAACATTCTCTCCTAAAAGCTTACATTTTTCATTGGCTATAAGTGATCAAAATAGATTCTACTGATGAGAATAGAATTTTGGAAGCAGTATGGTCAGGTTGGCAGGTTGGTCAGGTTGGCAGGCTCACAAATTTTTTAAATCTAATTTATGAGTGGTCAAGTACATTTAAATAGATAAATACTTTAATGATGCAACTTTATTAGATAATCTGCTGAAAATGAATACTTCAATAATCACTTTATTTTTTCTGTAGTTTCATGGTTGTCTGTTCTCAAAGGGATACAAGAAGCTATGTTTCCTCTTCCTACACAGTCACTTTCAGTAACCACAACCATATTCTAAATGATAGTTATATCAGATGCTTTAATGTATTGTTTCAGTAACCTAGATTTTCAAATTCCCTCCCATCAGCACACCTGCTGCTCAGCCCTTTCCACACCCAGATTGCCCACAAAGAGAGTCCTCCCGTATATGTTACTCCACAGCCTGGTCATTTCTAATTCCAAGGTGGCACAAAAGTCTTTGGCAACTTTATAAAAGGCAACCGTAAGTCTTTGACATGGTGTATACCTGCGACTCTTCCTAAATTGTTTAGAGTTTTCCCCTAAATCAATCTCTCTCTCCTCTCTCTCCCCTCCCCCCCCCTCTCTCTCTCTCTCTCTCTTTCTCTCTCTCTCTCCCCCCCCCCCTCGATTCCCCTTATTATTGATCTGTACAAAAGAAGGAAGGGCTGAAGACAAGTCCCTGGGGAAACATGGAACCTTGCTAGCCATGCACCTCAAAAGATTCCCACATCAGGGCCACCTTTCATGACCATAACTTCATGGTTATTCAGAAATTGCACTCCCCACCCCACCACACACACACACACACACACACACACAGCTCTAGGGGAGAAACTAGGGCAGCCTCTTCTGCCCCCCCAATAATTCCACCATCTGTAAGCAAAGCTTGATGTTCTTCTCTACACTCAGAAGAAAACGGTTCGCAAAATTAAGTATAAGTACATGGAGAACACAAGGACCATCATATAATGTGGTGATGCAGGTAGAGGCTGAAGACATGGGTTCCAATGCAAGCACTGCCCTCACCAGAGGTGTGATGGCTCCAGCCTCCTCTCCCAGGCTCACAGCAACCCTCCCCTCCAGTCAGCTGCTGCCAACCAGTGCAGGCACCCTCTCTCAGACCATGCCCTCTCCTTGGACCACCTGCCTGTGACCCGGCTAATTCCAGTCTCTATTGTGAACCCAGCTCCTACACAGGCTCTGCGGTCCATTCGCCTCTCCTGTGGCTTCAGGAGCATTCTCAGCATGTTTTTATCCAACCATTTATCACAATTATCACACATAATCACTTTCTGTAATGATACCATTGCCTCCCCAGTAGTGAATTCTCAAGGTCAGGGCAGCCAGTTTCCTCCATCTTTTAAAAAAAACCCCAGAAACCAGAGGCCAATTTTCCATACCACACTAATGAAGCTTCAAGGCTCCCAAAGACCTCTTTCAACATTTAGGGAAGACCTTAGCAACATGGTCATACAGTCATTTCCTTCTAAATGCAAAGCAAGAGACATTTCAAAATGGATCGAATTTGACTTGTACAAATCAGGGGTGGTCACCAGATTTCCATCAGAGGAAAGCAACAATAACAACATAGAATATCACAAGATTTGCTTGTAATCTGGTGTTTATCCAAAGTGTTCTTGGTGGATGATATTACAGAAAAATTAAAAGTATTCTATGCAGAATAGAAGGGGTGGGGTATTTTAACTACAATTTGTTAAGTTGGCTTTCTCTTTCCATTCAATTTCCCCTCAGACACACTCCCCTTCCTGTTGGGTGGCACTGGAATGTCTGAGGGCATTTTCGGGATCCGGATAAGAGGAATCTGAATTGGAAATGTGATGTTTGTGGAATTTGCCAGCTTTTTTAAATTTGTAATTTATTGTTGTAAATGAATATTCCCTTTAAATCTAATGTTGTTTTTATAATTGTATTCCTTTTGTGAAAGGGAATCCTTCCAATGGCATCATTTTCAGGCCTCACAAAACCTGCATCTGCCCCTACCTGCACTTCACTTCATATTTGAAACTTAAAATCTGCCATGTGAATTAATGCATGCACAAACGCACGTGGGGCAAGTCACTTAACATCACCAAGTTCATCTCCACTGCCAAACGATGTGTGGTTCTAATGAAAGAGCTAATGTGTGAAAACATTTTGTAGGGCACCATGAGATGCTCTGATCAAGTAAGGCAGTAACTTAGTGGTTGCTATGGTTTGAATGTCCCCTCCAGAAACTTATGTTGAAATTTAATCCCCAATGTGGTTGTATTGAGAGATAGGGCCTTTAAGAGGTGACTGGATCATGAGGGCAGAGACCTCATGAATGGGTCAATCTATTCATGGATTAATGGGTTATTATGGGAGGGGGATTCGTGGCTCTATAAGAAGAGGGAGAGAGACCTGAGCTATCATGTGGGCACACTCAGCCCCTCAGATGTGATGCCCTCTGCCATCTCGGGACTCTTCAGAGAGTCCCTACCAGCAAGGCAGCTCTCATACACATGCCCCCTCCTCAACTTTGGACTTACCAGCTTCTAGTTCTGTAAGATATAAATGTTGTTTCTTATAAATTACCCAGTTCCAGGTATTCTGTTATAAGTAATGGAAAACAGATTAACATAACGGTTGTTCAAAGATGCAGATTATAGTAACTATAAGTGCTGGGAAATACTAATAAAGAATGCTAAAGAAGGGGGTAAAAAAAGAGTTCATGTGACATTGTTCACAGATAATCTTTTCTGAGTTAGGAGATTCTTCAGGAACTTCCTGTCTGATAAAGTAAGCTTTTCATTCCCTACAGTTTTAACACAACTTCCTGTTAAGTTCTAGTTCTCAGCCGCCAGGAATTGTCTACCTGGAAAAGACTTCCTTAATTTTTTTATTGCACAATGTTTACATATGCCATATAGTACCTTAAAAATGCTAAGTTTCTTTTTTTTTTTTTTTTTTTTTTGAGACGGAGTCTCGCTCTGTCGCCCAGGCTGGAGTGCAGTGGCGGGATCTCAGCTCACTGCAAGCTCCGCCTCCCGGGTTTACGCCATTCTCCTGCCTCAGCCTCCCAAGTAGCTGGGACTACAGGTGCCCGCCACCTCGCCTGGCTAGTTTTTCGTATTTTTTAGTAGAGACGGGGTTTCACCATGTTAGCCAGGATGGTCTCGATCTCCTGACCTCGTGATCCGCCCGTCTCGGCCTCCCAAAGTGCTGGGATTACAGGCTTGAGCCACCGCGCCCGGCCAAAAATGCTAAGTTTCAAACTCTGAGACATGTTCCCCAAACATCCACATTTACTGAAGATTATGATGACAGCTCCCGCCTGCTGGACCACCTCTCTATCTCTTCATGCAGCTGGAATACAAAAACTCAAATGACAGTCCCAGTCCCAAAATAGTGTTGGTCACATAGCTGCTGGGAAAACTCACAGTACAGAAATAAGCAAACAACAGAATTAAAGAGTGCTCCAGGAGGAGCCTCAACCACTGTTTATTGAATGGCACTAAATTAGAACTGTGTATTAATTCAACAAATATTTATTATGTAACACATGCCAAGCACTAAACTAGTGTTGGAAAATCAGTGGACGAAAACAATAGTCCACTAGAAGATTATGCCATTGGAAGGATTCCCTTTCAGAAAAGGAATAAAATTATAAAAACAAAATTAGATTGAAAATGAATATTCATTTATAAAAATAAATTACAAATTTTAATTGAATGTTTGAGTCTCTGCTGTATTGGTGCTTACAAGAGAAGGGATGCTAAACAAAACAATAACAACAATCCTCTCTCAAAATAGAAAATGTCCAGAGAACTACATTAAGGATGTGATATTTGAGCTGAAATCTGCAAAGTGAGTAAGAATTTAATTATACAAAGGGGAAGGAAGCAAGAATAGGCCAGGTGAAGACAACAGCACAGACAAAGGTCCTGGCCAGGAAGAAGCATGGCATTCACAAAGAAATGAGAGCAGAAGGGTATGGCTGGAGCTTATGGTATAAAAGGTTTCTGCAATCCTACATGTGACCCCAAATCATCTTTAATTATCAACCATTTTGTAGATGGGACCCTCCCCCTAATGACCACAGCCATTGCCTGGAATGCTCCTTTAAGGGTCAGAGAGCAAGCTTGCCTCCCCTCAATGATTCTCCAGAAACTCAATCCGCAAACGTTCACTGAAAACCTATCGTGCACTGGGCACTGGACTAGGTATTGCAGTGCAATGAAGGGTAACAATCTACGTTCAGGAGATGACGCACAGCCAGATGTATAGCTGTCCAAGGTCATAACTAACATACAATATTGCATCCCATTCCTACCTTAGGGGCATTCCTGGATATGGAACGAAAACAGCTTCTCTCCTAGAAATAAGAGAATGAGCAAAGTCCACTAGGGCAGAGAGAGGACTTGTTAGATTAGAACAGATAAATGATATGGTTGCAAGTTGAGACATGAATGCAGGGAAATAATACTAGAAAGTCATGATAAAGTCTTCACCAATTCCAAGAAAATGGCAACTCTGAAGAGGCCAGGGGCAATTATCCAAAGGTGAATTAGAACAATGGCTAAGGAGAGAGAGGGGATAGCCAAGGCCATCAGCAGGTCTTGATGACTGATCAAGACAGAGGACAAAGGATGGAGGAATTACAAAAACTCAGCTTAAAGCAGGACACCTGGGAGAGTGGTGGGATGTTAACAGAAATCAGGAAGTTGAAAAGAGGAGCTGCTTAGAGGAAAACTTGGAAAACTTTTTAAAAATATAACAGTCTGAACTTAAAGTCAAATCCTGGCTAATTGAGTGATAATAGCAAACAGGCCAGCTGGAAATGGAAGATGAGACCTGGGCAGAGGTCAAGACGAGAGGGCCCACACGTGGGAGTCTTCCAGGAGGAGTGATGTTCTAAATAACAAGAATAGATGAGCTTGCAAGAAAAAGAGGGGAAAGAAGAGGGCCCTGGGGAACACCCACACAACAGAGGAGAAGAAAGCACAATAGACAAAGAGATAACTTGAAAAAGAACCAGCAGAGTTCACAAACACCAAAAGTACACTTTTTAAACATAAATCATGCAACTGCCCCCCAACCTATGGGCATGACCGGGCCCCTCCCACCTCTCTGACCTGTCTCCTCTCCTCTCCCCTCCCTCACAAATGCAAGGGCCATGTTGGCCTTTTGTTGGCCTTCAAATACAAAAAGTTCATTTCCACTCCAGGGCTTTTGTGCTTTCTGATCCCTCTACTAGACTGCTCTCCAGGAGATCCCAGAGAGACTAATGACACACACACACCATTCTCTGCCATGTCATAGCCTTGTATTGTCCTAACCCATACCGCCATCTGAAATTCTTATTTATTTGTTTACCTACTTATTTTCTGTCTCCCACTCCCAAGTGTGTTCTGGGAGAGCAGGGACGTGGGATCTTGTTTCTCACTCTCTGCTCTTACAGTGCATGGCACTAAATGGGGACTTCAGAAAATAAACACCTTAGATTAAGCAAGAGCAAACTTAGTGACCTGCATAAGATCTGTTTCGATAAAAGTAACAGCATCAAGATATGGAGAGGTAAAGTAGGCAAGAGCTAGAGACACTTATTTAAAACATGCACACCCTCCTCAGGCATAAGCAGGAGGAACTGTTGAGAAGGTAGTATCGCTAAATCACACCTTCTATAAGGGCTGCCTTTCTAGAATACGGAAATAAAACATTTTACCTGGATCACATGTTATGTCTTTTACTGAGGCTTCTCCCAGAGAAAACTGTGACCCATTTCCATCATGCCTAAAATCCTTCCTTAGATAGTAAAACATTTTAAAAACTCAAATAGAACAAAAATATCGGCTACTTCAAGTTCTTCATTAAAAATACAGGCTGCACATCACCCAAATTGTGGGAGCTGTCACTGAAATACAGGAAGTGAGGCAGCATCAGACTTTAAGAACACTTGGCACTTATTTACCCGCGGACCTGAAACCCACACCCACCAAGAAATTTCTTCAAAGCTGGGTGCTAGACTGACTCTTCCTGTGGTTTTCTGTAGCTGTATATTTGCCTTTGGGCCTTTCCCCAGAAGCTTATCATCTCAATTGTGACAGTAGGAGGGGGCACCATAAAGTGGCACTGTATTGAGAGAAGAGGGAACTGTTTCTTTCAAAATGTGAAATGGGATGACGCTAATGGAGGATTTGTAAAATGTTTCTAAGTCAAAGGTTTTGCTAAAGTCTGAGAAGTGGCTTTTTCCCCCTCTGCTCCTGCCAGAACTACCAAGCAATCTCCTGCAGCAGCTAAGGGCTTCAGACTTCCCAGGAACTGACATCTCGTGGCTGCTGGCCAGGCTGGGTAAAACAGTTACCACGGTCCTCTTTGCTCTATGGCTAGAACATGCTGCTTTGGAATTTGTTTGCCCCCTCAGAAGGAAAACAGGAGAAATGGCAAAGAGATAAAAGCAGGGCCATTCAGAGAGGGTAGGAAAAAGTCAAGTTAAGTTGGTAGAAAACAAAAACCACGAAAGAGAACCAACTTCAGGGAGCATAGATTAACCGACGATGGCAGAAACACCCCAGCAGGTGGCAATTCTCTGAGATGCACATGCTCTTGTGTTTTAAGTCAAGACACAAGTAAAGTTAATATAATTTGCTTTAAAAAATGTGTACAAAGTAAACACATGATCTAGAAGTTGAATTAAGGCAAAAGCCCCACCTGATTCCATTGGCTAAGCCAGACTTAGCTGTATTAACCTACTTTAAAAGACACCCTTACCTACCACCCTCTGACACCTGAGCTAATGAAAATTTCTATTATTTTGAGCTGGGAGGAACTGAATGGAGCAAATGACCATCAACTAACAGGTCTGGCTTCTTGTGAGCAAATGAGCTTTAGAAGGTCAGGGCTTGCCTAGACATAGTTACCAGCAGCATCCTCTCATGAGATCAAAGAGAGACCCTTTAATTTAAGGTCCAGGAAGGAGCACCATTCTTCATGTCAGAAAGCTCGAAGGCAGCTGCAGGGCAGGAAAGGATAAAATGGTGCCCTTGAGTACTTGGTCAATGAGGAAATGGAGATGTGGCAGAGCAGTGGGGGAGGTCATTACCAGTGAAGGTTGGAAAACCCCAGGCTTATTGTGGGATCTGCCACTAACAAACCTTCTGAGCAAAAAAATTATTCTTATGACTTCTAATAGAGCATTTTAAAATCCAGAGTGTCAAACCAGCTGAGTTAACTTAGTCGAGCCAGTCAATCTCCCTCTTGGAGACTAATCTCATCAGCAAAGTGAGGGTGCCCAGGCAACAGTCCCCAAGATGCCCTCACAGACTAATATTTTGAGTTGATGGGCATGAGGCCAGTCATAAGTAGCCCACTGGGGGATGCAGAGCCACCAAGAGAGAAGGGCAGTGTCGAGAGGACAGGATTTCCCTCCACAGGAACCAAAAGCTGCAGGGAATCTGCAGGGTTCCGGAAGAAGGCCCCTGCTGGGTGACCCCATAACAAAGCCACCAAGTCACTTACCACCTCAATAGGAAGCTGCTTCCCTGGGCTGGGGAAGAGTCCATCCAGACAACTTGGACCCTGTGCTCCGGCCCTCCCTCCAGAAGGCTGGGATCAAGGGGAGTATGCGCCACCAAGTATTCAAGGAAGCTATACCAACATCCAGAAATTAGAAAAGGCTGAATAGGAGAGAGTTTCACCCCACTACCTCTAGACATCAGATTATACCTTCAACACACACGATGAGCCCAGCAGCAACCAACATTCTTGGGACCAAACACAGCAGGAGACAGTGACCCAGAATAAAAGAATAATATAAACATAAAATGCTAAGGGAATAGCGAAGCATCTTAGATCCAGCTGGAAACAAGCTACTGAAGCAAAAACTCCACTGCCCAAATGGTTATACAATTTGCAGCCTCCAGAGAAAAAAGTGATCACACTCTTCTCAGTTGCTATGATTAACGCGTCTGCACAGCATGTCAGTGGAAGAGAGCAAGAGCCCACACGCAGTCTCACACATGCACCCTCTGCAGATGTTAAAAAATCTCCATGGATTAGATGCTCATATTAGTCAGAATTTGAGAAATGGGAGAAATGAAGGGACCATGGCAAAAAAGAGAGGATTAAAGCAAGCAAAGAGATTTCTTCCTTCTAACCCTTCACCAACTTAATCAACATACAAAATTTAACATCCCTCCTTTCTTTGCACAATGAAAATGAGAACATAATCCCCAGTTACATAATTATCAGTTATTAAAGAAAGACATTAAATATTTCTGAAAGTTGCTTAATAAAATGTCAACTATTAGATCTCATTTGCAAAGTAATCCACTAAAATTTAAAATATGTATGCCCTTCATCCAGCAATTCTACTCTTAGAAATCTATCCCACAGAGATGAAAGTATCAGCGTATAAGGACATATGCACAGGATGTCTGGTGAATAATTGTTCCTGATTGCCAAAAACTGAAACAAAGTGAATGGCTATCAATAGGGAATAGAGCTTGGCCCATACCTATTCATTAATTAGAGTAAGTTTGAGCTATGTTTGATGGCTTATAGGAGTTTCTACGAAGTATCACTGAGTTAGAAAAGATACAGAAGTCCACCTAATATGATCGTTCTAATAAACGATCTAATAAAGCTTGTATATGTATATACAATATATAATATAATAAAGCTTGCACATATATATATATGAAAACAGAAAAACATGAAAATGTTTGCACTAAGTCCATGGTTCTCAAACTTCAGCACATAGCAGAATCACTTGGAAGTTTTATTAAAACAGAGATTGCTAGGCCCCATCCACAGAGTGTCTGATTCAGTAGGGCCAGCGTGAGGTCTGAGAATGTGCATTTCTGGCAAGTTCCTAGGGATGCTGATGCTGCTGAGAACCACTGCAGGCAGTGACTCTAAGGGTTAGCTCAGAGTACAGGAAGGGGAAGTATAAAACGGGGGTGAGGGGAAATGGGGTCCTGTCCATTATAATAAAAACAGCATTTCCATATAATTCCTTATGAAATATCGTGTGTGTGCGCGTGCGTGCGTGTGTGTGCGTGTATACATTTGCCAAACAAATTTTAGTGTTTACCAAAATACAAATAAAGTTCTCTCAAAAGAAGAATTTCGCCAGGCGCAGTGGCTCATGCCTGTAATTCCAGCACTTTATGAGTACAAGGTGGGTGGATCGCTTGAGCCCAGAAGTTTGAGACCAGCCTGGGCAACATGGCAAGACCCCATCTCTACAAAAAATACAAAAATTAGCCAGGTGTGGTGGCACATGCCTCTAGTCCCAGCTACTCTGGGGACTGAGGCAGGAGGATTGCTTGAACCCAGGAGGTGGAGGCTGCAGTGAGCCAAGATCCCACTACATTCCCCAGCCTGGGTGACACAGCGAGAACTTGTCTCAAAAAAAAAAAAAAGGTAGAACTTCAAATGATCTTCACTTTCTTTTTAATAATTTTACTTACTATTATAGTCTTTATAATAAGTAAGTGTTATTTAATCATTTTAAATGAAGCCATTTTAATTGAGGAAAAATGGAAAAATCTTTGGAACCAACAGTTTCTCAAGCAAGACTTTTCTGTTTTATTCACGGCACTAAACTGATATTTTGGAAAGACTAGCATTACTTATACTTTACAAACAGTTTTTGTTTTTGTTGAGATAGGGTATTGCTCTGTCACCCAGGCTGGAGTGCAGTGGTATGATTATAGCTCAGTGCAGCCTTGAACTCCTTGGCTTAAGTGATCCTCCCACCTCAGCCTCCCAAGTAGTTGAGACTATAGGCTTGAGCCACCACACCTGTTTGTAAAGACAGAGACAGCCTGTTGACCAGGCTGATCTTGGGAGGACTAAGTAGCCTCTCAACATGCTGAAATTACAGGTGTTTGCCACCACACCCCGCCAATTATACTTTATACAAAAATAAAATATAATTAATATTTTAAAAAAGGAGCTCTTGGATAAATAAGTAGAATGCGTATTTGTTTTATAACTCTCCTTGATTTACAAATTTAGAGAAAACTCAATATAAAAAGTAATCAAAAAGCACTCGTTAGCAAAAACACAAATTGGCCTGTAAATGCAAAATCTCTTCCTCTCTCAGAATTTAATTAAATGCCCAGTAAGCAAAATCTTTCCTCGTAAGCTGTCCTTGCATTGTTTCCTATCTCTTTTTACATGTAAGCTGGGAAAAAGAAGACTAAGAGCAATAATCTAAAAGTAAAATTATCTACTTTCTCATGGCAATGTGAAATTTAAAAATAAAAACAAAATAGAAATATCTTTATAATTTCCAGTACAGAACTTTTAAGCTCCCAAGTGGTGTCAACTGAAGAATTTTAAGCCAGAAAAATAAACACCTTAGGTTGATTCCATTGATTCTAATTTACAGTTTTCCAGGTTTTTGCACTTCTCATTAGCTTCACCACCACAACTCTTTTTCTAGCTTAAAATATACCTCCTAATACTACTGTACCATTCAGTCTAAAAACTAAGCCTAGACTTCAAACCAGACTGTAGGCCTCTGCATTTTATTTGTTTTTTTGTTTGTTTGTTTTGGTTCATTTTGCTTTTTTTTTTTTCTCCTTGGAATAAACAGGCTAGACTTCTAGTGCTGCTCCTTCAGTTTCCTTTCAAGCACGAACGCAGGAAGCTGTTTAGAGTCTAAAAATTGGATTTGCAATGCTGATATATATCCCTAAGTTCCACAAAGTGATCTTATAAAGCTCTTGTCTGCCAGTCTTGCTAACTCCTGCTTCTTCTCTGATCTTAGTACAGTGTTTCTCTTTTTCTGCAACTGCAACTCAAGGAACTGCCATGGATTCTTTTAAAAATTAGACTAAAGCTGGCCATGGTGGCATGTGCCTGTAGTCCCAGCTACTGGGGAGGCTAAGGCAGGAGGCTTGCTAGGGCCCAGGTGGTCGAGGGTGCAGTGAGCTAAGATCATGCCAGTGCACTCCAGCCTGGGCAACAGTGAGGCCCCATCTCAAAATAAATTTTAAAAAATAAATAAATAGGCCGGGCGCGGTGGCTCAAGCCTGTAATCCCAGCACTTTGGGAGGCCGAGACGGGCGGATAACGAGGTCAGGAGATCGAGACCATCCTGGCTAATACAGTGAAACCCCATCTCTACTAAAAAATACAAAAACCTAGCCAGGTGAGGTGGCGGGCGCCTGTAGTCCCAGCTCCTCGGGAGGCTGAGGCAGGAGAGTGGTGTAAACCCGGGAGGCAGAGCTTGCAGTGAGCTGAGATCCGGCCACTGCACTCCAGCCTGGGCGACAGAGCGAGACTGCGTCTCAAAATAAATTAATTAATTAATTAATTAAAATAAAATAAAATTTTAACTGAATCTGTGGCTGAGTTCAGGAATATTACTATATCTCCCAGAAGAAGATAGAGTCTCCTTCCTAAAAACGAGCAAACAGAAATGAGCCAAAAAAAATAGCACAAGAGACAGAGCCAAAGACTGCACCTCCTTCTGAAACAAATTCCTGAAAGGTATACAAAAAAAAAAAATAATAATTCTTGTGTTGTTCTCATAATAAAATGTAAAAGATTATCTCTATAAAACTATGTGGGCATAAAATGGCCAAGATTTGACAATGCTACATAAAAACTAAAAGTGATGGAATCAAAAATTGTCCTGGCAAGCAAGGAAAAAAACACTTGATGCTACTGAAAACTTAAGTGGAAAACAAAGATAAAAACATTCTTGGCTGGGCGCAGTGGCTCATGCCTGTAATCCCAGCAGTTTGGGAGGCCGAGGTGGGTGGATCACAAGGTCAAGAGATTGAGGTCATCCTGGCTAACATGGTGAAACCCTGTCTCTACTAAAAATACAAAAAATTAGCCAGGAGTGGTGGTGGGCCCCTGTAGTCCCAGCTACTCAGGAGGCTGAGGCAGGAGAATCACCTGAACCCGAGAGGCTGAGGTTGCAGGGAGCCAAGATCGTGCCACTGCACTCCAGCCTGGAGACAGAGCAAGACTCCATCTCAAAAAAAATTCTTCCAGAATGCAAACCTCCTTTCTCCCCAAAAAGAAAAAAAAAAAATCCAATCTTTGGATATTAGTTGTTCTATCTAGAAGGGGAAAACAATAGTGGAAGAAACAATCTTTAAAAAGAAAAATCGAAAGTGTTCTTCGTCAATCCAAGCAAACTGCATGGGGAATTTAGGAAAATATTTACATCTGTAGATTTTCTGCAGGTATAAAGATGTCTATCATCTTCAGGAAAGATTCTCTATAGTGACCCGACAAATAGAGACAAAGAAGCATTTTAGCCATAAAAATGTTATAAGAATTCCATCAAAACAGGTTATAAGCAAAGAAATAAAAAATCACCTCTAAGACCCATCTGAATGAGGTGCCCTTTTTCGAGAGGTGGGTAGAAATTGGGGAATAATTTCAATCAATTCTTTTCCTTCCTGATTATTGTTCTACTTATGTAATCTAATTATCCTTGAGATAAATCTTATTAATTTATATATTTTTTAAAGTCTGTTGTAATTAGATTTTTCTAGGGCATTAACATATAATTATGCATAGTGTTATTTTATAATTTTAATACAGCCTCCCAATATGTAATGGACTCTTCACAATTTCCAATGGAGAGGGTATCTTTATTATACACTTGCCAGAGTTATTTTAATTTGTTTTTCCAAAAGAAATAGTCAAAATAACTAAGTAGGATTACTAGAAGTACATACATTAAAGTCTCCAAAATTAAGAGATCCAATAAATCACAATCAAATGAGAAAACACAGTACCAACTAAATAAATGTCAAAAGGACCCTTGCTAAAATTCAACACATATACAGATAAAACTCTGGAAAAATCTGTATCAAAATGTCAACAGAGCTTATCATTCATCATGGGATTAAACATGAGGTTTTAATTTTTTCTTTCTGCTCTGTCTCTTTCTAATGTCTTACAGGGTTTATGAACCAAAATATACTAACTAAGAGAAACTAGAAGTGAATATTTATCAAACCTCTGAAGATAGAAGGGCAGAGAGCAGTTTTCCCCAAAATACAGAAACAAATTGTAGGAGAGTTTTGAGTCTGCTCTGTCTGCACATTACTCATTTGGTAGATTTTGGTTTAAGACTTGCTTTCATTATAGCATATCTCTACTGACCTCTTACTGGATGAGGCCAGGTGGCTAGATTGGCTTAAGTCAGTTTGCAATAATATTGACCAAAAATGTTAAATTAAATACAAAAAAAGGTATACACTCTACCATATGTAGTAAGAGTCAGTTATGTTAAATATATTTCACATATTTTATCTAAGATATCATTATTTATAACATACATTTAATATTCTACTAGAAAAGAAAAATTGCCAATTAGGATATAATTTTTAATTACCTAGAATTGTATATTTATCAAAAGATCTTTTCTAAATTAATCTATACATAGATTTTTATCATGTAACATGCTGTTATTTCCATGTCTTGGCCGGGCATGGTGGCTCACCCCTGTAATCCCAGCACTTTGGGAGGCTGAGGCGGGTGGATCACGAGGTCAAGAGATCGAGACCATCTTGGCCAACATGCTGAAACCCCGTCTCTACTGAAAATACAAAAATTAGCCAGGCGTGATGGCACGCACCTGTAGTCCCAGCTATTCGGGAGGCTGAGGCAGGAGAATTGCTTGAATCTGGGAGGCAGACGTTGCAGTGAACTGAGATCGCGCCACTGCACTCCAGCCTGCCAATAGAGTGAGACTCCGTCCCAAAAAAAAGAAAAAAAATTCCATGTCTTTCTAGTTACATAGTAACTTTGCCTTACAATGCTAGATCATGGTAAAGTCATTTTGAAAGCAATTAATTTATGTAGTACCAGCAAGGTATATAAACTGAAATGACAACAATATGAAACCCTGTGACCAAGGTAACACACGTGTAGGTAATGACATCTGCCAGGAAGCATAGTGAATGTAAGAGCATCTCAATTTTAGAGATGTTAAAATGAGAAAAAAAAAATTACACCTTAAAATCGATAAAATACATCAGTATTTTAATATAATAACGTTATCCATACGGGGTGAGATTATGACATTTTCTTAACACTTTCCTGTCCTTTTCATTTTACTCTAATCAGCATTTTTTTTAATAACTAGAAAAACTTGTTTCTGTTTTTATTTGGTTCATTTAAATCTCTTCTCTTCTTGGGCAATGTGTATTAGTTTTTTCCCAAATCTGGTCACAATCTAGTAACTCTATGTTCAAAACAGCTACATGAGGAGGTTGGTCAGCTACAAGGCTTCTATCATGATTAGGCTTGTGGATGTGTCTGTTTTGAGGTAGGGAAGGAGGGTGGAATGAGTAAGGAATAGGAAGGCACACACAGAAAAAACAACAGTAAGATTTGGGAGTACTTTACAATTTAGCCTCAGACTAGCCTTTTTTTTTTCTTTTTACCTTTAATCATGGCTGGGCCAAACCCTACTGTCTACAGGCACATTTTATGGCCTGAAAATCACAACCTAGAGAGAGTACTAGAGATCACTGGGCAACCCAAGGGGCAACTTTTCTACTATTCTGGAATCAATTTGGTTCATGACTCTGTCTTCCTCCAGAGAAGTATGTGTGGTATGTTGAAGGGAGTGAGGGTGAGTGAGTAGGAACTTGGCTGGGTAGTGAAGTGTAGGAAGTGGATGAATCTATTCTCATCAACTGAGGATTCTGATTAAATTTGTTCCAATTCTGGCCAGGTATGGTGGCTCACACCTGTAATCCCAACACTTTGGGAGGCTGAGTCATTCGGATCACGAGGTCAGGAGATCAAGACCGTCTTGGCCAACATGGTGAAATCCTATCTCTACTAAAACACAAAAAATTAGCCGGGCATGGTGGCGCATGCCTGTAGTCCCAGCTACTTGGGAGGCTGAGGCAGGGGAATCACTTGAACCTGGGAGGCAGAGGTTGCAGTGAGCCGAGGTCCCACCATTGCACTCCAGTCTGGCGACAGAGCAAGACTCTGTCTCAAAACAAAACAAAACCGTTTCAATTCCTTGAAATTTTGCTCTAAACACTGGTTTCCTCACACATTCAGGCTCACCTGCCCAGGTCCGCCCCATACCAACACAGCTCCTTTCCAACAAAGGAAGTTTTGTTTGAAATCAGAAAGAAGGAGGAGGGATGAGGCCATCTGCCATTTTCTGTGTGAGGAAACAATCTGTTCACTTCCCTGTTAACCCAAGGAGTTGTTCTCAGAATGGCATCCTCCTGGGCCTAGACAGCACACCTAACTACAAATCTCACTGGGCATTCCTGTCCCCCGGTGCCAACTCCCACTTCTGTTTATGTCCCAGCACTTTTGGTTTGAATTCTTATATCGTACTTTTAGCTGACACAATTATCACGAAACCTTCCCCTCAAAAAGACACACAGGGAAGTTATTGACTATTATCAGGATATTATCATAAATATGTTCACACACCACTTATATGAGTGAACTGAGTGTTTCTGAGTCCAGAAATTACACAGTTAAAAAAAATACTGAGGGAAATATAAAAACCAGACTTCAAAATAGGAGCCAACCAGTTTTAAAAGGCTCCATGCAAATACTTGAACTAGACAGTAAAGCTCAGTGTGTTGTTTTTAAAAAGCCTTAACTCAATAGCAAGAAAAACATTTCTCCCCACTTCAGTCACATGGTTTGGAGTTAAGAAAGGGCCCCTTGGACCCGAAGCCCAGTGCTTAGCAACTTACGTAAAGAGGTGCTTCGCTGCAGCTCAACTCCATGGCTTTCGCATCTGCAATGAAAATAGTAAACAAGAGCAGTTATTGCGGGAGGCCCCATGGAACTGACCAGCTGAGCTCTCCCTGTCCTGCCCTGCAGTTATCAACATTGTGGAGGGAGGAGCAAACTCATTAGATAGGAAAACTGCAGAGACAAAATATAAAAGAATAAAGGACTAACATGCTATCTAAATAAAATATCCTCTCGAGAACACAATATGATGGCCTCTCAAAAAATTACACGTAGAATTACCATATGACTTAGCAATTCTACTTCCAGGTATATACCCAAAGAATTGAAAGCAGGGACTCAAACAGAAATTTTTATACCTATGTTCATAGCAGCATTATTCACAATAGTCAAAAGATAGGAAAAAACCCAAATGTCCACTGACGGATGGATAATCAAAATGTGGTATACACATGCAATGGAATATTATTCAACCTTAAAAAGAAACAAAATTCTAGTACGTGTTATAACATGAATGAGCCTTAAAGACACTATGCTAAGTAAAATAAGCCAATCACAAAAGGATAAATACTGTATGATTTTACTTAAATGAGGTATCTAGATAGTCAAACTCATAGAAAAAGAAAGTAGAATAGAGATTACCACAAGCTGGACATCGGGGAGAATGGAGAGTTATTTAATGTCTATAGAGTTTCAGTTTGGGAAGACAAAGTAGTTCTGGAGATGGCTGGTGGGGGTGATGGCTGCACAACAATGTCAGTGTACTTAGTTCCACTGAGTTGTACCTGAAAAAATGGTTCAAATGGTAAGCCTTGTATATATTATCAAAATAAAAAATCATAGTAATTATAGTACATGTAGTGTCTACAGGAGGCAAAATAAAAATAATTTGAATTTGAAAAAATATATATCCCACCACCTTATTATTTTATATTAGTTTCCACACATATGGAAACCCTGTGACCCCCGACACTATCCCATAGACTGCTCCTAAAATAAAAATATTTCAGAAAGCCAAGAAAGGTCAACATCAGCATGTTGAAAGTTTCACCTATGTTCATCGCTTGGCTTACAGGTAATTCCAAAGTCAGAGTCCACCTTTGGCCAGGTGAGGCAGAACAGCACAGTGACAAGATAGTTCTATCGCCTCCCTTACACAGATGGCCAGAGAGTTCAGCTGCATGATTGCATGGGTAGGATGCAGCCCACTGTCAAGCTAACCAACCTCTCTGCCAGATGTGTGCACCTGGATCTGCTTCTGGGTGTGCCTGCCCCTTTAAAAATAGCACAGATGGATGGATAAACAAAATGTGGTGTATACATACAGTGGAATGTTATTCAGCCTTAAGAAGGAATACAATTCCAACAAATGCTACAAGTGGACAAGCCTTGACAACATTACCCTAAGTGAAATAACTCAGACAGAAAGGACAAATACTATATGATGCCAGTTATATGAGGTATCTAGAGTAATCAAACATGAGTTTGACATGAGAAGCAGAAAAAAAATGGTAGTTGCCAGGGGTGGGGCACACAGGAGTTTATTGTTTATTGAATATGGACTTTCAGTTTTGCATAGATGAAAGTGTTCTGGAGATGCACAATGGTAATGGTTTCACAGCAATGCGAATATACTTACCACTACTGGCCTGTGTTAAAAATGGTTAAGACGGTAATTTTTATGTTGTCTATTTTGCCACAATTAAAAATTT
The DNA here is from genome assembly GCF_002776525.5 of Piliocolobus tephrosceles. NCBI lineage: Eukaryota > Metazoa > Chordata > Mammalia > Primates > Cercopithecidae > Piliocolobus > Piliocolobus tephrosceles. The sequence goes on from NC_045437.1 coordinate 47,090,526, forward strand.
TAAAGTAAACAAATAGCACTTAGAAACTTGTTTCCTACTTAGAAAAAACAAAAAACCCAGCATCACTCACTGAACACTAACTGTGGGCCAGGTATTACACAAAGATAATAAAGACATGCCTTCTGGGTCCGCCAGAAAGTGGTCTAGCCTTCAAGGAGTTCCAAGCTGAACAAAAGAGAATGAAAGATTGGGAGAAAGGGAGGAGCAGGTTGCATGAGAATTCTAAATGGGGCAGACACGGAGACTCCCTTGTCCCTGCACCCTTGCCTCCCTCCCACTGCACACTTGAGGCCTGGGTTCCGCTCCTTAGACCAAGCCTGGCTCTGCAACCTCTGCCTCCCAGGTTCAGGCAATTCTTATGCCTTAGACTCCCAAGTGGCTGGCATTACAAGTGTGCACCACCATGCCCAGCCTCAGCCCTGCTGCAGTAATTTAGGGGCTTCTCTTAAGAACGAATTGTGGGGCTGGGCACAGTGGCTCACACCTGTAATCCCAGCACTTTGGGAGGCTGAGGTGGGTGGATCACCTGAGGTCAGGAGTTCAAGACCAGCCTGACCAACATGGTGAAACCCCATATCTACTAAAATACAAAAATTAGCTGGGCATGGTGGCAAGCACCTGTAATCTCAGCTACCCTGGAGGCTGAGGTGGAAGAATCGCTTGAACCTAGGAGGCAGAGGTTGCAATGAGCTGAGATTGTGCCATTGTACTCCAGCCTGGGCAATAAGAGTGAAACTTCATCTCAAAAAAAAAAAAAAAAAAGAATGCATGAATTGTGACATTTAGTACAGTAATCCCCAAAGGATACACTTGGCAAGAAAGCGAATATGAAAAGTTCTATTTTTAGGTATTTTTTATAAAACCATTTAAGTTTTACCAATACTTCATATACACACTGGTGATAGCACCCTCCTAGGTCCCAAGTCATGTTTCCTGAGACATCTTGAGAGATGACTGAGGGTCCTACAAGGCAGAGGGTTTGACAACAGGGCCCTTCTCAGCCCTCAATTTTATTTAAAATATGTCCTGTGGCAGTTTATGTGGACCCACTTAAATGGGTTTATAGATTATAATAATCCATTTATTATTGTTACTATTTGAAATAGTATCACTCTGTCATCCAGGCTGGAATGCAGCGGTACAATCATAGTTCACTGTAACCTTCATATCCTGGGCTCAAGCGATCCTCCTGCTTCAGGATCCCACATGGTTAAGATGACAGGTGTGATAACTTGTTTTGTTTTGTTTTGTTTTGTTTTGTTTTTTTGTAGAGATAGGGTCTTGCTACATTGTTTAGGTGGTCTCAAACCCCTGGCCTCAAGCGATCCTCCTGCCTTGGCCTCCCACAGTGCTGGGATTACAGAAAATAGTCAATTTTTTTTTTTTTTTTTTCAGATAGAGTCTCGCTCTGTTGCCCAGGCTAGAGTACAGTGGCATGATCTCGGCTCACTGCAAACTCTGCCTCCCGGGTTCAACCAATTCTTGTGCCTTAGCCTAGCAAATAGCTGGCATTACAGGCATGCACCACCATGCCCAGCTAATTTTTGTATTTTTTAGGAGAGACGAGGTTTCACTATGTTGGCCAGGATTGTCTCCAACTCCTGACCTCAAGTGATCTGCCTGCCTCAGCTTCCCAAAGTTCTAGGGTTACAGGTGTGAGCCACCATGCCCAGCCTATGTTCATTAATTTTTAATGAAACTAACTTTACAAACCAGAGTCTGAGAAACTTCAAATGAAAGCTAATACTAACAAGAATATGAAAGAACTGAGACTCCTATTCCGAATATAAACTGTTCACCAGCCACCCATAAAATAAAAATAATGGCCAACCCAGGAACATTAATAAGTTGATCCCTCCAAAATTCTAAATTATCAAGAAGGCATTTAAAAAATTTATATCCACGAGCACATACTATGATCCTCATCTTAAATGTCTGCTGCACTTCAATATATTAGCAATTTGTCATCTATGTTTATAGTCATGCCTTATACAATTCCAGTCTTTCACAAAATTTGCTTAACTTGACGATAAAATTAGAAGATCCTTGGCCAGGCGCGGTGGCTCACGCCTGTAATCCCAGCACTTTGGGAGGCTGAGGCGGGCGGATCATGAGGTCAGGAGATCGAGACCATCCTGGCTAACACAGTGAAACCCCAGCTCTACTAAAAATACAAAAAAATTAGCCGGGTGAGGTGGCAGGTGCCTGTAGTCCCAGCTACTTGGAGGCTGAGGCAGGAGAATGGCGTGAACCCGGGAGGCGGAGCTTGCAGTGAGCTGAGATCTCGCCACTGCACTCCAGCCTGGGCGACAAAGCGAGACTCCATCTCAAAAAAAAAAAAAAATCCTTACATATTTTTGTACATAATCCTAGTACTTTGGGATTTCCACTTAATAGCCCCCCCCCAAAAAATGCATTACTATAGGAAATGTGGTAGCTAAAAAAAAAAAAAAAAAAAAGCAGAAAAAGCAAACACTTGGAACCAACCCAAATGTCCATCAATGATAGACTGGATTAAGAAAATGTGGCACATATACAGCATGGAATACTATGCAGCCATAAAAAAGGATGAGCTCATGTCCTTTGTAGGGACATGGATGAAGCTGGAAACCATTCAGAGCAAACTATCACAAGGACAGAAAACCAAACACCGCATGTTCTCACTCATAGGTGGGAATTGAACAATGAGAACACCAGGACACAGGAAGGGGAACATCACATACCAGGGCCTATTGTGGGGTGGGGGGAATAGGGAGGGATAACATTAGGAGATATACCTAATGTAAATGAGGTGCAGCACAGCAACATGGTACATGTATACATATGTAACAAACATGCACATAGTGCACATGTACCCTAGAACTTAAAGTATAATAAAAAAAAAAAAGAGGGAAAAAATAGTTGAAATAATACAGAGAAATAAAGCAGCAAACTAAAATGTATTCCTTGGCCAGGCTCAGTGGTTCATGCCTATAATCCCAGCACTTTGGGAGGCCGAGGCAGGTGGACTGTTTGAGCCCAGGAGTTTGAGACCAGCCTGGGCAACATGACGACACTCCATCTCTAAAGACAAAAAAGATAAAATGCATTTCTTTATGAGTAAGACTATGGAAGACTGTTGAATATTTTAAAAAACAAGTCTATCAGAGCAAATTCGATTGTGCAAGTTTGCTGTACACTTAGAAAACAGTACAGATGTTTTCCACAACTCAACTTGTGTGGCATTTGCTAAATTTTATCTGATAATAAAATACACTCAAATTTTTTTTTTATTTTTATTTTTATTTCAATAGGTTTTTGGAGAAACACATGGTGTCTGGTTACATAGATAAGTTCTTTAGTGGTGATTTCTGAGATTTGGGTACACCCATCACCCGAGCACTGTACACTGTACCCAATGTGTAGTCTTCTATCGCTCACTCCCCTCCCATCCAAAAGCCATCATTTTAAGTGAGAATATGGAGACATATTCTGAAGAGTGAATTACTTTTTTTTGAGATGGCATCTCATTCTGTTGCCCAGACTGGAATACAGTGGCTCAATCTCGGCTCACTGCAAGCTCTGCCTCCCAGGTTCAAGTGATTCTCCTGCTTCAGCCTCCTGAGTAGCTGGGACTACAGATGCCCACCACCATGCCCAGCTAATTTTTGTATTATTAGTAGAGATGGGGTTTCACCATGTTGGCCAGGCTGGTCTTGAACTCCTGACCTCAGGTGATCCACCCACTTCGGCCTCCCAAAGTGCTGGGATTACAGGTGTGAGCCACGGTGCCCAGCTGTGAATTACTTTTTTAATAAAAAACAGTGTTCTATCAAAAACTGTTCAAGTACAACCACTGGCAAGGCAGCTGCTATTATAAGAAGTTTAAAAAACACCACACAAGAGATTCATTCACTTTGTCATTCATGAGCAAGGTACTGCAACGAAGAACTTGAAGCCAAAAGCACAAAATGTTCTATGGGACATTAATCAATCAACATCGTTAATTTTGTGAAAATAAGAAATCCAATGTGGTCAAATCTTTGCAGTGTATGTAATGAGATAGGAAGTAACCATAAAAATCTATACTACATTGAGATGTGCTGGTTATATTGTGGCAAAGTACTTTAAAAAGTTGTCAAACTTAAACATGTACTATATAATTTTCTCTTACAAAAATAGAAGTGTTATAAACCTACTGGTTTTTCAAACAATTAGCCTGTTCCTTCAAGAAAAAAGTAATTTTCTTTTTCTTTTTTTGACCTGCCATTTCAGGAAAAAAAAAAAGTGATATTTTAATAAGTGAAAGAGAAAATGTATTTCAAAAGAAACAGATTATACATAGTACATGCCACAGTAAGAACTTTTTTTTTTTTTTTTTTTTTTTTGAGACAGAGTCTCGCTCTGTGGCCCAGGCTGGAGTGCAGTGGCATAATCTTGGCTCATTGCAACCTCCACCTCCAGGGTTCAAATGATTCTCCTGCCTCAGCCTCCCAAGTGGCTGGAATTACAGCTGTATGTCACCACACCCAGCTAATTTTTGTATTTTTAGTAGAGACAGGATTTCACCATGTTGGCCAGGCTAGTCTCAAACCCCTGACCTCAAGTGATCTGCCTGTCTTGGCCTCCCAAAGTGCTGGGACTACAGGCGTAAGCCACCATGCCCAGCCAGTAAGAATATTTTGAAAGAGTGTCTGTCCATGTTTCCATCGATTTTGTTGCACATAAAAAAAAAAAATCATTTAAAGTTTGCTACCCACAAAAGCCCTCACACGGCATTCTGTAAATTTTTGGAGAAAGATATTTCTAACTTTTTTTTTTTAATCTTCCAAAGGGAACATGTCATGGAGTTTGAGATCAGCCTGGGCAACATAGCAAGACCCTGTCTCTACAAAAATAATTTTGAAATTAGCCAGGCATGGTGGTGCATGCCTGTAGTCCTAGCTACTCAGGAGGCTGAGGCAGGAGGATCTCTCAAACCCAGGAGTTGCAGGCTACAGTGAGGTATGGTCATGCCACTGCACCACTGCCCTTCAGTCTGAGCAACAGATCAAGACCCTGTCCCTAGTCAAATATATATATATACACACATTGTTACAGTAATATGATTTATATGTTTCATAAATGATTTATAAATGATTATAAATAAATACATTAAATAGGATACATGCTAATCCCCCCCTTTTTTTTAACTTGATAAGGGTACATTTTGAAGATCTGCCCCAAAAAGTGAGCCTTTTTCCCTAGTTGTCAAGCTATAAGTATTTTTCCCAGTAGTTTTCCTTCAGGCTTTGTAGAATGAGGCATGGCCTGTGGTGTATGGCAAGCTCACGGGAGCCCATGTAGTTGTGTATTTACACAGTGAGAAGGCAGGCTACAGTGGACTACTGTGCAAAGTCCAACATCACACAGTTTCACGAAGGACCCAGATGCCAACGCTTTGCACTTTTCAGTCAGGAAGAAATCAGCTGCATCAAAGGCCTCCCTCAAATTTGGATTATACTATGATCTCAGCAAGATGTGAAATGTCAAGGGCTAGACAATGTTATTTACATTTCACTTTATATCCAATAACTTGTATTTCATTATTCATTACTCTACCATTTGCCATTTTTCAATACTGAAATTTAAAAACCATTTGAACAGCAATTAATTTTGTTCTTCAGAGCAAACACTTTTCACTCCTTGAAAAAAAATAAAGTCCCCACAGTTCTCACCCTCAGTCCTAATCCTTCTAAAAGCCCTACAGAATTTCCTAGGTTAATTGTAGAAAAAACTATGCTAGAGCAAATACATATTCAATAAAACCATGAAACTTCAAACTGAAATATATTTTAAAATTTTATATTCTCATTTGGATTTTCCCCAAGTTAATTCCTCTTTCACAGTAGAGCACTGAGTTCTGTGCTCACTTGCAGAGTCACGTAGCTAAACCATGCTATGCCTCCTTTCACACCAAGTTTGACAATAAAACAAGTTTGTATTTGCTAGGCAAGTTACAACTGCTTAAGTCCTTGATGTGGTGTCACTTTTCACTATATAAATGCCACCCTCTATATTTCCTTTTATCTGCGAAAGTTTGAGTTCTTCATCTGCAATTACCAAGTTTCTCATAGTCAAGTACTTAAAAAAATTATACCACATTTTCCAGAAATGTTTCTTGGGACATAAAAACAAAAAAACAAAGTATTTCCAAACATTTGCTGGCAGACACCAGGGAATAACTTGGGGCCTTAGTACACATCCAGAATTTTTACATTTGTTCCCCAAGTGAGGGAAGCTCTTATAAAAAGAACGTCAAGGTACAGTATTACAGACTTACGAGGAATACATAATATCCAAATATCTTTTATTGCTTGTTAACTCTAAAAAAAAGTATTAGACTATTTTAAACAGGCTAAAAATGTTTTTAATAAATGAAGAAAGTAAATATAACATTTACACAGAAAAATATAATTCTTGACTTTATGAAATTCTGAATTTCTCATTTTTGCATCTAAATAAAATATTCTAAGGCAGAATTAATACAAAACCTATGACTTTAATTTTGTCTTTGAATATGTCAATAAACTGGTTTGTGTGCCTTTTACAAAACTAATTAACAGGTAATACTCAGGCACCTTGCTCAATATTCTACAAATATCATCTCAGATGATCCTTTTAGCAGCCTTGAAAGGAATATATAGGAAGTCCTTGTTACTTAACTATTCCTTTCCAAGTCCCTGTCATTACAAGGTTGTATGAAGAAGCCAATGCTATCTACACATAAAAATACTCAAAAAGTAAACTGAACACTTATATTATAAAATAAAGCTTACGCAAGCAACTGCCTCCCTGTTCATTCTCTATTCCCCTCCCTCTACTCCACTGAATGCTGGCATCTATTCTCTAATCATTCCATACTTAGAGAGAACAGATTTTGTGTATATTGTTTGTTTGCATTGGTCTTGGTATTGTTACTGAATGGTGTAAATAAAAGACAAATCAACTTACAATACATTTAGAACATTTTTTAAAGCATGACATTTTAAATAAAGAAGAGTATCACGAGAACTGCTGAAATCACATATGAAGCTATTATTCAATGAGAATTTAACTTGATAAGCTTGCCACATGCCATTGGCCATGCCTAATTCTACAAACCCTGAAGGAAAACTATTGGGAAAAATACTTGCAGCTTGACAACTAGAGAAAAAGGCTCACTTTTTAGGTGCAGATTTTCAAAATGTACCCTTATCAAGTTAAATGAGCCCTTATCAAGTTAAATGAGAATGTGGCAGAGACCCATTAACAACTTAAAAAGAAAATCATGAGAAGACAAAGGTTTCAAAGGTAACAGTGTCCATATTAAAGGAATAAGAGCACCTTCCCCCTCCTTGAGAAAATGGAAGAAGTTTTTGGGTATTTCTAATAAAAATGACCCTCATAATCATACTTTGAAAATCAAATGTGAGGCCTGGTGTGGTGGCTCATGCCTGTAATCCCAGTACTTTGGGAGGCTGAGGTGGGTGGATCACCTGAGGTCAGGAGTTCAAGACCAGCCTGGTCAACATGGCGAAACCCCATCGCTACTAAAATAATACAAAAAATTAGCTGGATGTGGTGGCAGGTGCCTGTAATCCCAGCTACTCAGAAGGCTGAGGCAGGAGAACCACTTGAACCCAGGAGGCAGGGGTTGCAGTGAGCCAAGATCCTGTCATTGCACTCCAACCTGGGCAACAAGAGCAAAACTCTGTATATATAAAAAAAAAAATTAGCCCGGTGTGGTGGTGGGCGCCTGTAATTCCAGTGTCTTGGGAGGCTGAGGCAGGAGAATAACTTGAACCCAGGAGAATAAAATTGCAGTGAACCAAGATCACACCATTGCACTCCGGCCTGGGTGACAAGAGCAAAACTCTGTCTCAAAAAAAGAAAAGAAAAGAAAATCAAATGTGACAGTGTAGACTGTATATATGGTGTAGAGTCAATCAGTTTGATCAGAAAATTTCATACCCCCCTCCTTAATTAATCATATACTACACACACAGACACACGGTTCATGTTCTGTTCATTCCTAGAATTACCACAAAATTGAAAAATATAATTTGCATAAGACTACATAGTTAGAAAACGGCAGAGCTGGTGTTCAAATGCAGCCTGCTCCAGAGCCTGTACCACTCACCATGATCCTATGTTCCTTTTTAGCCAAGGAATTAAAATATAAACTTTACAAATATGCTTATTTTCATATTTTATTTTCATTTTCAGAAAAGGGAACCTCAGGCAAATCTTTTTTCCACCACTGCTTCCTATGAAATGTCAGTCCCCATTTTAAGGAGATTCACATTAAGGGACTTTCCCTGTGACCCACTCAGTAGGAAAAAAAAAACAATTTCTTCTACTGTACTCTCACAACATGCTTCAGCAGGGGGATGGGGAATTTCCTTGCTTGTTGAAGCAAACAAGCAATTCTGCAGCAGACAGGAGCTGGGTGTCCTCCAGTTCCCACACTACCTGGAGATAGCATCAGATGCCACAGGCTGAGGGCCCAGTCCCACAAGACTGTCCCGCATTTCTGATGCCAATGCAAGTCCCAGGTTGTTTCACCTATGCTCTGACCAACTGGCTACAAATCAGGCATCTCACAACCCCCTCCCTGGGTTTGACTAATTTGCTAGTGTGGCTCACAGAACTCAGGGAAACACTTACATCTACTGGTTTATTATAAAGGATATTACAAAGAATACAGACGAAGAGATGCATACATAGGGTGAAGCATGTGGAAAAAGGCAAGGAGCTTCCCTGCCCTCCCCTGGGTGCACCACCCTCCAGGAACCTCCACGTGTTCAGCTATCCAGTAGTTCCAAGAACCCAGTCTTTTGGGGTTTCCAAGGAAACTTCATTATGTAAGCATGAGTGATTACATCATCGGCCATTTGTGATCAGTTTAGCCTTCAGCCCCCTCTTCGCCCCAGAGGTTGGGGAGTGGAGCAGAACATCCCAATCCTCTAATCTTCCCTTAGTCTTTCCTGTGACCAGTGCCTATCCTGAAACTACCTAGGGGCTTCCAGCCACCAGTCACCTCATTAGCATACAAAAATACATCATTTGCGAGATTCTAAGGATTTTAGGCATTGTTGCCAGGAAAAAGGAGAAAGAACGAAGTCAAAATATTGTGTACATTTCACAATATCATACCTGCTATCTTCAGATAAGAGGACCTCACATGTTCCTGTCCTCACTTTATATATGAGGAAAGAAAAGCTCAGCAAAGTTGTGGCACTTGACTGAGGTCCAGCAGCTGGAAATGGCTTAGTAGATGTAAAACCAGCCTGTCTGATCCCATCCCATGTTCTCTGTAGCCTCAGCATAAAGTCCTTTTGTAACATACAACTGGTCTGAAAGCCAGTGATTTGCCTGGCTAAAAGGCAGCAAAACTTCACAGTTAGGAATACAGGCTTGGGAACAAGCTGCATTGAATCTCAGTTATGGTCGTTTTGTTTTGGGTTTTGTTTTTATTTTGAAACAGGGTCTCACTCTGTCACCTAGGCTGGAGAGCAGTGGCACAATCAAGGCTCACTGTAGCTTTGACCTCCCCAGTTCAAGTGATCCTCCCCAACCTCAGCCCTCTGAGTAGCTGGAACTGCAGAAGCATACCACCACACCCACTTTTTTTTTTTAGAGATAGAATGTCACTATGTTGCCCAGGCTGGTCTTGGTCTTAAACTCCTGAGCTCAAGCAATCCTCCCACCTCAGCCTCCCAGTGTTGGGATTACAGGAGTGAGCCACTGCCCCGGCCTACTTTAGGTTCACTATTTTACTTTCCTTGGCCAGTTCCTCATCTGTCAAGTAGAACTAATCATAATACCTCCCCCAAAGACTGTTGTGAGGATTAAGAGATTTGACAGGGTAAAAAGAGAAAAAACTAGTGTCTACCAGAAACACTAAATGCTAGTTGCAACTATTAATTATTATTATTACTACATGTTAAGTATACAAAAGGATTTTTTAAGACTTTGAATATTTATTTCAAATAAAATCGCTCAGAATCTCTAAATATTAAACTGACCAAAATGACTCAGCAGTAATTGGTAATTGGGGTCAGGAGGGTCTAAAATAGCCCTACTCAGCTCAGCCTAAACCTGATGGCCCAGAGGAACCTCCAGGGATCAGGAATTCCAAATACATTGTATCACACAAATGTAACACATAAAGCTCCACAGAATTTTATTTGATTTTATGGAGCTGAATGGTCCCCCTACATTTGAAAATTCAAAGGGCAGAGCAACAACTATTGAGGCAATTCTATTTGCCACGTTAATTTGAAACTTTCTGCATTTGGAAGGAAATGCTGACTCACAGTTCCTTATACTAACCTAGGAATGTAGGCTTATAATTACATTTCACAACTGTTATACCAACTGGAAAAGAACAGTTAAACAACTGGGAGATAAGGCCAAGTCTAAGTAAAAACCTTCAATGCCAGCACAATGGAAATGGGTAGGGAGAGAGCATTTGAAATAAACCTATTATTGAACACACAACGGTGTCTATAGACCTGTTTCAGACTGGAGTTATCTACCTGAGCTATGCAGGTCTAAGCAGCTTTAAGTGGAAGGGTTGAATTATTTGGTAAACTCAGTGGGGAGATGTCTGAAGATTAGAAAGGAAACAACACAGTAACTATTCACTAAGATCTCATTAATTCAAACTAATGGTGGTGATGGGGATAGGGAGGAAGAAGGAGAGCCAGTCAGTCTGAAATTGTGCAGCCTAATGTTTATAAAGTACAAAGAGGAGCATGAGCTAGCTGCTAACAAAATGTTCCGCCAAACCTGTCACACTCACTTGTATTTCGCAGGATATATTTGCACATACACAAAGTGATTAAGCCCTTTAAAAGCTTTTTCTAAATCTATCAGACATCCCCTTTACACTCTTACTTATGCTATTAGTCTGTTTAATGTATTGTTCACGTCAACGCAAAGCTCAATCATCACTCAAGCATCATGGGCAAGATACGACCTACCAAGGTATCAATTTCCTCATTAGCAATAAATTTCTAAAGTATGTCTTTCATGTCCAAATCCCAATGTACTGTCATTTACTATGTGCAAAGCACTATGCAGGCCATCTAGGGAAGGATATTAAAATATATAGAATGCTGACTGTATCATTGATGAGCTCAAAATCTAGTTGGGATGATAAGGTCTACATTCATGAGAAGCTAGAGGATGCAAGGAGGAAGACCACTGGACTGGCAGAACATGGTAATGTCAGGCAAGCATGAACAGAGAAAGAAGTTCTCTAAATGGAAAGTCGGATTCAGTATGAAGACAGATATGGACACATGCTATCTTTAGGAAACACAAAGGAGTTTGATGGGTTGAAGCAACAGGTTTATGAACCAGAGAGAGCAAACATCATTAGCCTCCTATGTTTATACATAATCCACCCCTAAAACACACATACTACATTTGTGACAAAAAATGAATAGACTCATAGGGGCCAGGAGTCCTTCTGCCAGAGATCCAGCAATAACACTCTTAATTACATGTTTCCTTTTAGCCAGAATTTTCAACAACATATATTCTAGCTTTTCCTACATGTGCTTTACTTTTGCTCTCCCCTCACAATGAAATATATTATCAAGTTCTTTGGGAGGCCAAGGCGGGTGGATCACCTGAGGTCAGGAGTTCGAGACCAGCCTGACCAAAATAGTGAAACCCCATCTCTACTAAAAATACAAAAATTAGCTGGGCGTGGTGGCAGGTGCCTGTAATCCCAGCTACTCTGGAGGCTGAGGCAGGAGAATCACTTGAAACCGGGAGGTGGAGGTTGCAGTGAGCTGAGATCATGCCACTGCACTCCAGCCTGGGTAACAGAGAAAGATTCCATCTCAAATAAATAAATAAAATATATGTAATCAAGTTCAGTGAAAACCCAGCTGATATTTCTTGGGCACACCTAAGTATCTCTGTATTGTTCCTCACACCTGCATGTGATCATATCAAATTTATCAGATCTGTGCTTCTTCAATATCTCATTTCTATTTCTTTATTTTCCCCTCATTTTTATAAAGGTAGAGCAAGGAAAATAATAAATCACATAGACAAGAGTCATGCTGCTAAAACTGAACTGGTAGGTACAAAAGCCCAAAAGTTCATTCATTTGCTGATGCCTAAAAGTCTGAGTTCAATATGAAAAGATTTCTTCTTGTGGAGTAGCTCTTCAATCTATAAATGTTTAAAGTAGCAATCTGGCAATGCCTCCCAGAGAAGTAAAGGAATGTATCACTGTGAAAAGAACACTTGAGTCAGGTCCTAGATAAAGCCTGGCTAAGAAACTTGTTCTTATTTTGTAAGCTACAGGGTTTCCCACTTTTTACTTTGATGAGGGAGGATAACTCTCCCTGGAGTCTTACGTGGGATTGCTGGAAATTAATGCAGCACTAATTAAGCCATGAGTTCATAACATATGGTCCATCAACAAACTTTATAGAGGCTTCTATAAAGTTCATGAAATTCAATGAACTTAGATGCAAATTATTGTGTGCATGTACATTTTTCTGTCAGTATTTTATAGTTTTCATCAGATTCTCAAGGGCCCATTAGATCTGAAAAAAAAGGCTAAGAATGTTTCTTTTAAACCATGCCAGACATCAAAATTTCTGCTCTGTGAAAGCCCATGTCAGGAGGATGAAAAGACATGCTCCAGAGTGGGAGAAAATATTTGCAAACTACATATCCATCAAAAGGCTAGTAAGCAAAATATATAAAGAACTCTCAAATAATGCAATTAGAAAATGGACAAAAGACATGGACAGACATTTCACTAAAAAGGATATACAGATGGCAAATGAACATGTTCAACATCATTAGCCATTGGTGAAATGGAAATTAAAACCACAATGAGATATCAATGCATACCATTCAAAATGGCTAACACACACACACACAAAAATAGCACCATCACCAAATGCTATAGCAGATGTGGAAAAACTGGATCACTCATACATTGCTGGTAGAGACGCAAAACAATAAAGCCACTCTGGAAAGCAGTTTAGCAGTTTCTTAAAAACCGAACATGCAACTGCCACCAGCAACTGTGCAAAAGGGCATTTTCCCCTTGGAGAAATAAAATGTGTTCACACAAAAACCTGTACATGATAGCTCATAGCAGCCTTATCTGTAATAGCCAAAAATTAGAATCAGCCCTAATGTCTTTCAACAGGTTAAACTTCAGTATTATAGATAACAGAGACCAGAGCAATGTATACGACATATCAATAAAAGGGAGCAAACTATTGATACATACGAGAACATGGATGAAACTTCAGGAAATTATGCTGAGTGATAAAAGTCAATCCCAAAGGTTACAATCCGTATAATTCCATATATATAATATTTTTAAATGAAAAAATTTACAGATATGGAAGACAGATTAGCGGTTGCCAAAGGTTAGACACCACACTGGAGGAACGGTGGTGGCTCTGACTATAAAAGGGTAACAGGAGGGATCCTTGTGGTTTTGGAACTGTTCAGTATCTTGCCTGTGGTTGTAGACACATGAACTTACACAAATGACAAAATGGTATTGACATTTTAAAACACACATACTAAAATATAAGTAAAACTGGCCTAGCACCGTGGCTCATGCCTGTAATCCCAGCACTGTAGGAGGCCAAGGTGGGTGGATCACTTGAAGTCAGGAGTTCAAGACCAGCCTGGCCAACATGGCAAAACCCCGTCTCTACTAAAACTACAAAAATTAGCTGGGTATGGTGGTGCATGCCTGTAATCCCAGCTACTCTGGAGGCTGAGTCACCAGAATTGCTTGAATCTGGGAGGCAGAGGTTGCAGCTAGTGGAAATTGTGCCACTGCACTCCAGCCTGGATGACAGAGTTAGATTCTGTCATTAAATAAATAAATAAAGTAAAACTTAGTAAACGTGAATTAGATGGATAAAATGTGTCAATGTCTATACTGATTGTTATATTAAGACTACAACAAGTCTGAATATAGCTTTGTAAAATGTTTCCAATGTGGGAACTGGGCAGAGTATACAAAGTATCTCTATTGTTTCCTACAACTGACAACATGTGTCAATGTCCAGATTGGTTATTATATTAAGACTACAACAAGTCTGAATATGGCTTTATAAAATGTTTCCATTGGGGGAACTTGGCAGAGTATACGAAGTATCTCTACTGCTTCTTAGAACTGCATGTGGGTCTACAATTATGTCAATACAAATTTCAATTAAAAATTGTGCTGGAATGTATGCCTCCTATTAGTTTTTTCTCCTTTGTGGTGGCTACTATAGGTAGTGTTTTCTTTTTTAGTATTATTATTTACATTTTCCAATGAGTTTGCTACTACTGAAAACATTTTTAGAATTTATTTCACAGCTAAAGTTTTATTTTCATGAGACTAACCCAAAGACTGCTGAATAGACTGAAGAGACAAAAAAGTAGAAGCAGAAAGAGTAGTTGTGAAGACACAGGCACACAAAAAGTCTTCCTGCTACTCAGAAGGGTTTCCAAGTAAGAGTCCTCAGAAGTTAATCAATCTAACTACTCAGAAACACCACCACCTGTCTCTTTTGTCTGCATTTTCAGGCAGCCTGTTCGTAGGGCTATGACCACTTCCAGGACTATTGAGAAAAACATATATGGGTGGTTACTGTGGTTCAAATGTGTTCCCCAAAAAGCATGGGTTGGAAACTTAGTCCTCGTGCAACAGTATTGACAAGTGGAACCTTTAAGAGGTCTCTGCCCTTGTGAATGGATTAATGTGGTTATTGGATGAGTGGTTTTGTTATCATGAGAGTGGGTTTGTTATAAAAGTGGTTTGCCCCCCTCTTGCTCTGCCATGCTCTCTTGCCCTTCCAGCTTCCACCATGGGATAGTGTGGCAAGAAGACTCTAAGCAGATGTGGTCCCCCAGTCTTGGACTTCCCAGCCTCCAGAACCATAAAGCCAAATACATTTCTTTTCCTTATAAATTACCCAGTCTGCGTTATTCCACTACAGCAGCATGAAACAGACTAAGACAGGAAATTGATACTGAGAAGGAGGACTGACCATAACAAACACCCGAAAATAAAGCAGCTTTGAAACTAGGTAATGGGTGGAAGCTGAAAGAATTTGGAGGGGCAAGCTAGAAAAAGCCTAGATTGCCATAAGTGGAGCACTCAAGGCAATGCTGGTGAGGGCTCAGAAGAAGACAAGAGCTGTATGGAGAGCATAAATCTTCTTAGGGATTCCTTAAGCACCATGATCAGAATGTGGTAGAAATATGAATGGTAAAGGCCATTCTGATGAGGTTTCAGACAGAAATGAGGAACAAGATATTAAAAACTGGAGTAAATGCCATCCTTGTTATAAAGTTGCAAAGAACTTGTCAAATTTATGTCCATGTCTTAGGACTTTGTGGAAGGCAGAATCTAACAGAAATGAACTAGGATATCTGTCAAAAGAAATATCTAAGCAGCATAATGTTCAAAGTGCTGCATAATATTCAAGGAGCATAATATTCCTTTGGCCACTTATAATAAAATGAGAGAAGGCAAATTATTTTTAAATGAAATTTATGATTGAAAGGAACACACAACATAAAGGTTTGGGAAACTCTCAGCCCAGCCACATAAAGAAGAGAAAAGCTGTCCAGGAAAGAATACCAAAGGTGTGTCCAATCAACTATTTGCTGAGAGATTAATATGGATAGAAGCAAGCCAGAGTCTATTCATCAAGACGATGGGAGAAGGGCGCTGATGGCACTTTGGAGATTACTGTTGTCACCCTCTTTCATCACAGGTCCAGAGTGCCAAGGCTGGGGAGAAGGAAATATGTCAAAAGAAAGGCCCAGGGCATCCTTGGGAACTTGGGGCTAGTTTCCCAGTGTTGCCCTCAAGTCTCTTCTCTCCGTATTCTATGGCAGCACTCCTTAGTTATACCAGGAATGGCTCAAGGGCCTCAAGTGTGGCTCAGGCCACAACTTCAGGAAGTATGTAAACTAAAAATAAAATTCTAAGTCCCCCAACTGACTGAACAGATCATCTTTTGGCAAAGGGGACCCCAGAGTAACCTTGAAAACTGAATTATTGGCCACAATAGGATGGAGGCTCAGACACATCTCTTGTTACAACCACTCCCTAGCTAACCACAATGAGGTTTTCTTTCCTCAAGGCTGTACAGCTCTTTCAAAAGACTCCACCACTGACATCAACCGACTACCTGATGCTGCCCCTCCTTTTTTGACTAAGAGACCACCCACCATGGAGTGGTGTAGTGGTCTCTGTAGACTGTAGACCAGTCTACAGAGAATGCACAGTAAGGATTTCTGTGTCCTCTGCTTCAGCATTTGAGGTCAGAGGGCCAAAAACTCCACCTTTGGATTATGCTAAGGCTGCCAGTTTTTGAACATGGGACCCATGAAGGGACATGAAGCTCAACTGTGCATGCTCATGTTTCTCCTTTCCTAAATACTCATAACTTCTCCTGTAGCTTACTGAATATATATATATTCAGCCACCTTGCTCAGCATACATTTTTGTTCTTTTTGTCCCTCTCTCAAAGTGTCTGTTTTGGGGCTTCTGGCAGGAGGCTACCCTTCCCAGTCTGTCAGAATGGCCACTTTGCTGGCTGCAACCCTTTATGAGAAATGAAGTTCTCCATTTCAAATTTATGAACCTCATCATTCTTCAGTTGACAGGTGCAGGCAGCAAATCTTAGCAGCATCCACATGGTGTTAATTATGCAGGAGTGCAGAATGCAGAAGCTGTGGGGCCATGGCAGAATCCACCTACATGTCAAAGGACACTTGGGACAGGCTGGGAACCAACACAGAGACTTGTCATAGGAATGGAGCCACCATGCAGAATTACTCCACTAGGGTAATTCTGAGTAGAGTCATGACAGCGAGGCAACCCCTGAGACCCCAGAACTGTAGGGTCACCAGCTTGCAACTCCAGCCTGGGAAAGCTGCAGACACAAGCCTCCAACCTGTGAGAGCTGCTGAGTTGAGTGAGCACAGCAATGCTATAGGGCAGGGCTTCCTGAGACCTTGGAGGTCCAACCCCCATCCCAGTGCACCAAAGGTGTGGTACATGGAATCAAAGATTATCCTCCAGCTTTAAGACGTAATGTTGCTTTTCCTAATGGGTTTTAGACTTACTCAGGAGCAGGTCCCCATTTTGTCTTGCCTTCTTTTCCCTCTTGGAAAGGGAAAGTCTCTCCTATACCTGTCCCATCATTATATTTTGGAAGTACATATTCTTTTGATTTCACAGGCTCGCAACTGGAGGGAATTTGCCTCAGGGTAAATCATGCCTTGAATCTTACCCATTTCTGATTTATATGACAGTTTGTACTTTGAACTTTTGAGTTGATGCTGGAATGAGTTAAGATTTTGAGACTATTGGGATAAAATGAATGTATTTTATATTGTGAGAAGAATAGGAATTTGGGGGTTCCAGAGGCAGAATGCTATGGTTTGAATATGTCCTCCAGAAAAGCACCTGTTGGAAACTTAATCCCCAATGCAACAGTATTGAGAGGTGGGCCTTTAAGAAGTGATTATTAGGTCATGAGGACTCTGCCTTCATGAATGGATTAATGTCATTATCATGGGTGTGGGTTTATTATCATGAGAGGGTTTGTTATAAAAGAACGTTTGGCCCCCTCTTCCTCTCTCTCATGCTCTCTTGCCCTTCTGCCATGAGATGATTCAGCCCCACCAGCTAGAACTTCTTAGCCTCCAGAACCGTGAACCAAATAAATGTATTTTCTTTATAAATTACCCCATCTGTGTTATTCCATTAGAGCAGCACAAAACAGACTAAGACAAAAACAAATTAGCCAGGTGTGATAAGAGATGCCTGTAGTCCCAACTACTTGGGAGACTGAGGTGGGAGGATCTCTTGAGCCCAGGAGTTTGAGGCTGCAGTGAGCTGTGATTGCACCACTGCACTCCAGCCTGGAAGCAAGAGCAAGACCCTGTCTCTAAAAAAATAAATAAATAGACTAAGGGAATGGTGGCAGGAGAGAAGGATGGGAACTTTTTCTGCACCTCAATGATACGTTTTACTAAGTATTGTGAATTTCAAGCCAATAAGTGATTTTTAAGTGGGGAAGGGATGTGAGGCGAATTGTTTAAGATCTTCTGGCAGAAGGTGAAGGATGGACTAGAAGGGGAGAAAGACCAAAGTCAGGGAAACCAAGTAAGAGACCACTGCTATCCTTCAGGCAAAGGACACTGAGAGGCTGAGTGAAAGCAATGTCAGAGGGAGGGGAAAGATAAATTCAAGAGATATTAGGAGATGAAATGGACAGGCCTTGGTGCTGAACTAGATGTAGTAGGAAATAAGAACTAGGGGGAATTAACATGACTCCTTGGTTCCTAGCATGGGAAACTAGGTAAATGGTGCCATTGACCAAGGAGAAGCATATGAGAAGAAGAAAAAAATGAAATGTGGTGACTTGTGTCTCAGAAGGGTTGAAAACACAGTTCTGGAGCTCCAGAAAGAGAAGTCTGGGTTGGAAAGAAAGATTTTTGATCTGACATAGTAGTTAAGGCCATTGGATATAAATGAGATAATCAAGGGAGTTGCTACTTGCAAGTCCAAAATGACTTATTTTTCGAACAGAAACTTGGAGAACTCCAAGAGAAAACTAGAGGAAGAGGAGCTCACAAAAGACATCGAGAAAAAATAGTCTGAGAAACAACAATCAGAGCTGATATTTCTTGAGCACTCTTATGCTGGGCAACATACTCAGAACGTTGTGAGTTCTGAGTAAGTGCTTCTTAGTTTATTTAATCTTTACAACCATAAGTAATACCTACTATTATTATCCCCATTTTACATATAAGGAAAGTGAGGCACAGGGAGGTTGAGCACTTTGCCCAAGGTCACACAACAACTAAGTGACAGAACCAGGATTCAAACCCAGACAAGGTTCAAATCCAGATCCCTCACTCCCGACCACCCAACTCCATTGTTGTTAGAAATGTAGAAGGGGTGTATGTGACAAAATCCAAGAAAGGAGACAGTTTCAATAAATAGATGGACAAGAAGGCAAATGTCAGGGTAAATGAAGCAAACCAACATAAGAACTGAAAAGAACCCACTGGTTCCACAATTTGACGGGTTGCTGGCCCCTTGGCCACAGCCGTGTTGGTGGAAAAAGTAGCGTGACCTAGGCAGGTGCAGCAGTAAGGAGGGAAATGTGGGGATGACCAAGTTAAACAATCAGTGTTGTGAGAGTTCAAGAAAAGACAGGGCTTTCTGGCAGAAGTCATCAGAAAAGCCTGCACTGGGAAAAGGACTCATAAGTTGTGTCTTAAGAAAGGAGAAACAATTTGAGAACTGAAGATCAGATGGTTTCACTGGTGAAAGGTGAGTCAAAAAATTGCTATTGTGATTGAAATCCACCTCTACCCTAGGGCTCCTGTGACTTGCACAAACGTAACTACATATGCTGAGAACAAGAACTACAAATTTCTCTCCCATACAAAACAGAAGCTTGTGAGAGTCAGCATTTAAAATCCAAAGCTAAACCAAAAAAGAACTTTCCTACAACACTCCAATGAATTACAAAGAAATCTTCAACTAACAAATATTTATTTTTAAAAATCGTCCTGAATATTACAAAGGGCGTGAAGAAATACAAGGTCCTGCCCTTGAAAAGTTTACAGAGGGCCAAGTCCAAACACATGAACTGTTTGCCAACAATCAAAAGCTACACAAATAGTTCGACAGCAATGCACAATGCTTGGAGCTTACAGAGGACTGTGGTGAGGCCAAGAAAGACAAGGAGTCAAAAGGGCTATAGTCTTTGTAAACCTGAAAGTTGCTACTTACCATTTCAAGTGCAATGGAGATAAAATGAAGGGAGCTTTGGTTTTATGTTGGTCTTTAAGCTACTGCAGACCTGTGCCTGCTTGCAAGGACAGAGGAAAGAAACAAGGGCACACCAGTCCTGGAGAGATCCAGCACTCGGTGCCTAGTGCCTACCGATGTTAAATGTCCTATATAACAGGAGCAGTCCTGCACACTGAAGAAGTGTCCCACATCCTTCTTTGAAAATTGGTCAGATTTTGGCTGGGGACAGTAGCTCACACTTGTAATCCCAGCACTTTGGGAGGCTGAAGTGGGCGGATCACCTGAGGTCAGGAGTTCGAGACCAGCCTGGCCAACATGGCGAAACCCTGTCTGTAAAAAAATTACAAAAATTAGCCAGGTGTGGTGGTGTGCATCTGTAATCCCAGCTACTTGGGAAGCTGAGGCAGCGTAATTGCTTGAACCTAGGAGGCGGAGGTTGCAGTTAACCGAAACTGCACCATTGCACTCCAGCCTGAGCAGCAGAGTGAGATCCGTCTCAAAATAATAATAATAATAATAATTTTTTTCTTGGTTAAATTTCTTCATTTATTATATTTCTTATTGTCTTCATTGTATCTTGCTTTATACCAGATCTGTGACAGAGGGCAATTAGTTTTAGAGCAAGTGAAGAAAGGTAGGAAGGTTGCTTTAATTTTTCCCAAACCTGGCTCGAGGGAAAATTCACACATCCTTCAAGTTTATGAAACAGGCGACGGATCTTTATTAAACTGGCCAGCAGAAGAAGGTCATCTCCACTCATGTATCAGAGGACTGGAATCTCCTCAGGGTTTGGTAGCTTCACTTTGGTTCCAACACTGATTCTTGCCTGTTGGCCCATTGCTAGAAAAGTTACAGAAATCTTGTCTTGTTCTAAGATGCGGACTCCAATATAACGGTTCAAAGCCAGAAAGACAGGTTTAAATGAAACAAAGGGTGAGGAAGTGAAAAAAGAAATTTGGCCAGATTTTAATTTTGCTTTGGTTACTTAGCTGGACCTTTTCCTTAAAGCAAAGAGAAAAGGTTAGCTCCCTCATAAACTTCTCCAGAAAGAGTATTCCTCATAGGCAGGTTCCTACATTCTAGGAAAGTCACACCAATTAACTACATAATAATATCCTTGGTGTAATCCCCTAGGAAAGTAGTATATAAATTTCTGTCTTAAAAGATCTCTACCAGATGAAATCATGAATATTTTAGTTTACATTATAATTTAATTGATAACTCATACTTTATATTAAAATCCATGTTAAGATATGAAGACATAATATTAGTTGTATTCTAATATTTCAAATATTTTGTGAAGAAAATTAAAAATGTATAATCTGCATAGATTCCATTGCAGTGTGTGGTTTTGTTTTGTGATATGTAAGTTCCTCATTGATATTTCACACCAACGGAAACCAAAGAATAAGGTTTTGTCTTTCCAGGCTATCTTCACTTGGACAAGTGGGTAACTCTTAATATTGGATGTGCTCCAAAAATACCATGCCTGCTGTGACACAGAAAGAACTTGGGCTTTTTCCTTCTCCACAGTATTAACTTATCCTCAAGTCCTCAGAAAACTAAAAGTCCCCTTCTCAGATCATATTTCCTATGGCTCTCCCATATCAATGTGCTTCCTAAAGCAACACTAAGCTCAATATTTTGGCCAATGCACTATTATAAAGACACTAGAAACTAAATGCTAAGTTTTACAGAACCTAAGTCAGTAAATGCCAAATGAAAGCAGATCTTCACATGCCATGAACTGAAATACTCTCTACCTGTTCTGGAAAAGAAATGTAATCCAAGAAACTAACATTAGCAGCAACAGGATACACAAGCTTGTGCATACCAAATACAGGCATGTCTTGTTTTATTTTGCTTCAGGTTATTGCATTTTGCTTTTTTTGTGTGCTGTGTGAATTGCATTTCTTACAAATTGAAAGTTTGTGGCAATCCTGCATTGAGCAAGTCTATCCCCACTATTTTTGCAATAACATGTGCTCGCTTTGTGTCTCTGTGCCACATTTTGAAAATTCTCACAATGTTTCAAACTTTTTCACTATTATTATATCTAGTATGGTGATCTGTGACCAGTAATCTTTGATGTTACTATTGTCATTGTTTTGGGATGCCACAAACTGTACCCATAAAATACAGTGAATTGAATAAATGTTATGTGTGTTCTGTCTGCTTCACCATCTGGCCATTCCCTCTTCTCTCCCACTCTCCTTGGGCCTTTCCTATTCCCTGAGACACAATTAATAACCCTACAATGATCTCTAAGTGTTCAAGTGAAAGGAAGAGTTGCATGTCTGTCACTTCAAATCAAAAGCAAGAGATTATTGAGTTTAGTGAGAAAGGCATTTCAAAAGCCAAGATAAGCTGAAAGCTAGGCCTCTTGTGCCAAATGGTCAAGGTGTGAATGTGAAGGAAAACTTCTTGAAAGAAATTAAAAGTACTTCTCCAGGAACACACGAATGATAAGAAAGTGAAACAGCCTTATTGCTGATATGGAGAAAGTTTGAGTGGTGTGGCTAGAAGATCAAACTAGATACAACATTCCCTTAAGCTAAAGCCTAATCCAGAGCAAAGCCCTAACTCTTCCATTCTATGAAGGCTAAGAGAGGTATGGAAGCTGCAGAAGAAAAGTTGGAAACTAGCAGAGGTTGGTTCATGAGGTTTAAGAAGCCATCTCCAGAACATCAAAGTGCAAGGGAAGCAAGTTCTGATGTAGACCCTGCAGCAAGTTATCCAGACAATCTGGCTAAGATCATTAATGAAGAGGGCTACACTAAACAACAGATTTTCAATGTAGGCAAAACAACATTTTATTGGAAAAAGATGTCATCTAGGACTTTCATAGGTAAGGAGGAGGTGTCAATGCCTAGCTTCAAAGCTTCAAAGGACAGGCTGACTCTCTCATTAGGACCTAATACAGCTGGTGACCTGAAGTTGAAGCTAATGTTTATTTACCATTTCAAAAGTCCTAGCTCCCTTAGGAAGTATGCTAAATCTACTCTGCTTGTGCTCTATAAACAGAAAAACAAAGCCTGGATGACAGTACATCTCCCTACAGCATGGTTTACTGAATATTTTAAGGCCATTATTGAGACCTACTGCTCAGAAAAAAAGATCTCTTTCAAAATATTACCGCTCACTGACAATGTACCTGGTAACCCAAGAGCTCTGATGGAGATGTACAAGGAGATTAAATGTTGTTTTTATGCCTGCCAACATAATATTAATTCTGCAGCTCATGGATCAATGAGTAATTTTTTTTTTTTTTTTTTTTTTGAGATGGAGTCTTGCTCTGTCGCCCGGGCTGGAGTGTGGTGGCCGGATCTCAGCTCACTGCAAGCTCCGCCTCCTGGGTTTACGCCATTCTCCTGCCTCAGCCTCCCGAGTAGCTGGGACTACAGGCGCCCGCCACCTCGCCCAGCTAGTTTTTTGTATTTTTAGTAGAGACGGGGTTTCACCGTGTTAGCCAGGATGGTCTCGATCTCCTGACCTCGTGATCCGCCCGTCTCGGCCTCCCAAAGTGCTGGGATTACAGGCTTGAGCCACCGCGCCCGGCCCTTCAATGAGTAATTTTTGCTTTCAAGTCTTATTATTTAAGAAATGCATTTTGTAAGTACAGTTGCCATAAATAATGATTAACCTGATGGATCTGAGCAAAGTAAATTAAAAATCCTCTGGAAAGAATTCACCATTCTAGATGTCATTAAGGACATTTGTGATACATGGGAGGTCAAGATAGCAACATTAACAGGAATTTGGAAGAAGTTGATTCCAACCCTTGTGGATGACGTGGATGAGGGTTCGAGAGGTCTAAGACTTCAGTGAAGAAAGTAACTACAGCTGTGATGGAAACAGCAAGAGAATTAGAATTGGAAGTGGAGCGTTAAGATGGGACTGAACTGCTGCAATCTCATGATCAAACTTAAGTGGATGAAGAGTTGCTCCTTATGGGTGAGCAAAGAAAGTAGTTTCTTGATATGGAAACTACTCCTAGTAAAGATGCTGTGAACATTGTTGAAATGACAATAAAAAATTTAGAATATTACATAAACTTAGTTTATAAGGCATAGGCAAGGTTAAGAGGATTGACTCCAGATTTGAAAGAAGTATTACCATGAATAAAATGCTATTTCAAACAGCATCACATGCTACAGAGAAATCTTTCATGAAAGGAAGAGTCAATCAATGCAGCAAACTTCACAAAGGTTTTCAGAAATTGTCACAGCCACCCCAACCTTCAGCAATCACCAAACAGATCAGTCAGCAGCCATCAACATCAAGGCAAGATTCTCCACCAGAAAAAAAGAAAAAAAAAATTGACTTACTAAAGGCTCAGATGATCCTTAGCATTTTTTAGCAATAAAGTATTTTTAATTAGGTATTTACATTTTTTAGCCATACCGCTATTGTATACCTAGTGGACTACAATATAAATATAAATTTTATATGCACTGGAAAACAAAAAAACTCATGTGACCCATTTTATTGCAATATTTCCTTTATTGTGGTGATGTGGAACCGAACTTGTAATATCTTCAAGATATGCCTGTATACGGTCATTACTTAATCAGTACTTCTCATCACATTAATAGGACTAACTTTTAGTTCATCTTAAACCCACCACCAACATACACATGTACATACACAGGCAAACACATAAACTTTTACCTATCTTGTTCCCTAGTGCTTTAAGTTCATATTCTGTACTAGGCGATAGTTAAATAACTTGGTGATGTAACTCAGGTTAATAAGACAGTGTGTAGTAATAAGTTTAAAATCTTGATCTTTCCTACCAGCAGCCTGTACCTTGATTCAGAACACTGATTCAAAGATGGGAACACAGAAGGCAGTCAGTATACACAGTTTGGGACAAGCAGGCCTATTAGCCAAGTTACAAGAAATATACAGTCCCCTGCCTGTGAGTGTGGTGTGTGTGTGTGTGTGTGTGTGTGTGTGTGTACTTGTATGCATCACAGACCTGTCTAGATATGTGGTCTATAAATTTAGATTACACATTTGTGAAGAAAAACTCATTTCAGATGAGAATGCACAGAGCACCTAGTAAAATACAGATACTATGCAAAATTCCCCAGATGTGGAATGGGTCTAGCAAAACTCAATTATACTCAGTGATTGATTGCTAGATAGTCTATAATACCAATTCTAGACTAAATCCATTGTACAATTCTCTGTCACGAGCTCACACCAGGTTATGTTTTGCCAATTCAGTTTCACCTTTCTAACTGCAGTATTTTTTTTTTAAAAGAACCACAGTGGTACTTTCAGTTTTCCTCCATCCTTAAGATCCCACCTCATTCTGAACAGAAGATATTACTCTCTACTTTGAAATCAATATTTTTAATCAATGGATCATAGGTTAGGCCTCTGAAACTCTTCCTTTCTGGCTCTGCATCTATTCCCTCCACCCATCTCTTCTCCTTCCTCTTGTGGCCTGAATCCCATTCACTCCTAACAGCTGAGGGACTTCGTGCCCACAATAGCCCCTTCTTCTCTGATGTGTTCTAATCCTCCCTTTTCAGTGTTCCCCTCCCCTTCTACCCTGTGCTTGGCACTGGAAATTCTAAGGTGAATAAGACAGGTCTCTGCCATCAGGAATTCTTGCTCTATCAGAAGAAGCACAGTATGAAATAGCCAATGCCAGGTAATGAACATTAGAGTAAAGAGAAGAACTGGGGCGCTAGCAGAGAACACAGGAGAGGGACTAATCCCGCCAAGAGTGGGCAGGGTGAGCTTGCAGGAGGACTTGATAAAGATTAGTTAATTGAGCTTTTTTAAAAGGACTTTCTTTCTACCCAAATAATGCATTGAATAACATGAGAACCTTACTGCTTGAAGCATTAGATAGACTATGTTTCAGAGTTACTCAAATGCATGGTTGCGCTCTCCCAGGAAAACAAGGGAGCCCTCAAAAAGTCATAAAATAAAGACTCAGTGAAAAACAGAGTGATGTCCTACCAAGAATCTTTGCCTGAAGAGTTTTAACAGTCTCAGCAGCCCAGAAGATTGGATTTAATGGCCACTGAGGGCAGGGGACAACATCTTGCCCATGTGTGGTAAGGAGTTAGAACTAAATAAAGCAGTACCCGCAAAGGGCCATGCCTTTATTCAAATAACGATAATAGAAAAATATGACCACTATGCAAAGGAAAAAACAAGAAATGTTTTTGGTCTCAGCCCAAGTCTTTGATGAGTGAGGAAAGAAGGGTTCCCTGGAGCTCTTTAACTGAAAAATTAACATATAAAATGGTTCCATACTGGTAATGCATTTGGGATTAACTCACAATTACAGGACTCCCCCAGTTAAAATTTCATTGGACATAGGCTCACCATTCAATATTATGAAACACTTGACAAAACCATCCATCATAAAAAAAGACAGTAGAAACAGCAGTTAGGCCCTTCAGAACTTCAAATAATAGACTGTTGGAATATTTTGTAAAATAGCTATGTTTAAATAAAGATGTTAAAAAATAACTCAAAGCATCAGAAAGTAGCAGGCCAACTTGACAAAGAACCAGACAGAACTCTTAAAAATAAAAGTATCGTGTATGAAATTTCACTGGACAAGTTAAAAAGCAAAGGAGAAAAGTGGAAAGGTCAGTAATATATTGGAAATTGGATCTGGGGAATTACCCAGAATATATACAGCACAGAGCTAGAGAAAGTGAAAATAGGAAAGAGATGCTAAGAAATATGAAATATACAATTGAAAAGTCCAACACTCTTTTTTTTTTAGACGGAGACTTGCTCTATCGCCCAGGCTGGAGTGCAGTGGCATGATCTCTTGGCTCACTGCAAACTCCACCTCCTGGGTTCACCCCATTCTCCTGCCTCAGCCTCCCAAGTAGCTGGGGCTACAGGTGCCCGCCACCACGCCTGGCTAATTTTTTATATATATTTTTTAGTAGAGACGAGGCTTCACCATGTTAGCCAGGATGGTCTCCATCTCCTGACCTCGTGATCCGCCCACCTCGGCCTCCCAAAGTGCTAGGATTACAGGCATGAGCCACTGCGCCCATCCTCCAACGTTTTTATAGGAGCAGCAAGGAGGCCAGTATGTCTGCAGCAGAGTGAAGTGGAGAGTAATAGAAGACGAGGACACAGAGGAAAATGAAGGGTCTATTATGCAAGGCCCTGTAGGTCCTCCTAAGTGTTGATTTTTCTTCTGAGTATGCAGAGGATCCATTTGAGGGTTCTGAGCTGAGTGACATAATCTGACAGACACACAAACAGGACCATTCTGACAATAGTCACAGGCAGACTAAGAGGGATCAAGGGTAGATGCAGGAGGATGTGCTTAGATGCAGTTGCCATAATCCAGGCAAGAGATGATGGTGTCTGAGAACTGAGGGTAGCAAAGTGGTGGTGAGAAGTAACTGGCTATATTCTGAAGGGAGAGCCAGTAGGATTTCCTGACAATTTGGAAGAGGGATATGAAAGAAAGAGACAAAAATCACCCAGGTTTGAAGTCTAAGAAAATAATGAAAATGCCAATAAAATAATGAAATTGAATTAGCAGAAATAGGGAATGACATAGATGGTACAGATTTAGGAAAGGAAACCAGGAGGAATTCTGTTTGGGATGGAAACCAGGAACTCAGTAAGTTTGAGGTGTCCACATGTGGCGAGCTGCCTCCTGGATACCGAGATATACAGATCTGGGCTTTATTCTGCCCACCAAATCCTTTACTGAGGTACTCTCTTGCCAAAGCACTGGTGGGAAAAAGAAAGGAGGTAAAAAGGAGGAAGAGTAGAGACCATTCTTGCCCTTAAGGATGTTGAAATCTGAGAAGGGAGGAAGGGAGGCTTTTCAGCACCTATGGCAGAGCCTGAGCTGGAGTAGCAGATACTGCCTTGCTTGTCTGACACTTGGAAAGGTATCAGCAGCAAAACAAGATGGGAACATTCAAAAAGTGGTTCTTAGAAACAAAAACATACTGCCATGCTGACCATCTGGTTTCTGGCTACAGCAGACAAAATACATGGTGACAACATAAGAAAATGAAATCATATCAACCATTTTGTGAGAAAACTGCCCCCAAACTCTTCCCTTTCACAGTTCAGTTCTCCCGTTAGAATTTGGCCTTCAGGGCTATTTTCCTTGGAAATCATGATTATTTTCCAAAGAAACACATGTTCAGGTTTTCTAATGGTCAAGAAAGAGGGCTAGACTAAGAACTGGGCGGTCCAAATTGACCCTGGCTCCCTGTGGACCAGCCCAACCCTGCTGTGCCTCATGACTTAGTTTCTCAATGTGTAAATACTGCCACAGGGAAAAGAATATTTTCCACTGCCTACACACAGTGCTTTGTTGAGGGTTAATGAATTAGTGTGCAAAAAATACTATGAGCTACTCAAATAAAGGGACAATGAAACTCTATTTGTAGAGTTAAGGACAGGGCAACTTTAACTCTCTTCTTACAAACCCCGCTCGAAATTAGACTAAGATATCATAAGTTATCTTGCATGGGCCTATGGAGATAAAGGAGATAATGTGTTAAAGGTCTCTGTGAAGTACAATTCCAATGTAAGGATATGTAGAAATAATTTCTCAAGATAAAACACAATATTAAACAGGTAAAAAATCATTAAAAACTACCAAGAAGCTGTCACTCTAGTAAGGCTCCACATAAATGTTAAACATGTTGACCTGTGAACCATAGTTAGGCCAAACTCCTAGTTGTTGTGCAAGCTCAGAGCATGACAAACCCAGGGAGAAAATATGGACTTTTGTTCAAGAGCCATAGAATTGAGCACATTATAAAAGCTGTCCATGAAAAGAGCTTTGTTGAAGGCGTTATTCCTCATTTTCTAAATGCTGTCCAGCTCTACTAAATGGTGACAATTAACATTGAAGTGAATAGGCCACTGTACAGATTCTATTCATAATCCAAATAGACAGTTTTCCTTGCCCAATGTGATTTCACATTAGTATTCAAACAATCTTTCATTTTGTCTAACTCCTGGCTCAGAACACGCCAAAGACCAGATGAACACACCATTTGGAGGCAGAATCTCTCCCTGACAGAGCAAGGATGTGCTTGGATTACTGTGAACATCAGGTTTTCACATGCCTTGACTTTTCATTTCAGAAAAAAAGGAGTGGTGGCTAGAAAATTATCAGACACACAAGGGGTAGAAACAAGCAATGAGCTAAACATGACACCACGATGAATCTGAATCTGGACTAAAGATATGACTGAGTTCATTCCGGCAGCATTTCACTGGGTGGGCCAACATATTTATGCCACTGTGTTCACCTGAGGCAAGAAAAGTCTGATGACTTTCCCAAGGTCAATGAGTTATAATCCCCATCTGCTAATGACTCATGTTGAATTCCAGATTTCCAGTTCCGTGTTTACTGCACACGGACACTAATCTCCCAACTGGTCCCCCCACTTTCAGCCCCAGCTCTCTCCAGGCCATGAAGCCCATGACTAAAGATTCAGCTTCTGAAAATGCTGGTGTGGGTACCTAGCCCACTCCCCTACTGCCAATCCCTCAGTAGCTCCTAGAGAGGAAAGGCCTCTCCCTGTACCTGCCATTTGAGGCTGCTGTTGAGAGCCCCTCGAGTGCCTCAGGCCACGCTTCCTTCCTGGTTTCTCCAGAGCAGACATTATGGGGTTCTGGTTGTCTGGTATCCTTCCCTTTTTTCTGCTAACACCTGGATCTCCCTTCTGGGGAAATCCCCCATTGTGACTAGCACTGACAGGAAGTAGGATCCCATTGTCCTTACAGAAGCCAATGGGATTTCATTGTCCCTCTCCCTGCCCCAGGGCAGCCAGGGGCTGGTATGTGACTAGGATGCTTAAGCAGGGGTCCACTCTTAAGCAGATAATAGCAGGAGAGAAGTTAGGGTGATATTTAGACACCAAAAAGTCTATTTATGTCGTTTGCATACAAAATCTATGGCTGAAGCATTCTACGACTGAGGCCCCTTTCTTTCACACATCTTTCCTGTGCAAACTCATTCTACCCAGGGTGGCCAATTCAGTATCTCTGCATACTACATATACACTTCCACCTCTGTGCCATCTTCCTGGAGAAAGCAGAGCAGAAGTGCACTGACAGGGGTAAGCAGAGGGCAGGAATGCCAAACCTGGTCCAAGGGCTGGAAAGGAGAAGTAGGGGAAGCCCAGAGGAGACTGAATGTTGTGTTTAGTCTTGATGGGTGAACACAAGTTAACTAGGCTAAAGGGAAGGACAGATAGGGGCTATAGAGAGGAGGCACATTTCAGCACCTTGCAGCACATGCATGGAGCACAGAGAACATGTGAAACTCTGTGTAGGAGTTGATATTCCTTCCATGTAGCTATGTGCAAGATACAAGGAGGCAGAAGCTGAGACTAGAGACATAAGCAAGGGTCTGCTCACCAGGCACCTTGCATGCTACACTGAGAACAGGAATCTCCATCCTGAAGTTAAGAGAGCCTTAGAAGAAGTATAAGCATATATCCTCAAACTTGTAACAGAGATCAAACTTCTGCTTTTCCTAATTAGTTTCTTGAAATTACTAAGATTCACTCGATATACTCGATATACAGACACCTCCATAAAATACAATGTAATAGTCAGCCAAGACACTTGCTTTAAACTCATTCCAAAATAATTTAATTTTGTATATGTAACCTGAAAATCAACCCCTCACATTCCTGAGCAAAGCAAGAAGTAGAAGTAGCTGCAGTGTGTCGAAGTGTCAGGTGTGGGAAGAACCAAGGCAAGAAATGGTCATGCACACTTGGAGAAGGGTCCCTCACTCTGCCTCTAACTGGATGTGTGACTTTGGGCAAGTTGTTTAACCTCCTTAAGTCTCAGTTTCCTTATCTGTAAAACACAGCTATTGACCAACAGCTAGAAGACCATTAGGCTGATGATGCCAAATGTATGTGAAGTACCTGATACACATTAACTACATGCTAATGGCATCTTTTTCTTTCCAAGAAGTAGTTCCCTTAACAATGGAAGATGTGTCCCTTGCACCCTGAGGCATCACTGAAAAACCAATGGGCCAGGAATGAGGAGATTTGGATTCCTTCATCTGCCTGTTTTCTAACTGTGTGATACTGAGAGGTCACTCAACCACTTGAAAGCTCAATTTCCCCATCTGTGAATTGGGGAGAATAATCATTGGCCACTCCTGGACATAGAAGGATTAAGTGAGATCTGTGGAAGCTTTAAAGGATTCCAGATGTGTAACATATTATTATTGCCAAATATCCGTGTAGTTATAAACGACCTTTTCAGAGCAATATTTCTGACACCACCTTTGAATTTCCAGTTCAACCACTTTCCTCATGTCACTCACAAACCTACAAAGACTCTTTATTTCTTATTATGCCTCTCAACTGTTTGGCTTCCAGCCCTCCTGAATGTGGCCCCACCCTGCCTAGCCCCCAATGCTATTTCCTTCTGCTCCCCCAAATGTGCACACTGTGCCCTCTCATGCCCCATACTCATTCCCACTCCTGCTCCTTTGCTCATGCTGGTGCTCCTGCCCAGAATCCCACAGACCCTCTATCTCTACGAACAGGTAAATCCTAAAACCTGCCTTGCTTCACTTCCTCCATGAAGCCCTCTCTGATGAGTCTATAGCAGTAAGAATTCTCTGCTAGTTCTGAACTCCTAACCAGACTTTTAGTTGCCATTATATGACTTGACTAACTTCTCCAGTTATTTACTTTCTGCTACTGTGACCTTCTCAACTAGATAATAAGCTTCTTGAGGGAAACGATCATATTGTCTTTTATATCCCCCATTCCCTAGCACTTAAAAATACTTAATACAACATAGAGGAGGAGAACATGGACTGACAGTTCTCAAACCTCTTTGTAACCCCAAAACTTTTATCCTCAATTTATCTCCACAAACCTTTAACAAGCACTTACTCTGCACTTGAGGCCCGAGGGAACCAAAATGAGGTAACTTCACAGGTCTCAGAAGCCTGAGAAACAAACAGGCCAATGACAAACAACAGAACATGGTAGCTGAGCCCAGGATGGTTGTGGCATCAGATTCTGACTCAGACTTGCCATTGACAACCATAGTTAAAACAGAATTGCCTCTCCCCTTGCAAGAATTTAGCCATAAGTTCAGACAAAGATACACTTCACAAGTTATAAGAAAACTGTTGGAAATGGCCTAAAAGTCCCACAATGAGAATAATACAGTAACAGATAATTGTATATATAGTCACTGAATATGATCATTTTTGAAGGATACTTAATAATATAAAAAACATTAGTAACATAAAAAGTGAAAAATAAAAGATTTCAGTGTATACACTAGGCGATCTCAATTGTATTCACATGAAATAACAACAAGCTGTCATTGACTGCAGGTTTTCTACACACCAGGCCCTATATGCTAGCACTTCACAAAGTAAAAGCAATGAGAATAGCTTGGGTGAGATATTAACATTCCTCACAATCTCTACCAGCTTCCCCTAAATAATCAATCTAAGTAAAACAACATGTTTGGTTTCAAAACAAGATCTTCTTCTAATGCAATGATTTTCCCTCCATTATTGCTATCTGTAAAATCTGGAGTTGTTTCAACATAGCATAATTATTCTGCACAACAATTCATAAAATGTCACTATTCCCACTTCATGAATGAGAAAACAGACTGGGGTCCAATGTCACCAGCTAAAACACAGTTGAGCTAGGAACTAAGCCCACGTCTATCTCACTCTAGAGCTCATGACCTGGACTACACCTCCAAGAGCATTTTCCATCCCCTTCTTCTTAGGTTCAACCAAACTCGGTGACTGTTAAAACCCCACATATGTAAACAGGTCAGGGCTGAGTTCTCACAGAATCTTACCCAGTTCAAGCCCTCATTCTAATTTTCCTAAATGTCTAAGAACTAATTGTAGCATCTGTCTTTTGAAAGTACTTTGGTCTCTCAGAGTTTCTACTATTAATTCCTCCAAGCACTAGCTGTCGGGACATGTTTACAAAAAGCTTTTTCTTTGGATATACCAGAAGGTATGTATTAATAATTTTAGGAGGCCGAGGCAGGTGGATCACTTGAGGCCAGGAGTTCAAGACCGGCCTGGCAACATGACAAAATCCTGTCTCTACCAAAAATACAAAAAAATGAGCTGGGCATGGTGGCGCATGCCTGTGGTCCCAGCTACTCAGAAGGCTGAGGTGGGAGGATCGCTTGAACCTGGGAGGCAGAGGTTGCAGTGAGCTGAGATTGCACCACTGTACTCCAGCCTGGGTAACAGCCTGGATGACAGGGTGAGACATCATCCAAAAAATAAAAATAAAAAAGGAAGAAGAAAGAGAAAGAAGAAAGAAGAGGAAGAAGGAAGGAGGAGGAGGGAGGGGGGCAGGAGAAGGGAGAAGAGAGAAGGGAGAAGGGAGAAGCAGCAGAAGCAGCGGCAGCGGCGGGGAACGGGCGCGGTGGCTCAAACCTGTAATTCCAGCACTTTGGGAGGCCGAGATGGGCGGATCACGAGGTAAGGAGATGGAGACCATCCTGGTTAACACTGTGAAACCCCGTCTCTACTAAAAAATACAAAAAACTAGCCGGGCGAGGTGGCGGGAGCCTGTAGTCCCAGCTACTCGGGAGGCTGAGGCAGGAGAATGGCGTAAACCCGGGAGGCGGAGCTTGCAGTGAGCTGAGATCAGGCCACTGCATGCCCGCCTGGGCGACAGAGCGAGACTCCGTCTCAAAAAAAAAAAAAAGAAGAAGAAGAAGAAAGAAGAGAAAAAGAAAGAGAAGAAGAAAGAAGAAGAAGAAGAAAGAAAAGAAGAAGAAGAAGAAGAAGAGGAGGAGGAGGAGGAGGAGGAGGAGGAGGAAGAGGAAAAGAAGAAAGAAGCCTATGTATACAGGAAATTTCCATCATTAGAAAACATCTCTTGGCCTGGCGCAGTAGCTCACACCTGTAATCTCAGCACTTTGGGAGGCCGAGGCGGGCAGATCATGAGATCAGGTGTTCCAGACCAGCCTGGCCAACATAGTGAAACCCCATCTCTACTAAAAATACAAAAATTAGCTGGGTGTGGTGGCATGCACCTGTAGTCCCAGCTACTCAGGAGGCTGAGGCGGGAGAATCACTTGAACCCAAGAGGCAGAAGTTGCAGTCAGCTGAGAACATGACATTGCACTGCAGCCTGGGTGATAGAGTGAGACTCTGTCAAAGGAAGGAAGGAAGGAAGGAAGGAAGGAAGGAAGGAAGGAAGGAAGGAAGGAAGGAAGGAAGGAAGGAAGGAAGGAAGGAAGGAAGGAAGGAAGGAAGACAAGACACGACACAAAACCAAAAAAACATCTCTCAGGTGATGAATGGGCCAGACCCCAATGCCTATAAGTGGATTACTGGCAGCTCTAAAACAACCCTACACATTATGGCAGACCAGCTTACACGAGCCACTTAAACTCATATCCTGACCCATAAGTACTGTCCTAAGCAGCATGTTTAGCCATGTTTCCCAGGAGAATCAAGGTTCCTGTTTAGAATTCCAAGAACACACTTTCTCCTGATACACCCTGGCAGTGGCATTATACTTCTCCCTCCCCGCCACATAGACGGAGCTATGGAAACCAGGACACCCAAATCAGGTGACAAAAAGGACTTGGGTACAGGTTGCCACAGTGTGGGGAGAGGGACTCTGAAGGCCTCCACTAAGTGGTCTGTACCCACTTTATTGCAGAGGGACCAAGGGCTCGCCTACCAGCCTCCTTTCTTTGCCACCACCCACTGTACCAGCCCGTCTTTTCTCTGGCTACTTGGGCAATGGAGAAACAGATTTCTGTCCCAGTTTCTCCATTACTCTGCTATTCTTCCTGAAGCAAGCACACACTCCCTTCTGATATTTTTTAGACTCTTTTCCCACTGGTAACAAGTAGCAACATACAACAGAAATAACAAATAAGGGTTGGTTGCAAAGGTCTAAAAGGTCACACTAAAACAGAAGAACTAAATAAAATTAATGTGGAATCAAAGAGCAGGTTCAAGTACAGAGAATTCACTTTACTCACTAGGAGCATGCCCATGGGCAAGTAATCTCATGTCTCTGAGCTCCCGTTTCCTGATTGATAGAACAAGACAGTCGAACCACCTTATGGCTACAGCTTCTTCATCTTAAAATGGGCCACAGTGAAAGTTTTCCCAATACTCAGAATACAAATGAGTCTGATATTTCTGACTCCTCCTTGCTCTACCAACAAGGCATTCTTTTTCCCAAAAAGCCTCATCCAAACCCTCCTGGACTCTTTCAATTCCAGATCGGGTGCTCCTTCCTGGGCTCCTGTCCCCCTTCCACTCCCAATCTCTTTCCCACTCACCCTCTACCACAAATAAATATATCAAAAGCCACATGAGTGATATTTAGGAGGCAGGACCATCTAATGTTTAAAAACCCAAGATTTAGATTCAGGCACGCATGTCAATCTGTTTAGCAACTCAGCTTATGACCCTAGGCAAGCTACTTAGTCTGTCTCTATCTATACAATGGGGATCATACATGATAATGCCTATTTCATGAGACAGTTGTAAGGATAAATGAGTAACACACATAAAGACCTTAGCAAGAGCCTGGCACATGCACACATTATAATACCATTATCACGGTGATGGTGGTATCTGCTATAAATCTTATTTTCCTGAAAGATGGCACCGCCTGATTGAAGTGAGATTACTCGCCAGAGGTTGGCTAACCTAGGAAATTCATCCTGAGAACCATTCATGGAAAGAAGAAGAGAAGTTTCTGTTTGCAGGAAGAATGAGAGACAGGATGAGTGGTGTGGGAAGCTATTAATGAAGAGGAGGAGGAAGAGGTGCAGTCCTATTCATTTATCGTTCCTCTTAGCCCTCACCTCACTACTCTTCATTCTTGAAAGAGAAGGGCTGTGATATCTCAGAGGCCAGCCCAGGAAAGGCATTCCTGCAGCCACCTGACTGCAATGATGCAAGGCCAAGCATGTGAAAGAGAGAAACAGCCTGTAACTTCTAGAATTTACCTTGTTTAGGGAACATTCAGCCCTCCATTTCATTTAATGAGAATCTGCATTCATGATTCATTTAATTCCAGGAATCACTGATAAGTTTTGTTGACTTGTTGACTTCTGGTAATACTGTTTCACATGTAAAATATTATCCTCTGCCTCTGTCTTCTGACATTAATAGACTTATAATAATAATTCCTAGAAATGGCATATTTCCCAAAGGACAGAACAGGAACTGACAGTAGAAGGGTTCCACATAAACTACTCTATCTTGTTCTTTTATAGTACAGAAATACCCTCCACAGAAGCAACATTCAATATTGTTGGACATATTGTTTCCTGAAACATTATTTGTGGAAACAGAGACCTGCCATTATATTCCAATGTGAATATCAACCAAAAGCATCTCTGAATGTAACTTAATGGCAAGTTTATTAAATAGAATCAAAGTAAATCCATCCCCCCAAGAACAATATTAGAACTTTTTTCTTTTTTATCTACTTGCCTTTATTCTTAAAATATTACAACTTTTGATGGATAAGAGTCAAAACATTTGCCTAAGAATAACAAAAATAGTTGAGCAATTTTATAAAAGCTTCACTCAATTCATTCATTCATTCACTCAACTAAAATGTATCAATGTACCGAATAACAGGCAAAGATCTCAAGAAAAGATGATGTAATCTTTGCCCTTCAGATGCTCAATCCAGACTGAAACAGATCATTACGTGCACATGTCCTGGGCAACATCACATAGTAGGATCAAATTGGGACAGGTAGGAGCAGAGAGTAATTAAGAGAAGATATGACAGAGACTACTGGTTGCCCCTCTTTATCAATTCTCCCCTTCATTTTATGGTAGGCTCCCGCAACTTTAGCGGGGTGCATGGCTAACCAACTAAAGCTGTTCTGTCCAATATGGTAGCCACTTGCCACATGTGGCTACTGAGCTCTTGAAATGTGGCTAGTCTTACATGTTGAAATAACAATATTTTAGATCTAGTAGGTTAAATAAACTGGATTAATTTCATCTACCACTTTTGACTTTGTAATATGGTTACTCAAAAATTTTAAATTATGTGGCTTACATTGTATGAATATTGGACAGTGCTAAGCTAAAGACTACATCACTCAGCCTTCCTGAAGTTAGGCGTGAGTATGTGATGTTTTGGCTAATGAGACTAAATACAGATTGAGTATTCCCTATCCAAAATGCTTGGGGCAAGAAGTGGTTCAGATTTTGAATTTTTTCACATTTTTGGAATATTTTCATATACATAATGAGATATCTTAGGGATAGGACCTAAGTCTAAATATTAAATTTATATTTCATATATGTCTTATATGCATAGCCTAAAGGTAATTGTATATAACATTTTTAATAATTTTATACATAAAATGAAATTTTGACTGCAACTCATCACTTGAGGTCAGGTGTGGAAATTTCCTCTTGTGGCATTATGTTAGCCCTCAACAAGTTTCAGATTATAGAGCATTTCAGATTTTGGATATTTAGATTGGTCATGCTTAACCTGTATATACAATGTCTGAATTGGGCTCTTCAAAGGAAGGGGTATGCCGACCACAATGTCCTTCTCTGTTCTCACTGGCAAGATGCAAATGAGTGGTGGTGAGCCAGCTGCCACCACACCAACAAGCATAATGTCCTAGTGATGATGGGGAATAGAAGGAACGTGGTCCCCAGGTAGCCTCACAGGTGAGCCACTCTCCTCTCCAGATGAATAGGTGTACTGCTTAGACTTTTACATAAGAGACACACTCTTGTCTTATTTAAGCCTCTGTTTAAATCTCTTTAAAATAACCTAAACTATACTCTTGTTAATCCAGGAGAGTAGAAAAGAATGGTTCCTAAAGAGCAGATAATTTTTTTTTTGTTTTTTTTTTGTTTGTTTGTTTGTTTGTTTGAGACAGAGTCTCGCTCTGTCACCCAGGCTGGAGTGCAGTGGCCGGATCTCAGCTCACTGCAAGCTCCGCCGCCTGGGTTCACACCATTCTCCTGCCTCAGCCTCCCGAGTAGCTGGGACTACAGGCGCCCGCCACCTCGCCCAGCTAGTTTTTTGTATTTTTTTTTTTAGTAGAGATGGGGTTTCACCACGTTAGCCAGGATGGTCTCGATCTCCTGACCTCGTGATCCACCCGTCTCGGCCTCCCAAAGTGCTGGGATTACAGGCTTGAGCCACCGCGCCCGGCCAAGAGCAGACATTTTTAAGGCGATCTTAAAGAACAGATGTCAGCCAGGGGAAGGAGAGTGGTTATATTGATCCGAAGGGCCAGAAGCAAGATGAAGGGTGTTTGGGGCAGAGGAGACAACAGAGCAAAGGCAGAAAGCCAAAGACCCACAGGATACGTACAGTGAGCTCTCAGACAGGAGCATCAGCTTGGAGATGGGGAGCACAGAAAGGCAGAGAGAGAGAACACCAAGGAATAGGCTGCAAAAGCAGGTCAAATCCTAGAAAGTCTTGAATGGTGGGTGGCTGGAGAACTTTGAACTCTTGTGTGTGTAGGAATAGGGAGGTACTGAAGATCCTACCCAAGGAGGGAACAGCCAATTCTCTTTTCAGATGGATCATTCTGGCACCAGTGAAGACAATGGATTTTCAGGAGGCCAAATTGAAGTCAAGGGGAATAGCAGCAATCCAGACACAATATAATCAGGATCTGATCTGCAGCAATGCAGTACGAAGAGGATGTGACAGAATTAAGCCCTGTGCAACAGGTAAAATCATACCAGGGAGTAAAGAAGAGGGAGACGTAAAAACAGACTTTTGGGTATCTGGCTTAGAGGAGAGTGCCAACATCCAGGGCAGGGAAGGCAGGAGGAGGAGCCGTTTCTGGTATGGCAGGGAAGCGGGGTGCAGTTTCAGACACAGGGTCTAAGATGTCAGCCTTTGTGCCAAGTAATGTCATTAACAGCTTCCCCTCACCCAGTGTTTAAGTATGGTACCAGAATCATATCAAGGATGTAGATTTCAAGTGGGCATTTATGTAGTTACCCAGTTACCATAGATATGGACATCCAAACCAAGAGGAAGGGGAGGAGGGGGGAAGGAAAGGAGGGGAAATTAATCAAAATCACAAGAATTTAAAGACACTGCTGAAACTCTCCACGTTCTTCTCAGAAAAAAAAAAAAAAAAAGTGGGAAAACAGAAATGCACAAGACCTGTAGGGGAAATGGAGAATAAAAGAGTTAAAGCTATTACAAGAATTTAAAACTTTTGTTCAAAATGGTTCTTAACATATGCATTAATTTTGTTAGTAATAATAACACATCCCAAGTAGCTTAGAATACTTCATTTTCTCTAGTTCATTATCATGTTTTCTGAGGAAGGGTCAGACATATCAAGATATAACCCCATTTAAGTTTTACTCAAAATTAAAATTAGCCAAGGGAGATGGAAATTCATAGTGAGTAATTTCTTATTACATTGCACTATCAGAGTATGGTATCATCTCAGAACTTGTATACTTATTTTGACTATTTTTTAGGAAACAATCTGAGAAGAAATTCCATCACTTCTGAATTTTGAAAAATGCCAGTGATTGGAAACCCTAACAACCTAATTATGTAAATACTTTTTAAAAATACGACCCTGAGAAGTCAGACATAGTACCCACCTGCAGTCCCAGCTACTAGAGAGATGGAGGTGGAAGGATTGCTTGAGCTCAGGAGTGTGAGCTCAGCCTGGGCAAATAGTAAGACCCTATCTCTTAAAAAACAAACAAACAAACAAAAACTTTGATTTTTTTTAATGACCCTAAGCAAGTTGCTTAAATTCTCTGAACTCCAATTTCCACGTCTTTAAAATGACCAAATCTGATCTACCTTCCTAACCTCCCAGAATTGTTGAGGATTGAATGAAATGTTAACAGAAGCCCTCTGAAAACTATAAAAAGATATAAAAAGTTTATTTCCTTACACAAAAGAAACTCCACAAGACTACTAAAATCCCTTTCTTGTATAGAGAAGCAAACTAATGGATATAAGGAAAGCAATAGCAATAATTAACCATGATTTCCACAGAAAATCTTCCTAAGCAAAAAACAATCTATATCAGTGGGGTTTAATACAGATTCCCAGCTCCCACCTGCCAGAGATTCTAATTCAACTGGTCTCAGTGTCCAGGGATTTGTAATTCAAAGATCTCTCCAGGTGGTTCTAATGACTAGCAACAGAAGCTAGCCAGGTTTGTGCAGGGAGGAGACAGTGAAGAGAAAAATAAATGGTAGGCAAAAGAAAAGTAAATGCAAAGGCAGAAAAGCAGGCAGCAATGTATGTTCAAGGAGCTACTGGGACATCTGTTTGGCAGGAGGCAGGGCCAGAGAGGAATACAGGAGCCAGAGCCTGAAGGGTCATGAGGACTGAAGATTATCAGGGCTAGCGAGTGACTGAAAATGGAAAATGGACACGCTCAGGTTTGCATTTTAGAAACTTTGCGCTGACAGCAGAGTGGAGTATGGATGGTGCTGGGGGAGCAAGCAGGGATGCAAACGAGTACACGAGAGCATGGAAACACAGACTATAGCCAGGAAATCATCACAGTAACCCAGAGAAATGGTAAAATCTGAAATACAGGTGAACATAGGTGAGGAAGAGTTCCACAGAAATTAACTCAGGGTCTGCTAGTTTAAATGCTTATCTATAACACAGACTCTCACTAACTGTGCAGATAATACATCATAGGAGACACAAGAGCTACATACTGAGTGGTCCTAGCAGTGGCATACCTAGTGCATCTGATGCCTAAATAGGCAGGTCATTTAACATTCCCCACCTCTAGATGACAAAGGTATTTCCAGGGATAATCTCAAAATCAAATACATGGTAATAATGACCAGAAAAGGAATGCAGTGAAAAAAAAATTTTTTTGTTTTGTTTTGTTTTTGTTTTTGAAACAGAGTCTCACCATTTTGCCCAGGCTGGAGTGCAATGGCACAATCTCAGCTCACCGCAGCCTTGGCCTCCTGGGCTCAAGCGATCCTCACATCTCAGCCTCCTGCGTAGCTGGGACTACAGGCACACACCACCACACTGAGTTGATTTTTGCATTTTAAAGATGGAGTTTTGCCATGTTGCCCAAGCTGGTCTCAAACTCCTGTGTTCAAGCGATCTGCCTGCCTAGGCCTCCCAGAGTGCTAGGATTACAGGCATGAGCCACCATGCCCAGCCGAAATTTTTACCTTATTGAACTGCTATATATATTTGTGCCAATTTATACTATATATAATTGTGCCAATAAAAAATAAAGCAAATATAAATAAAACTATTAAATGTCTTCCAAAAATATAATGAAGGTAACCACTAAATTGCACTAGTTATCTAATCTTTTCTTCACTCATTTTTCAGTTTTAAAACTATTTTAAAAATTGAATTTCAGCTTAAAAGATGTTAAAATTCAATAAATTATTTGAAGTATAAAATGTTCACTTATGAAACTAACATATTATAACTCACAGCTCTCACTCTGTTTCACTGCTTAACATTTTACACACAAAAACTCCAAGTGGTCACACAGAATAACAGATTTAAAGTAACCTAAGCTTTGTTTTTGGCCTTTAACATTACTGTGTTACCATTGCTTATTTCAAACCTGCTATTTAAATGTACTGTTAAATAATACTATAGAAATCAAACACTTGTTCATGATGTGAATTTGAACTATGCCAAACCTTTGTGAATTTACTCTCAGAACAAATACTTGTAGCATGTGTGGGACCCAACTATATAACTGGGAGCTATCATGGACA
Organism: Piliocolobus tephrosceles; assembly: GCF_002776525.5. Taxonomy (NCBI): domain Eukaryota; kingdom Metazoa; phylum Chordata; class Mammalia; order Primates; family Cercopithecidae; genus Piliocolobus; species Piliocolobus tephrosceles. The sequence continues at coordinate 47,132,114 of NC_045437.1, forward strand.
TAAATTTCATGTCGAATACAACATGTATTAAAGGATAAGTCATTAAAATGTGCAAGTTTGACGTTTACGTAGATATTAAGATGTAACAGTGACTGCAACAATTGTTTAGAACTTAAACCAACAGATTTTTTTTCAGGGAGCAGCCACATTAACAGATACTAGGGCATGATGATAGTAAAAACCAGCTAACTAAAATCAGTCTTAAAGTGTTTTTTAAATTCTCTACAGATAATACACCCCTTATTGTCTGTACCCTAGGAGTGGGAGCAGAGGAGTGTGCCCACTGTCCTTGGGATGCCACTGGAAAATGAAAAGAACCAAGAAGACAAAATCAAGGCCGATAAAGAACAAGTGCAGTGTGGTAGAGTAGAATAAAAAAAAAATCATGGTAATCCTTGGGAGTGACTGAATGAGAAGTCACCCTCAGTTCAAAATGCAATGCATTTAAAATGCAAACAGACTCCTGGAATGCATTAAACATGCTGGGAACAGAGCACAGGTATCGAGAGGTCAGAATTCTGGGTCAAGAGTATTGTGTCTAGTCTGAAGCTTTTCCTCTAAAAAACAACTATGAACTTAGAGAAGTCATAATTGAACAAGCAAATAGCCAATTAACTCTAGGGGGAAAGTTAAAAAAACAAAAACAAAACCCTGTTTTTCATCCTGGAAATATTTAGGATGACAAACTATGTAAATCAGATCTCCAAACACAGACCGATATCTAACATAGATGGTGATAAGTATAAACAAGGCATTTAGTTTCACTATAAAAACAAATCTGCAAACGTAGAGGCAGGAAAAATTTTAGATCAGTTGAGTGGAATATAACCTCTTCTGGTCTTTTTCATGGTGGACAAGCAGGATTTCCCCTCCAAGCCTTCTATAGAGGCCGCATGGGAAAGTGATGAGAGCAAGGGCTTAGAGCCCCACAAACTAGGGATCAATAAACAGGCTACAAATCCTGCAGCAGGTTGCTTAACCTCTCAGCTCCTTAGTTCCCTTATCTGCAAAGCAGGAATAGTAACATTGTTGCAGGAATTCAAGGTAGCAACATAAGGCTTCAAGCACAGTGCTTAACAAGGAAAAGCAATCGATAAATGGCCATCATCCTCTTCATTATTCATATCAAACTCCAAACTCCAAATAATACAAAGTGATCTTTCTATAGCTGATGAAAATGTCACCAGATACTCCCTATAACACAGCCCTCAAATGCTGCAGGGACTGCTTAGATGGTTGACTAAACCTCGTAAGCTCCATTTATACAACTGCGCAAATACGTTCAGAGGTTTTGCTAATTATGAGAGATCCTTGTCTTCTGTGGTAGGAATACCATGCATCCCCAGAAGACAAGATCCAGATGGGATTTTTAAGAATATATTAAAAGCCATATCCTTCTCTAGGAGGCAACAAAAACTCAAGACTCCAAGACAGTCAGAGTACTTAGGCCCTAAACATTTCTGATATGGAGAAGCAACTAATTTTTTTAAGAGTGTTATTGTTATAAACGAGCATGACTCCAAATCCAGATGAAATGAAAAAAAAAAAAAGCCTTTTCTCTGCCATTATTTTTCCATTATGCCCACTAATCCAAGAGAAGACAGTCTTTTAGTCACCAGGTTTGAAGGATTAGAAAAGACTAATGCTTGGGGGCACTGAAACTGTCTTTCCTCATGGAAGAGGAAGACAAGCATTTACAAACCGTTTAAATGCATATATTTCCACCAATATATGACAGATGTACTTACACAAATCTCTTTGGTGGTAACTCATTTTTCCTGAAAGAGGGATTTGTAGTTAAACAATGCCTTTTCTCAAGTGGCCTTATGCTCTAGCTAAACAATGGAAGAATGTAAGAACAGTGTCTTTGTGACCATGAGTACAGAACCAGGGATTCCTACCAGAACATGGCCACTCATTAGTCCCTCCTTCTACACAACAGCCTCTTTGAGACTTTCTTCCCCTAATTTGAATTGGCTCCACATTTTTCTTACACATTACTAAATGCAGAAGTGCTAAATTAACAAAGAGACTTAGGAACTGGCACAGTACCAACTGATTACACTCCCTGCTTTTCCACACATATATTTACAGCAGTAGTAAATCTATGTCATAAATAACTCTCTGCAAATGGAGCTACAGTTTTGGTTTTATATTTAAATATCATTTAAACTTTTGAAAGTGTTTCCAAAGTTAAGTTCTATAACTTCATTTCATCAGCAAACTACCCAGTTTTATCTAAAGGGCTGGTATTGTTCCCATTTCATAGATGAGGAAACTGGAAACGCAAAACACTCATCTAAATTAAACTAGATTTAAACTAGATTTAAACTCAAGTTTAATTTTGAGACTCTAAGTAAGAACAACTGTATTTTAGACAAAACTTGCTAAAAAATAATCAGCTGGCTGACTCATAGAGATAATAATTTCTTCTTTTTCATTTAATTTTTTAAAAATTTCTGTTAACATTAATAACACAGAAGAAAATTTGGCTTAAACAGGGTATATGATCATTTGCCCTCCACTAGCTGAAACTTCCTTTGGCACTATAAATATTATATCTCTGCCAAACTGGTAGCTAAATGGCATTCTGATGTAAGAAGCATGAAAGAACAAGGCTGTTCAACTTTCTTAGGGGCTTTTCACATTGTACATGCAACTATTCGTATATTGCTTATAGAATCACAGAAGGTGACAGATGAGGAAACTGAGGACTGGAGTACCAGTAGCATTTATGGGATTATGTCCAGGTACCTGTCTGATCCCTTCAAGTGGAAAGCAGAGAAGAATCAAAGGAAGAGAGCTGACAAAGAGCAGGACCCCAGATAAGAAATGTCCACCCCAGGCCTAGCTTACCACCCTCTACTCTATTCTAGTGGTCACAACATTATGGTACTAACGTCCCATACCTGTCATTTTCAAGAATGCTAGCTATTTCCTGTATGTGCATCTAATTTTAACCATATTCTGGTTTAGACATTCATCTGTGTTAAGAATATAAAAAGCAACACTTACTACAGTATTGACCTTTATAAACCACTGATTGATTCGCGAATACATAATATTCATTTTTATACAATTTGTTATTTCTAAATAAGAAAATGAAAAAGCATAAATGTGAAAAAGCATGCCACTAATTTGAACAGCAAGAATGCCTCTAATGGCATAAATGTCAACCCCCAACACATCTTCTTAAAATCTATTTATAGACTTCAGTTTTACATGGGATACACTATAGTCATATGCCTTTAAATGTCTAGTGATGTAAGGCTCACTATGCTATGCAGTCCTACATTACAAGCAAAGGAAGACTTCGGTAGAAGAAACCACTTATTTTTCATTATTAGAAATTATCTATGGTATACTTGTACTCAAACTGCAATAATTCTACATTCAATAAAGAGACTATGGCTGACAATTCACTGATAAAATCAATAAAATAAAAAATTTATAGAAATGGTAAAATGCATATAAACTTATAGTTATGGCGTGCATATATATGTATACATACACACATCTTTTTACTAGCCAAAAATATACTAACCCAAATATCCAAAAACAAACATATGAATGTTCTCAACAGCTGCACAAGTTACTGAGCTAATTACAAATGTCTCTTTGTATACATCTGTGTAATCTTTTAATTTAGAAAAAGATTATTTCTAATTTGTTTTATTTCAAGACAGCTCATGCTGATTGTTAAAAAAATTGTGTGTGTGTGTGTATATATATATGTGTGTGTGTGTGTGTGTGTGTGTGTGTGTGTGTATATATATATATATATATATATATATATATATATATATGTAACAGAAAATAAAAATCCTCCCTAATCTCTCAAGAGATGACTGGATGAACAATACTTCATGTAAGTTTGGCCTTAGACATGGTACATTTGAAAACCTACTTGGTAAAATCCTACGTGCTAGGGCCATGAAGATCTGCTTACCAGAAAAAGGCATTAGGCTGGACGTCAGTCTCCAAAACAGCTGCTCATTCTCTCTTCCCTGTAAGAAGCCTTAGATTTGCATACAAACACTAGCTACAAGCACTGGCTACTCTAAAGAAGGGAAAAAAGGAAAAAGAACTGTGAAAGTATATCAGTGGGGAAATCAACCACATATTTGGAATTCTATAGAAAAAAGTTAACAACAAGAAGAAAACAGGCACCTGGCAGGAAAAAATGTTAAGGAAATTATTGAGACGTGATACACTTCCTGTCAAAACAACACATGAGGTGGTGATTCATTCGATTAGTATTTTCTAAATACTGTGCAATGTTAAGTGCTCCATAAATTCAGTGATATTCAACTGTGGCAGCAAAGGATTTTATATTTTTAATTTTAGGTACTAATCAGTTCAAATCACCCTGCACCTGAAAATAAATAAAGACCAGTATGTACTCACTGTATTCACAACAGTATTCTTCAACATCACAAAGGCAAAATAATCCACTATAATTTACTTTCCCTAGTTTAGTTTTGGCTTAAGCTGTAGTCTTCAATGTAACTCAAAGTTGTAGGATATGTGGCCCCGGACTAGAGACCTCTCCTCAAACAATAGAACCATTAGAATCAATTTGCTGTTGACATCTCAAGAACAACATCAAGACCTTTATCAAACATTTCCAGGATTCTATAAAATTGTTTCAATTCTCAGGTATCTGCACTTATAAAAATACATTCATACACATATAACTAAGTTTTTGTCCATACAAATTTAAGATGTAAAGTCATGGCAAGCATATTGTCACAATAAAACAAATTGGAATATAAAGGAATCATCCTTTCTGTTTGATAATATTTGAGTTTCCCTCCCACCAAATAACTACAGTAAATATTTATTTATAAGCCCAACTTTGAAAGGGTTTAAAAAAATTATTGGCAGCAAGTAATTGTGTATGTTCAAAAAATAACAGTTTTAAAGCAAGTGCGACAGTCTGTGGTTGCATTCTAACATCTGAAAGATAATCACTCTAATTACACAAATTTTAATTAAAACATCATTTTCTTAAATACACTTGTTTTTATAACATCACTGAAGCAGATGCATATTTATAATATAGATTACATTTAGAACACCATAACAGGAAAGAAGAAAAAAAAACTAAACAATACTTTGATCTCTATTATACCAGGTATGGCTCCCAGAAAATTGCCTTTGCTCAGGCTGCTGAGAGCACGCTGGCCCACTGCTTCTCCATATCACAATGTATTTACTGGCTTTTATGGCAGCTAATTTGTCAGCATTGAGAGCTCCTCAAGAGCTACCTCTAAGCTTCTTATCTCTGAACCTCCAGCATGCAGCGTATGTCTGCCTTATAGCAATTACTAGCTAAACCCAACTCAATAAAGGCTCAAAAAATCAAATAACACTCCCAAAACTCCCTGGAGTGAAAAAGCTTTGGAAAGAACTCCTAAATGATAAAAGGGCTTAGAGCCCCTACACTCAGCAACTAAAATCTCAGATAGAATAAATCCATTGTCCAAATCTCCAATATAATAAAATATCTTTATCTTGAGGCTCTGTGAAAAGTGGACGGATGCCATGCCTTAAAATACTACCTTTTGGCTGGGTGTGGTGGCTCACGCCTGTAATCCCAGCACTTTGGGAGTCTGAGGCAGACAGATCATGAGGTCAGGAGATCGAGACCATCCTGGTTAACACAGTGAAACCCCGTCTCTACTAAAAATACAAAAAAAATAGCCGGGTGTGGTGGCGGGTACCTGTAGTCCCAGCTACTCGGAAGGCAGAGGCAGGAGAATGGCATGAACCCAGGAGGCAGAGCTTGCAGTGAGCTCAGATGGCACCATTGCACTCCTGCCCGGGCGACAGAGCGAGACTCTGTCTCAAAAACAAACAAACAAACAAAACTACCTTTTTATAAGCACAAGTGTGTTTTCTTTCATACTACTAGTCAGGAACTACATAAAATACTAGAGGTTTTAGAGATTTGCTATCTCTTTTTGAGGAAAAAAGTGTGAGACTAAACAGAAGGGAAATCCGTAGGTTTCTTGAGAGAAGGAGGAGAGGTAGAGAAAGATGGGAGCGGGGATAGGGGTAGAGAGAGAGGGGATGGAACCATTATAAAAGTTATTATTTTAGCTAAAAACTGATATTTATCAAAAATGCCACACATTTCAGAGCATATTCTCCACCCAGCCTCAGTGGTGTTAGGTACATTAAGTTCAATATGTTAAAATGAAATTAATATCCATTTTCATTCATCCTAAAATTCTATTGAAAATAATTACTCGATTATTACTGGCTGATTCCACCTCACTGCTCATGAAGTATTCTGACAACAATAACATGAGCTGCCATGACAGGGTAATCTCAAAGTATTTGCAATCATTTCTCCCCATAAAGACGCAACACTGAAGTACCATCTTCAAACTCAACTTCCTGAACAATCTAGATGTTGCCAGTAAAGTATCTGAAAGCATTCTGGGAGCCAAGCGTGATGCTCGTAATGTGAGGGAGGCTTAAGACACCATCCTTACCTCCATAGAAACATAGAACTTGAGAGATGGAACACACCATGGAGATGGTCTGACCCTGGCTCCTTAGGTTTCAGATGAGGTCGCCAGAGCCCAGAAAGGTGATATGACCCACCCGATATATCAGTGGCAATGCTAAGATTTCAACCCAAATCTACTTCTGGTCCAACCTTTGCTACATTCAGACGGACAATCTTCCTAAAACCTTCCTCTTGCACACACTCTACTATCCTACTATGATGAATGGTGTGAACCACTAGCAATCACTTCCAACTCACACTAAAGAGACTGTCTTTCAATTAACTGAACTCCAAACATCTCTCTACTTCTAATTTCTTCTGCTGCTGTCCACAAAGGTGCAACACAACTCATGAAGGTAAACCTTCCCACCATAAATGCGAAAGAGGAAAAAACTTACTCTTTATTTTTAATACCAAAAAACACTCTGATAAACCAATATGCAAATTACTGTTAGCATTCCCATCAAGATGTAGTTTCTTTAAACTGTTCTTGGTAAAGGTGAATTTTCTGTAGCTCAGCCCTATCATTGTGAGACAAGCATGCCAAGTGAAAAGTTAATTTGGGACTTTCCGTAGATATGAAGAAGATAACCTAGAGGGTTCATTTTTATTTTAACAACCTGTTATCTATAGGTGATATCTTAAGCACCTTTTTATTAACACTAAAACATTTTTACAAGAAGACTAAAAATCAAAGGACATAAGACCTTTGTCTCATAATAAACAAATTTCTATCCAAGTTAGAACCTTTCTAACTAAACATCAAGGAGTCCTTGATACTGTTTTATTGTCAATCATGCAAGATATCAGTATTTCTGGTGATCAAATGAAAGAAACAATATACATGTATTTTACATAATAGCTACATATGTCAGGAAACATAGAACTTGAGAGAAATACTTGTATTTAACTCCCCCTTAAGAATCCATCAGTTAAAACCCCATTAAAGCATTGGCAATGGGTTTTGTGCATTGTTCTTTATCTCCAAGAATAGGAATGGCCAGCTGAATCCTGCTTTGTCTCTAGGGGCTGTGATAACTGCTATAAAAGCAACTTCCAGAAATCCATTCCTGAAAAGTTTTTGACAAGTTGCAAAGTTGACAACTCCATGAAAGACAACATTTATGTTAGATGAGCTGATTCTTATACCTAAATGTGGGTTTCTGATAATAAACAAAAAAGGAGACAAGTTATTCCACAGAGTGATAAACCCGGACTTTAATTTCTCTACTACACTACCACATCCAAATTCCACCTCCATCAAGCTTTATAAATAGCAAAGGAAATCACTACCTAAAGAAATCATCACAGTTCATAGAAACAACCAAAGTCCTTCTGTTTGGAAAAGATACTAATTCTTGGAGATACGAAGAGATTACTTTCAATGAGCTCAAGACTAAAGCCAAGTGTCCTGATTCCTAGGTGTGTGCTATTTTCCACTCATACATAAATGATAAAAAGAATGGCCTGCTTGCTTTTTCTATTATTATTATTATTATTATTCATTATTTATTTTTTATTTTTTTGAGACGGAGCTTCACTCTTGTTGCCCAGGCTGGAGTGCAATGGTATGATCTCGGCTTACTCGCAACCTCTGCCCCCCAGGTTCAAGCGATTCTCCTGCCTCAGCCTCCCGAGTAGCTGGGACTATGGTAGCTGTGCCACCATGCCTGGCTAATTTTGTATTTTTAGTAAAGACAGGGTTTCTCCATGTTGGTCAGACTGGTCTCGAACTCTCCACCTCAGGTGATCCACCTGCTTCGACCTCCCAAAGTGCTGGGATTACAAGCGTGAGCCACTGCGCCTGGCCCATGAGTGACTTTCTTTTTACCCTCCTCCCTGGCCATTTGTAAGAACAAACATGAGGGAGTCACGCTCTTTAGAATTGTATCAGGCAGTCTAAAGGCCTAAATAACCTGAGGTTTTCTAAAAATCTAAGGATACTAAAATTTTTATTTCAACTTATTTTTAAAGCCAGAATGTCAAGAAAGGGATAGGTTGACTTGGGGCTGGTGACAGAGTGTGGAAGACTGATAAAGAAGTGAAAATTCCTCCATGTCTATTTGTATTTTGTCTCTTTTTAGAAGATAATGATTTTTCAATTAAAGAGGAGAGAAAGAACATCTCTGAGTGGGAAAGTCCATTGTAAGAGAGCATCAAGCTGGTCTGAATCAGTTCCAGGCTGCTGGACATGCCAGGATAGTAAAGAATCTGATGAGATTTCCTAACTGTAATCCATCAGGAACTGTGGACAATGGCAGAGGGATTCGATACAGGAGACAAGCGCGTGTCATTCTGACCTTCAAAACGGCAGATTCTACAAATTATAGACAGAAGACATTTCATGTTGATCCTAGATTAAGATTCTAGAGCAGATTATTAAAACTGTGGTGTATGAGGACCTCGAAGAAAAAGTAGTGGCTTTTTGGAGCCAGTGTGTGCTCCCAAAGAATAAGTTACTTGAGAATAACGCCATTTTATTATGTGGTGAGAATTTACTAGACTGGTAGACAAAGAGATAGAATAGACACAGTATATATCTTTATGAGGAGATGGGGGATTAAGAACCAGATGCTGGTACAAATAAGTAGTAATTAATTGAACAAGTCTACTTGAAATTGATAAACATCAACCTGAACTGGTTTGCATAGACACATCAAATCGCTCTGCCCTAGATTTCAGCCTAAATAACAGTTTTATTATTTCCTTAGGCATTGAATAAATGTATATCAAACCTATGGATAACTTGAAACTAAAAGGGGTAGTGAATATGAAAAATGCATAAACACTCTAAAAGACTAGGAAAAAATGGTCAAATACAGGAAAATAAATTCAAGAGAGATAAATATTAAGATTATTCATAAGACTAAAAACCAAAATGCACAAGTCCATGAATGAGGAGATATGGCACCATAGCAACATATATAAAAAGAAACTAATTTTGAGATGACTATGAACATGGAAACTCAATAGTATGGTTAAGAAATACTTTCAGGCCAGGCACAGTGGCTCATGCCTGTAACCCCAGCACTTTGGGAAGCCAAGGAGGGTAGATCACCTGAGGTCAGGAGTTCGAGGCCAGCCTGGCCAACATGGTGACACTCCGTCTCTACTAAAAATACAAAAATTAGCTGGACATGGTGGCACGCACCCCTAATCCCAGCTATTTGGGAGGCTGAGACAGGAGAATCGCTTGAATCCAGGAGGCAGAGTTTGCAGTGAGCTGAGATCACACTACTGCACTCCAGCCTGGGTGACGGAATGAGACTCTTGTCTCAAAAAAAAAAAAAAAAAATGTAAAGCTATTGTTTATTGAGGAGTTTTTCTATCTTAGGTTCAGTGCTAAACACTTTATATAGACTATCTTATTGAGTCCTTTTTATAATCTTATGAGAAAAATAGACAAAAACTGAGGCTAAAAGTTTAGGTGACTTGGCCAAGACAAGCTAGAAGCAGCATGCCATGAGTCTCCCCAAGTCTCTCTGACCTGCAGCTGCTAATCTTAACCATGAGCTATCACTCCTTCCCTAGAAGCAAGGGGGACAGATCTGTGCTCTTCTCCAGAGGTCCCCAACTCCTGGGGCCACAGACCAGTACAGGTCCATGGCCTGTTAGGAACCAGGTCACAAAGCAGGAGTTGAGCAGTAGGCAAGGGAGCGAAGCTTCATCTGTATTTACAGCCACTCCCCATCGTTCACATTACTGCCTGAGCTCCACCTCCTGTCAGAGCAGTGGCGGCATTAGATTCTCAGAGGAACGCGAACACTATTGTGAACTGCACATGCAAGGGATCTAGGTTGTGGGCTTCTTATGAGACTCTAATGCCTGATGATCTGTCACTGTCTCCCATCAACCCCAGATGGAACCATTTAGTTGTAGGAAAACAAGCTCAGGGCTCCCATTGATTCTACATTATGGTGAGTTGTATAATTATTTCATTATATAAAATGTACAATAAACATAATGCACCTGAATCATCCTGAAACCATCCCCCTCACCCAAGTCCATTGAAAAATTGTGTTCTACAACACCAATCCCTGGTGCCAAAAAGGTTGGGGACTGCTGCTCTACATTGTCAGATAGCATCTGGAAGAATTACATTTTAAAAAGAAAATAGCAAATTGGAATATGTCCAATATTCAGGTTTGTGAAAGGTTTCAAAATCATGTCACTTAACAAGGGCTGAAGAAACAGATTTTTATTTTCCAACCTCAATGAAAGAAGACTTGAAGACAGGATATATAATTAATTTTTTATGGCCAGGCACAGTGGCTCAAGCCTGTAATCCCAGCACTTTGGGAGGCCGAGATGGGCGGATCACGAGGTCAGGAGATTGAGACCATCCTGGCTAACACAGTGAAACCCCGTCTCTACTAAAAAATACAAAACTAGCCGGGCGAGGTGGTGGGCACCTGTAGTCCCAGCTACTCCGGAGACTGAGGTAGGAGAATGGTGTAAACCCAGGAGGCGGAGCTTGCAGTGAGCCCAGATCCGGCCACTGCACTCCAGCCTGGGTGACAGAGCAAGACTCCGTCTCAAAAAAAAAAAAAAAAAACAAAACAAACAAAAAAAAAAGAATGGCCTCCACACAGCAGAAATATGACAAACTTAGGATGAGGGAGAATTGTTTTTAAAAGCCTAAGCTTTCCAAATAGATGGATTATCTTTATGGCCATGAGGTCCTCATCACTGAAGGTATTCAAGGACAGACTGGTCAACCATTTGGAGATAGGCCATGCAGGGGAACTGTGCACCTTCTGGAGACTAGAGAAAAACTTTTAGGCTTCTTTCAATCCAAAGACTCAGATTTTAATCAAGAATTTCATTCATTTCCCCATGCAGGTTGATACAATTTCCGGAGAGGTCCATGAGGTCTCCCATTTACATCTGGGAAGGACTGTCTACTTCCTGAGTAAACTTTGCCCTTCTCCCCCTGCATCCCAGTGTTTTCCAACACAACCCACATCGGATACCCAGTAGTCCTTGCAGTGGTGCTGTAAACAAAAAGGACTTGAGATGACAGTTAGCAAAATAACTAAATAACCAACCAACATGTGTATATTCTGCTTTGAGCACCCTACAAAGTAGCCTAAATCAGGGTCCCTGTCATTAATGGGCTACAGTCATGATGTAAAGTTGAGACTTACATACAGGAACACACAATGAACCCAGGGGCAGGAGGTAAGTAAAAAACGAGAGAGTGATAGTTCAGAAGGGAAAGCAGCACAGTTGCTACTAAGTTAGTTGAAGGTTACAAAGAGAAAGTGGTTTAAGCTGGGCTTTGAGGAATGCAATACATGTTGGCGAGGGGGGAAAAGGGGCCCACTATGAAAAAGTCAAAGAAGTTAGAAACACACGTGTTCCATAGGCAGTTACTAGTATTGGCTAACAGAACTGGAGAGTTCACAAGGGGGAAACAGCAGGGGACAGTTGACACACCACCAACAGCATAAAAGTAACACCATGAGAAATAGCAGGTGTTACCCTTTCCCTAGGCACTGTGCGATGTAGGAAGCCAGAAACACCTAAAGATTATTAGGAAAGTAGCTATCAAACCCAGCTGTACATTAGAATGGCCTCTTTAGAAAATGATGCTAGGTCCACTTGAGAGATTCTGAACCCAGGTGGTTCCAGTGAACAACAGGGCTTGAAATCCTGGGTTAGAGGCTCAAAGTAAAGAACCCATAGTCAGTAGTCTCTTTAATCACTGAACATCCCCTGTCTTTCAGAACTCTAACACCTGATCATACAGCAAACCAGGAGGCTGGTGAAGCAAGAAAAGGAGAAGCACTGTTGACAAAGAACCAGTGACAATGTACAGACAATAAATCGGGGTCTTAGTGGGAAAAGACAAAAATATAAGCCCCTGAGGGACTTTGTCTGAACCATCCAGCCCAATGAAAACCTCTTCTCACCATACTTAGAAGTCCTTCCTAAGACTTCTTTGCCTGATAGAAATTATTTTTATCATAAAATTAAACCACCCACTTGTCTTTCCTCTTTCCAGAACTGTACCACCGCTCTTCTACATGAGGGGTTCTTCAGAAGAAAAGGACTAGGGCAGCCATATGGCCCACACAAAGGATCTGGACTTGAATGTCTGAAATCTCTTTGGACTAAGTCCAGGAAGATAAGTCCAAGTCATTTCACCCTGATGACTGGTAGTCAAGGAGAGAGAAGGTAATAAGAGTGACAGCTCATCATCTATTCAAATGCCTGTTGCAGGCACAATGCTAACCTTGTAGACAGTACATTTCTAGTAGTGTTGACCAAGACAAGTAAAGCAAATTGACTAATATATCACATTCAAATTCTACTCATCACGACCAAGTAGAATGTTAAAAAATGGGTTGCTTTTAGAGACCATCCAGTCTAATCCTTTCCATTTTACTGAATGAGGAAACTGAGACCAGAAAGAGTTCCAGAAGGAATACTCACCCAAGGTCACAAAACTGGAAAGCCAGAGGACTCCATCCCTTCATCCAACTCCCAGCCTAGGGCAATTTCTCCTGGGGTCACACTGACATCTCACTGCCTTCTGAAAGCTGAAAAACCTGCTACCCCTTTCATTCTTTTTAAATGGTTATTTTCCATTTGCTATCACTACAATCATCACTTACTCTCTGTCAAGCACTACCAGGAGGGTTCTCTGTAAATTAAATCACGGAGTCCTCACAACAGTTGAAGCAGGTTACTATTATTATCCGCATTTTACAAACGGAAAAACCTGAGGTAGAGAGAGGTCACATAGCCAGGGCAAAGCTGGGGCTATTTAACCCAAACAGTCTGGCTCCAAAGTCCACATTCTAAATCACTTCCTGAGAATTTATGAAATATAATTTCTTGAATTATAAAATGATGGAAGAAAAGGAGTAAGCCTTAAACACAAAGGGCATGGTCACTAGTGTCTGATAATGAATTGAAGAGCTAAACCATAAATGTCATTAATAGATGCAATATACACTTCATCTATTTATTAAGGGAATGCATTTATATATATATATTTGAAGCATATTAACATTTCAAGTGTATATTTTTTAAAAGCACAATGATCATGTGCACAGCAGTCACACAAAGCTTGCTACTTGAAATCGGCAGAATGTTATTTCCCTGCTGGTTTTGGAAGGATCTCTTCTGAACAGGCTACTATGGAAAGCAAAGCCACCACTGCTGATTTCTGCCTGTTGGTCCTCATTCATAGATACATTTTCATGTGCTCTTACGAGAACATCACTTGTATGTTAACTTTCTACAGAAATCAAACCTTGAGTTATTTATAATTGAGGCAAAGATTAAACTAAAACAAGAGAAAACACCTCTGAAAATTAAAATACATTTTTATACAAGTGTTCAAAACCAACATCACTGGAACAAATGCCCACTAATCAATTATATACTTTTTTGCTTTCTCTCATTAAAAAATGATGTCAGATCTCATTATCTTTGTTATCCAGGAGAAGAAGTCCAGGAGCAATAATGTTACAAATAAGCAAATTACTATTGTGCCTGAGATCAAATTTCAAGGGAAAAATGGAAGTCAATTAAGAAGATGCACTATCGCACACACAAAAAAAAGTTACATGACTTATTTTGCCAGCCAAATGTCTTTAATTTTTTTTGAGACAGGGTCTTGCTCTGTCACCTAGACTGGAATGTAGTGGCACCATCTCAGCTCACTTCAGCCTCAACTTCCCCAACTCAAGCTATCCTCCCCCATTCAGCCTCCCAGGTAGCTGGGACTATAGGCACACACCACACATCACCATGCCTGGCTAGTTTTTGTATTTTTTGTAGAGACAGGGTTTTGCCATGTTGCCCAGTCTGGTCTTGAACTCCTGGGCTCAAGCAATCCTCCCATCTCAGCCTCCCAAAGTGTTGGGATAAGTTATGGGTGTGAGCCATCACTCCCACCCTGGCCAGCCAAATGTCTTAATGTGGAGTGTGCAAAAGTCTACTCTGAAAATGCAACAGACCCTAAAAACTCTAAAGTCGGAAAAGTGTCACCTTCAACATGGAATCCAAAGATCAGAGAATCAAAGCAAAGAGCAGTGCTGGGCACATAGTAAGCCTTCAACAAATATTAGTTGAATGAATGTAAATGAAGAACATGTTCAGAAAGAGAGCCCCATAATAGAGATTGTCAAAATGGCAAAACAGTAGAGTGACACTGCTTTGGGCTTCTGAGAACTTCCAATATCATGATAATAACAAAAGAACTAATGGTCACAGAGACTGAACAAAATGACAGAGTGTCATCCAATCAGAGCAAAATGTTCTGTGATACAGGACCTGATCTACACTTCTTAAGCAAGAAAAATATCTCAAAGCCCAGCTTTGCCTAAGTAAGAGATGTGGACTCAAGCCTGACAGGGTGGCATATTTACAACACAACTTTAGCATGGCAGAATTCCCTGAATTTGGTGCACTTCAAATGTAACACTGTTTTTACATCTTCAGTAGGAGTTGCCCAGGTTGACCCACCTCTTCATAACAAATATTTGAGGTTATGGGTGGGGGCTGGGGGCAGGGGGGAATACCAGAGCTACTCTGCTTCACTAAAAGCAACATAAATACAAATGCAATTACATAAAACCTACCCAAACCAGATCTGTCATATCTGATTAGTAAATAAAAGCATAATAAAATTATAGTCAGCCTAGGTAATTTAGGTGACTTTTCCAACATTTGTATCATGAATCTTTTTTGAGACTTTTCCAACATTTATATCATGAATCTTTTTTTTCTTGGAATTCAGTCCTTGGTCATAAACTGGCAGGACTTGTTGGAGCTTGGGTACCAATATAGTGGTGTACAGAATGTTTACTATAAAAGTAATAGTATGTGCTGCAATTTGTTTTAATACCTACTTAGAACACATAGTCTTTTCTCACGGGGCATAATAAAGGAGGTCATGTATCAGAGCTCACCTGAAATTCCTGCCTAATGTAAGTCTTAGCCACAAGTGCAGTTTCTTCTAAGAACACAATAAGAAAACATTCCAAACTCTTCTTGCAGTACTCACATGATTTAAAAAAAAAAAAAAAAAAAAAAAAGCACGAAACCCACCCAAGTGAGCCTTCTGAGACATTTCATAGAAACTTAGTTATTAACTACTATTTTCTTCTGTACGTTTAAGCATTTATAAACTGCTTAAAAGACAATTGGGTACTTCAGAGGAAAGTCTAATGACACGCCTGTTATACAACCTGTTCTTAGCTGGCCAGATTGTGTGGTTTTGATAAAGAAAAAAAAAAAAAGTCAAAAGCAGAACAAACACTGATTCTCTGTTCACCATTCTCCCCTTACCCAAGACATTGATCTGAGTCACACACTCTATAGCTAGCTCTGTGCCTCAGTTTCCCTAACCATTAGCTATAATATCTGATGCTAGCCAAATTCCTATTTGATCAAAGTTAATCAGCACAATAATCACATACAAAGTCCACATCAAAACATTACATTGCAATACTATGTTGTATTAAAAATTCCAAAGGGTTTTGCAGTATTCATCTCTTTTCTCCAAATACTCCAAAGGGGTTACTTTGGGCTATTAATCAAGATTAGGCAAATACCCATGTGCTTTAAGAATGTGTAACTAAAAACCCAGGACAGATCTGGAGAAACCTTCCCAGGTTTCCCAGAAGTTACCACTCTGCTTGGATTGTCATGTACAAAGTAGATGCCACAGAACCTAACAAGGGCAGGTCCTTGATTTGTTTTTGCAGCGAAAACAGGATTTCACTTACCCCTGACAGCTTCAGGGCCTAGGAACACAAGATAACAACGCTTCAGAAAGCCAGGGTCCCCATGGAATCCCAAGTGATCAGTTCTTTATAAACGAATATTAAAGACCTTACTTTCTTTGGTATTTTGCCCAATTGGTGTGGTCCGTGGTGAACCTCTGTAACTCCTGGTGTGGGGAGATTTGTGGAGACGCAGACCGGGGTCTAGGCGGGAGAAGCTGCGCAAATACAGATGTTACCACTGTTCCTCGGCCCACCCAGTCAACCAATGCGGGGACGCTGTGGGCCTCTAGAGATGGATTCTTTCTTAGAAATCTAACTGGTCTCTGGGAAACCAAAGCTGGGTTTCCAGGGCCGCCTGAGCACCCAGTTTCCACAAAGCCCTCGACCCAGATGGTGCCTTCTTGGCCAAACACCCTTCTGTCATTCGGAAACCCTAAGCGCGGGAATGCTGTGGCACCACCACATACACCCCGGGTATTTAAGGGGAAACAAACGCATAAAATCAGCGTAAGGAGTCCCACATAATTCTGACCGCCTTTCCCAACCAAGGTAACTATAAATGCCTTTTGAAACACAGCAAATGCTTCCACCTGAGTAAGTAGTAGTGGGTGTGTCCTGAGCTTGCACTCCGTCTGCATTCTGCGGTCCTGGCCCTGCCAAGCACCCTCTGCCCCGGAGCAGAAGCATGGATGGGAAGGACGGACACCAATCTCGACGCTCTCCCTTCTCCACTGCAGGAGCACTGTTTATTTCCCTGGCTCCCGAAGGACACTGGCTGGGCTTTCACCCGCCCAGCCCCCAGCTCTCAGTGCGCCCGAGCGACCCCGCGCGCCGCAGCTGCCGCCGCCGCCGCACGAGGCTGCGCCGCCCTCTCCACTTGTTGCCGCTTGAGAGAGCGGGAGGCGGCGCCCAGCCCTCGCGCCGCAACGCCTGCAGAGCTCCCGGGTCACCTCTGCTGACCCTCGCATCCCTGGGGACCCTGGAAAAAGTGGCCCTACGGATGCGAACTCAGGTGGGCAAACTTTTCCGCCCAGAGCTGCAGGGAAACGCAGACCATGGAGCCCCAACGAGCATTTACCTGCAGCGATGGCCCCGCAGCCTCCAGAACCCAGGCGAGGCGCTGCCCCCGCGCCCTGCCCGAGGGCGCTTCGGAACGCGCCCCCCGCCAGCTGCCTCCCGGAGTCCGGAAGGCTCTCCCCGGCGATGCCAACGCCTGGCGGCGGCAGGACTCAAGCCAGGCTTTAGGGGGTGGAGCTGCGGCCGCGCGCCCGGGCCGGGCTGGCTGAGCCCGCAGCGGGTGCCGCCCCCGCTCCCCCCGCGCCTCCCCCCTGCCACTGGATCCCCGCCTGCCCACCTCCCGGCCCGGCTCGCGGCGGCCGCATCACATGGCGAGGCCCGCCCGCCTGCCTCGCCAGACACCGGCTCCAGGAGGAAACCTGAAGCTGCCCCGACCGCGCTGTCTCCGCCAGCCCCCTCCCGCTGCGGGGCGGCGGCCGGTGGCCTCGGCTTCCCTCCCCCTGCCCGGAGCTCTGAGGCGCGGAGGCTGGCGCGGACCTGCCGGGCCACAGGAGGGCCAGTTGCGCCCCGGGCGCCTCCACGCCTCGGCGCCTCCCGAGGAAGGCGCTGGGCTGCCCGCTCGCAAAAGGAGTTGTGCCAGGCCCAAGGGAGGTTCAGGGTGTTCCCAGCCAAAAGCCACCACACCCGTGACATAATACGGCCCAGGTCTATTACAATAGGAAATATTATTTTTAAAAACAGCATTTGCCCTCTATTTGAAGCTCATGTTCTCTGGCCGAGAGCTTTGCAAGCTGCGATTCCCTTCGCGTTTATCCACGCAAGTGGCTGCAAGTCTTAATTCAAAAACGTATGAAAACCATAACCACTTCTACAATGAACAGCAATGTGAAGGGGATTCCCTTATCCTCCAAAGCGGTTTGCCTCTTAGATGTGATGACAACTCCAAGAGCAGAAGCCAAGCCTCTTCATCAGCCAGGCTTTCATCATACAGACTTAAGACCATTGTTGCAGCTTTAAAGGTAAAATTACCGATCTGAGTCTTCTGAGGCAGGAAGTGTTGTAGTTAAGACTATTTGTAAGGAAATTAGTATTGAAATATAAAGTTTCTAATAAAATGTATAAAATCACCTTGAGTCTCTGCTTTGTTTTTCCTTTTAAGACTGGCTACCCACAGAACCATAACAAAGGTGTGGCCCGAGGAAGCTGGCCACCAAGATACCAAGCCAGAAAGGAGCCCAGCTCCCAGGCTGCCACCACCACTTCTCCTGGGCCTGGGCCTTTTCTGTCTGCCTTCCAGCCGCCACCTTCCCCAGCCCACCTTGCTGATACGAATGCTGAGAAAGGCTGAGATTAGCAAGAGAAGACCATCGTGTGTCTGAATGCCTTAGCCCTGTTCCAAGGCAAAGGCTACAATTCCTCCTTGGGAAAAGGGCCCCAACGTTGGCATTGCGCTACTGACCTGGGCTGTCATCCCAGCTGATTCCACCGCTCAGCCCCACAGAGCTGTGAATTCAAGGCCTGGCCTCAGGCGCTGCCACAAAAAAAAAAAAAAAAAAAAAAAAAGAGTTCCTGCCCATTGTCAAGGTACACAAGATAAAAATAAAAGCAGTAATATTCTTTTCAAAAATAGAAAAAATTTCTATTGGGACGTGGTGGCTCACACCTGTAATCCCAGCACTTTGGGAGGTTGAAGTGGGTGGATCACCTGAGGTCAGGAGCTCGAGACCAGCCTGGCCAACATGGTGAAACCCCGTCTCTACAAAAACACAAAATTTAGCTGGGTGTGTTGGTGCGGGCCTGTGAGCCCAGCTACTCGAGAGGCTGAGGCAAGAGAATCGTTAGAACTGAAGATGAACTAAATCAACATGCCAGACAAAAATGATTTTCAAACTCTGATGAATAAACATGGTGATGTGTTAGAAACCTTTGTTGTTATTGTCCTTTTTCATATCACTACTACTGAATTTTTTTTTAATTCTGGCAAGTATGTATATGTTTTTTTAAAAACTAGAAAATGTGGAAAGAGGAACAAATATTGTAAGAAGTTACCCCCAAGTCCCTTCCCCACTAAAAAGAAAGAAACCAGCGAAACTAGTAATTGTGAAACTCTCACCACTAAGGACATACAATGCTAGCTGCAGTTTTCTTGCCTGCTCTCAAGCCCTGAGCTTGATCAATATTTAAATAAGTACTTGGCTTTCAACTTCTCTAGGTTCAAATATTAAGCAAAGTGTTTGCTCCAGCAACCTTAAAAGAAGCCGCGACTGTCTGAGGCAGGAAGCTATCAGTTGTGTAAATAACCCTTTGCATCTGATTGATTTCACTGCTCCAGATGTAGGTCACTGAGGACATTGCTGCCGCTAAGCTTGGCTGGGACAGCATTTGTTTTGAATTCAAAGACTATATATTCTCTACAGACAAGGGACATTCAGCCAGCAAGAAACCAGGCTGACCATTCAGTTGGGGAAATTCTAACTTCCTAGTGAGTATTATGCCAATGTCCTAGCTCAGCTATCTTTTCTAGAGATTCAATCCCCATTCATCCTTACATACTTCACTCCAGATAGACCTCTTCCATAAATCCTTACATTGTCCTGGTTTCTGCTACCCTTTGAACTTTGGCAAAGCATAATGGTCTTACTACACAGCGTAGCACCTGATTATATTAACTGTCACATGTTGGACAGCTGTAGGCTCTTACCCTCTCTTCAACTTGAAATTCAAGGACAAAGCCTGTTCCTTACCCCTGTAATCTTCACAGTCCCAACACAGGGCACTTTCGGAGTATTTAATATTTGTTTTTTAATTGAACTATCACATCCATTATGCAAGAAGAAAAATGTCACCATTTTCAAACTGTAATGAATTATAACCACTGCTAATTATATTATCTATTTAATTCTTTCCTGGCCTCCTTTATTATATTTCCTTTGTCAATAATTCTCAAAAATTGAATAATTGTAAATCTGATGTTTAGCCATGTGAGTTAGGAAGTTACTAGTGTTTCTTAAGTGAAAGCAAGATACTAGAAAATGGTAGATTTAATAGGAGATGAACAAACTCCAGAATAGAAATAGGATGACCTCAGGAAGATACAACCTTTCTAAGCCTCCATTTCCTCATCTGTGTAATGAGCATAAGAATAGTATCTACTATCATTGTGAGGATTACGTGACTGAAAGTGGTTACAGGACACACAATAAGGATTCAGAAAATGGTGGCAGTTAATCTTTTAGTGTATGGATGTATTAGGAGAAGACTTCAGAGCTTTGAGATAATTAATAGGGCATGGCAGACCCCAAGACAAGAAATTATTTGTGGATTATAAACTTGGTTCTCCAGCCTCAGAAGGTTGGAGAGCACAGAGAAAAGAGTCCAACATGATTAAAACCAGGGAACAGATCTCATGGGGAAATCCGCACAGTTCTCATTCTGGCTACATATTAGCATTACCTGGGAAGCTTTAACACAATCTTGATTCCCAGAACTCCAACCTCATCAATCATTCCGAATCTCCAGAAAATGGGGCCCATGTATTGGTCATTTTTGAAAGCTCTCCAGGTGATTCCAATGTTCAACCAAAGTTGGGAACCACTTGACTAAAGGAACTGAATGTATTGCCACTGGAGGAGGGTGAGGATCCGCCCTCAATGAGGTTAAGGGGAATCAGCTCTTCCATTTCTAATGTTAAACCATCAGGTTTAAGCTGCCAGGGCTTCCGTGTAATCTGCATATGAGTCACTTGTTTGTTAAAATGCAGATTCTGACTTTGTATCAGATAGAGTCTGATATTCTTCATTTCTGACAAGTTTGAGTTGGGGCTGAGGCTACTGGTCTGTGGACAATACTCTGAGGAGCAAAATAATAGAGAGATTTAGAGAGAGATATTCAGATTTGTTACAGGAGAAGTCTTAACATCTCTGAATATTTTTAGTCAATTGGTATTTATTGAGCACCAACTATGCACAAAATTAATATTTTGCAATCTTTGAAGAAAATAATAGGTTGTTTTTAGCCAGTTTTCAGTATGGGATCTTCCCTAAAGGGGCAGCTTACCTATCAGGTATAGCAAGCTCAGTGCCTAGGGTCTATAACACTTACAGGGGCCAAAAAATATTTTAATTTCTTTTAAAATCCAAAGAGAAAAATGAACTTTTAGGTCAAAGAAAATGTTTTAGTATATAATATTAATATATTTGTATCTGTAACAATGCAATAGTGAAATATAATTTTTATTTACATTTTTATTTTTCTGGAGGAAGGGGCATATGAAGGCAAAAGTGCCCAGAGCCTACAAAAGTCATCATGCAGCTATGTTCTCCAAGTCCATATTAGTCTCAGGTATTTTTAGGAAAGCACATAGAACTCATTGTGGCTGATACTTTCACATTGATATTTATATGAGCAAAAAGAAGATATTGGGGAAATTATAAATATGCCTTATGAGTGGAGCCAGCCAATAATTATGAAGAGTTAAACAGTTTTCATGTGTGCAATTTGGAAACACAGGGGATGCTTCATTGATGAAATGTTGTTTCTTTTCAGCTGATTCCTTAGGGTCTAAAATTCTATCATTAGAGATTTACTCCATTTCCAGAGCCAGTCTCTAGAGATTCACAGTATTGAGACCCTTCCTTTGCATATTGATTTTTTTTTTTTTTTTTTTTGAGACAGGGTCTCACTCTGTCACTCAGGCTGGAATAAAGTGATGCAATTGCACCTCACTGCAACCTCAACTCTCAGGCCCAAATAATCCTCCCACCTCAGTCTCCCAAGCAGCCAGGACCACAGGCATGTGCCACAAACCTGGCTATTTATTTATTTATTTTTGTAGAGATGGGGTCTCCCTATATTGCCCAGGTTGGTCTCAAACTCCTGGCATCAAGCAATCCTCAGTCCTCCCACTTCTGCCTCCACCTCCCAAAGTGCTGGGATTACAGGCGTGAGCACTGCGCCAGGCCTGATCTTCTTTTAGGTGCAATTTTTTTACCCTCTAGAGCCAGGCCCATACCTCAAGAACTTCTCAGGGGATTCACTCTGAAAGAGGAAAATATAATAATGAGATTCCATTTTATAGGAAACACCAATTCTATCCAGTTCCTAAATACTGAGATGTGGCCATTTGTAGCTAAAGAACATCACCATCGTCACTGCTCAATGTAGTAACCCCAGCGAAAATTACTGACTGTTTTACTCTCCACTATGATAACTATTAGCCTCATGTGGCTATTTAAATTTATTAAAATTAAGTAAAATGAAAAATTCATTTCCTCATTGCAGTAGCCACATACTGAGTGCTCAATAGCCACATGTTCCCATTGGACAGAACAGATCGAGAATATTTCCATCATCAGAGAAAGTTCTGTCGCACAGTCCTGTTTCAAAGGGCTTTGGGTAGAGAGGGAACCACCCTTCCTGGACATCCTGAAATGCAAGGGTAGTTTGGGAAGTATTTAGACTCTAGCCCAGATACAGTTTTTTCCTACCTGTCAACCAATCCATAACAACTAGATAGATAATAAGTTACTCTGCTCCTTTCTAAACCTTCCAAACCAAAATTTCTAGGAAACCAACTTTCAGCTTATATCTCCTGGTCTTCAAGAGAGCCAGACCTTTTTGACTTGTGAAGGGCCAATCACTACAGAGGCTTTTCTTAGGATCTAGAACAGTCTCCATCTCAGAAAGTGATTATTTAGATCACTGCTTTTTCTTGCCAAAATGGCTCCAGGTATCCTCAAGTTGTAGGCAACCTTTTAAATTTTAAAACAACTCAAAGGCCCCTTTTTGATCTCCAGGGCATAACTGTACAAGGCAGGCCAGCTGGATGATGTTCCAAATGCATGGTTTGTCTACAAATCTTCCATTAGTCAGCAGTTTTGTTTCCAGGCACACCACCAGAGTGCTCAGGTGTGGAGAACAACTCAAAATCTAGCATTTCTCCAGTCCTCTAACACCTGCTGAACACTGACATAAACATGTTAAATCTCAGCCCAGAGCAAGTTTTCATAGTTATATAATAAAAACCCTTAAAAAACAGAGTTGATAATTGAGACACTAACACCATTTTAATTAGGGTGCTTCAACTAGTCACTGATAATACATGTGGGAAATAATGGGTGTGCAACTGTCACATGGGCTGTAATTATATTTAAGACTTCTGGTGACATGACAGATGGTGAAAATGAAGCTCTCATGTTCTGAACATGACGTCATGTGGAAGCTGCAAAATGCACGTATAGCTTTGGACAGCTATTACTCATTAAAGAGGATCAAGATCCTGTTTTTCTATTTACAAAGAGCAGGCAGAGGAAGGGAAAAGACAGGAAAATCTATAAATAAAATTGGTATGAATCAGTTTCCCACCCTTCAAAAAAACTATATACAAATATTTTAACTAAGTCTTTTTAAAATTCATTCAGATATATTTGATTGCTCATAACATATAACCCAAGAACTAAGTTTGGAAACTTCAGAGAAATACAAATCAAAACCACAAGGCAATATCATCTCATCTCAGTTAAAATGGCTTGTATCAAAAAGACAGGCAATAACAGATGCAGCTGAGGATGTGGAGAAAGGAGAACCCTCATATACTACTGGTGGGAACGTAAATTTGTATATCCACTACTATGGGGAACAGTATGGAGGTTCCTCAAAAAAACTAAAAATAGAATTTCCATATGATCCTGTAATGCCATTGCTGGATATATATCCAAAAGAAAGAAAATCAATATATCAAAGGGATATCTGTGTTCCCATGTTTACTGCAGCACCATTAATAGCCAAAATATGGAACTGGAACTGTTTCAGAATAACCCAGGGAATTTTAAAAACCACAGATGCCTGGATACTACCTCAAAGATGGACAGCTAGTCATATTGCCTAGTTGGGAGTCCAAAATTAAGCTATAGAATTAAATGACAGAAAAAAGAAAACAGAGATAATACAGGGGATAAAAGAGAACTTTGCAGAAATTTTCATTAATATACTCCAGAGATATACAAGAAAATAATATATTTATGAAACAAGCACAGGCACTATGAAAATGGAACAATCAGAGGTCAAGAAAATGTACTCAAAAATTAAAAATATGAGAAAGTAAACTTTAAAAATTCAACAGAAGGTTAAAGATAAAGTTAAGGAAATATCCCAGAAAGTTTTTTAAAATAGAAAAGCACAGAAAATATGAAATCACTAATGAAAGTGTTCAAGATTAATCTCACATGGCCAAGAACCCACTATAAAGAATTCCTGGAGATGAGAGAAAAGATAGTGAAATAAATGATTAAAGATATAATATTATTGAGCTCAGAATTCAGGGGAACATAGGTCTGCTTCTAATAATTTATCCTAAAGATATATGTAAGGGCATGAGGATACATATACAACTATGCTCAGTGCACTATTTTTGTAACAGCAAAAATTGAAAATAACCTAATTGTTTACATGGTTATTTGGTTAGATAAATTGTGGAACACCTATACTATGTGTTGTTTAAAAATTATAGTGTGGCTCCGAGTATACCTATGTAACAAACCTGCACATTCTGCACATGTACCCCAGAACTTAAAATATAATTTCAAAAAATTATAGTGTAGCTCTAGATGTACTAACATGGAAAGATATCCAGGATAGGCTACTGAGTGAGAAAAGCAAGTTGCAGAACATTATGTTTACTGGGAGTCCATTTTTATATTAACAAATGTTTATAGATCAATGTATGATTATAAATGGATTGCAGCTGGTCTATAAAGCTACTCAGGAAGCTGTCAACAGTGGTTATCTCAGGAGAGGAGTAGGATTGGGGCAGAGGGTGGTTAATAAACAACCCTTTAACTTTGCATTTACAAATGTCTATGTATTTTTTTTATAATGTGCATGTGTTTCTTCTATAATTCTTAAAAATTAAAGGCAACTTAAAATTATTTACAATGTTACAGAAGAGAAGAAAAGTTTTTCCTTTTATAGTGTCTCTGGGAAACAGCAGCAGCAGATTACCAAGGGCCAAGGTGAAAAGAAAATAATATTTTTGATTAGAGAAATACATGAGCCCAGATAAGGAATACAAGCAGCAAAAGACATTGCTCTGCTCTTCAGGAGCTTACAGTAGAGTCAGCAAGGCAGACCCACATGGACAGCCAATAGTGACCAGTGCTCAGTGGTACAGCTTCCTGCCAAATTGTGCAGTATGTTAAGGCCTGGAAGTTGGAAGGAGAGAGGCCAATGAAGGCTGGAGAAGCCAAAGATGCTTCATGGAAGAAGTGGACCTTGAAGGACAGTAAGGCTTTACAAAGGCAGAAAGGAGAACATTGTAAGCCAGATAACCAGCAAGAGTGAATGCACTGATTCTAATGAGCATGCAGCAATCATGCACTGGTGAAGAGTGTAACCCATCTAGATTAGAGGAATCATGTTGGTATAAATTAGGTTTGGCTGCATACAACAGAGAACTCAAGAAACAATGGCTTAAACAAGACAGAGGTTTGCTTTTCTTTTATGACAAAGAAGTCAAGAGGTAGACAGTCCTGGGCTATGTTCATAGTTTCATTATCAGAAAGGCCTCACGTTCCTTCTACCTTCCTGCTTTACCAGCTCTAGCACTGGCTTTCATCTTCAAGTTAGCTTCATAATTGCAGAATAGTTGTTAAAGCACCAGGCATCATAGCTATGATCCACTCAGCAGAAAGGAGGAAACAGCAAGGAAAAAGAGGCAGACCTCCCAGTCCAGTCAGCCTCCTTTACAGGATTTCCCCTGAAGCCTCACCCAACTCCTAGGTACATCTCGTTGGCTACTGCTATCCATTACAGGGGGCTGGAAACATGTAGATGTTTAAGCTGAGTGCATTGCTGCTCCTATTAATACAGGATTTCCAGGAGTAAAGAAAAAGGGTTGTTCACTATGTCTGCCTAATAATTATGTTAGACTATGAAGGTTTTGAAAACAAGGCAGACATAAGATTTTAAGTTTAAAAGAGGAGAATAGGTAGTTAGCAAATGACTTATTATCTATAAAGAAATAGGTAGAAAAGAGCCGGGGCGTGGTGGCTCACGCCTGTAATCCCAGCACTTTGGGAGGCTGAGGTGGGCAGATCACTTGAATTAGGAGTTCGAGACCAGCCTGGCCAACATGGTGAAACCCCGTCTCTACTGAAACTACAAAAAAAAAAAAAAAAAGAAGAAAAATTAGTTGGGCATGGTGGTGGGCACCTGTAATCCTAGCTACTTGGGTGACTGAGACAGGGAGAATTGCTTGAACCCAGGAGGCGGAGGTTGTAGTGAGCTGAGATCATGCCACTACACTCATGCCTAGGCAACAGAGTGAGACTCCGTCTTAAAAAAAAAAAAAAAAAAAAATGAATAAACTTAAGAGTTTAAAAAGCACAGAAGAAACAAGCTTGAAAAACAAACAAGAAAAACTCGAATAGCTACTTACTTCTAAAAGCAACTGATTGATTGGCCCTGCTCCATTCACTCATTTTCAACCTTCTACGACCTTTTTCAATTTTCTGGAGAGATGTATTAACTCTCAACTATATACCCCTTTTGAACCAATATGGGGTAGATTCCCAGTCTGCACATGGTGCCAGAATTAGCCTTTCTCCCTTCTCAGCCTGTAGTACTTTGAGGATACTATTATAATAATAGTTATCACATTATGCTTTAGTTACTTATCATTTGCTGGTTAAAAGGCAAGGTGATTGAGTAGAAAAGGCAGCAAGAACTTTGTCATCAGACAGACCTAACTTTCTACTTGCTGGCTTCACTATGTTCCTTTGGCAAGTTCCCTTAACTCTCTACAACATACCTTCCTTGCCCTTAAAATGAAGAACATCGTGCGACTCTCAGAGGCATTTCTGAGGTTGTGGTGAAGACTGGAGCCTAGTACTCAGCAGAAACTTAGGAAATGGACTTTTGTTGTTATTATATCTTCCCTGCTGGATTGCAAGGTCATTGAGGGCAGAGTTTTTTTGTTTTTTGTTTGTTTGTTTGTTTGTTTTACAATGTGCATGTGTTTCTTCTATAATTCTTAAAAATTAAAGGCAACTTAAAAATTATTTACAATGTTATGGAATAGAAAAAAAAGTCTCACATATCTCTACATGAACCCCTATTGTCTTAACACACTACTGAATGCCTCATTTCAGCAAAGAGAAGGTCACCTGGCAGGCCTCAGGAGAGCTCTAAGAAAAAACAGCATGCAGGCCAGCCCACGCTGGTGGAATGAATGTCACTGGCCTATCGTATTACCCCAGAGCCAGGTGGGAAGTTATAGGAACTACACCACCCCCAGGGATGGCGAGTGACATTGTAGAATTCTCCTTGTGGGGCGTTCTAAGTTCTGAGATTTGAAACACCTAACAATTGTTGCTTCTTTTCTTTTTTCATGTTTCATAGTTTAATAAATAGGTTTTATATTAACAAAGATGCCTTTAGTTATGCTGTGGCAAGAGTGCTTGTTTTAGAGTTTTCCTGCCAAACACCCACATGGGACATTCCCTCCCAGTACCAGATGTGGAGATGCGTTCAGGCCTGGCCAGTCTCATCTCATTCCTTTCCTCCATGGTTAGCTTGCATCTAACCATGTTACTCAGTGTCTTCCATGGGTGGTTGTGATGCAAAATGCACAAAGCCTGCTGTAAAGTCTTCCTCAGACCATCTCTTGCTTTTCTGAAGTCAAATTTCTAAGCCCAGGGCATTCCGCCCTACTATCCCCTCTATCCCCTTTGGTGGCAAACTCTTCTGTTGCTCCTATCTTTTTCCCTTTTGTCTCCCCCTATCTCTTGACACTTGCACATTGAAGCATTAAATTGCAGGGTGGAAAGGAAGACAATTTCTTCTGTGTATTTAGAAAAACTACAGAGCAGCATATTGTTCTCAGCACACATCTATGTTAAATGAATTCCCCTGTCCAGTTGATATCCCAAGGCTGGGCAGCACCAATGGCGTTGTCAGGCCGGAGACCTGGGTAGAAATATCACCAGAAGCCTTTTCCCATTACTCAAGCCTGGGCCCCACCCCTGGAGATATTGATTCAGCCGTTTCAGGGTGAATCCCAGACAATGCTCCTCAGGTAATTCGGTTACACTCCTCCCTGACTCTGCCCTTGGGAAATACCAGCATAGCTTGAGTTGCCTTCTGAAGAGCTACTCTTGGCAATGGCTTCTAGGGAGCCACTTTCTCACTGGCCACTAGTCTCAGTCACCCAGTCCTGCAGGTAATTGTACTATGCATCACAATCTCAGAATCACAATAATGGCAACCAATACTTATGCTTAACATATTCTAGGCACACGTCTAAGCTCTAACATAACTCCTTTAATCCTCATAACAACACTATTAGATACTACAGGTGTCTCCTTTTAGTCAAGGAAGAAACTAACAGGTGCTAAAGCCTAGATTCAAATGCAGTCCATATTCTTTTTATTTATTTATGTATTTATTTGAGACATGTTCTGGCTCTATCACCCAGGCTGGAGAATGGTGGCCCCCCATCTCGGCTCACTGCAACCACTGTCTCCCAGGCTCACATGATCCACCCACCTCAGCCTCCTGAGTAGCTGGGACTACAGGCACGTACCACCACACCTGGGTAATTTTTGTACCTTTTGTAGAGATGGAGTTTTACCATGTTGCCCAAGCTGGTCTTGAACTCCTGACCTCAAGTGATCCTCCTGCCTCAGCCTCCCAAAGTGCTGGGATTACAGGTGTGAGCCACCATACCCAGCCGAGCCTATATTCTTAACCAATGTCCTTTATGGCCTCATGCAGTGAGTGTCAGAAGATCTCAGGAGTCGTATTTTTTGTGGCCAAACCAAGGCAAATCACTGTGCCAACCACTGCTACCCTGATCCACCTGGTTTCACCACCAACCCCAGCTTTCCCATCTCTTTGTTCTGCTCAGCCGCATAAATTCAGAAAATAGTATCAGTTCCCACTGTTTTTCTACAGATCCCCTAAGCCTTAGCTCAGACTCTCCTCCCAGAAAACTTTGACCAACACCCCCACCCATGCCAAGCTGGGTTAGGCATCTTTATTTATACTTACCTCCTACTTTGTGCATATCTTGATCACCAAACTTACCATGTGGCATTCTGATAGTCTGTTTCTGCCTCCATCTCCCTCAGTTGAGGGCTAGGTAAGGTCAAAAACAGGATTCAATCATCTTTGATTCCCTGATGCCTAGTGCAAGATCTTGTGGAAGAAACATAGAAACTGTTGAATAAACAATGTTGGCTTCAGTGATACTTCTATCCCTCAATTTACAGGAAACACTTAGTAATTCATCCCTGGGGTCTGGGGCAAGATGGGACATCTATCTTCCAAAGGTCCTATTAAAACTTTATCTCCAGAAACTACATACTCATATTATTTTATCTTTTCCTATTTTCCCTTTCAACCCTCTGCCTCAATATAATTATGTTAATTTTTTCTACAGCTGAGGAGCCAGGGACATAATAGTCTTACTTAATATGGAAAGGATAAGTTCCCATTCAAACCCCAACTTTTCTAACAGGAAAGTCCTCTTCATTATCTTTACATTCTCTTTTTTTCTACCCTATGTGGATTTATTGGTGGGGAACCTCTTATAACAGGTGAAATTGGGTTCCTGGGGGCTCTGGATGGAGACAAACATGTGACAGATGAAAACCCTTCATAGCTGTCATCAACATAAAGGTTGCAGATACAAACTTCCTTGTCTTTATCTTCTAAAATTTAAGGTCTTCAGAATTAGTTGCGTCTTGTGAAGTGCAAGGAGATACAGATAAAGGAGGCGAATAGGAGCTGCCAATGGAATTGCAATAAGCAGTCAAGGGGATAAATCAGCCAAGAGAGAAAAAAGCACACAATGACATTTACCCTTGACAGTTTTTCTGTAAGGTTTTGCATTTGGCTTTATAAATAACAAATATTCTCTGATAGTTTCTATTAACAATTTTATAATTTCTATTAATCCCCTAGAACACTCATGATGTACTCCACAATCACTATTTAAAAGTCAAATCTTACCACCATTCTCACACCTCAATCACACTTACACAGGACAAGATCTATTTGTTCGGCCAGTCATTTTGGCACTGTTGAAATGTGCCACTAAAACGACTTAGATCACAAATATGAGATAAAGTCCTCAAAAGGTTCCTTAGTATGAAACATGGCATTTCTCTTTTGTACAATGTAAGATGCAGTAAGAAACTGGTTTAAAGTGTTTAAGAAAGAATGGAAATGGTATTCTGTACAACCCCGCACATACTGCAGTTTGACTTTCACCTTTGATACTGACTGCATGACAAATTGTATAAACCATAATAAGTAAACACCACACTGCAAGATTAAAGCTCCAAGCGCAAAAGAATCATTAATCATATCAAACACGTATTTGCTTTTCTGTTGGCATCAAAACGTAATTGTTTCCCTATAAGTTAAACATACCCCATGGTACAATGCTGATCCAAATCTGTGCACTTGGCAACAGAAAAGGGAAACTTATCATCTTTGGTCTATGGTATGGCATGTTTTCCTCCAACTAAAATGATCAACTTGAATGAAAGTTTATTCTGTCCTCCTCTGCAAATGTTGCCAAGCCCAGTATTTCAGATTTGAGTAAGGAAAAAAGAATGAGCTGTTTGCCCACTAGGTTCCATTAAAGCATTAAGGGTTCAGTGGGGAGAAGGAGTGTGGTCAAAACCCACTTGAGAATCTTAAAAACGCTCAAACCTTCACCCCCAAAATAATGCACACTCACTCATATTCCCCAAATTGTGGATTAATTTTCAGGGGACTCTTGGCTACCTCAAAGCCAGTCGCTTGCATTTTCTGGTAGCAATAGCATACATAAGTTGAGTGACCACTTAATTCTTATTATCAATGGGATAGTTTGTCTTGATTAATTGCATCACATGACCTAAGATGAAAACATGATCATGTTCTGAAGTAGAAGTCAGTAATACACCCCTTTTATTTATTTATTTATTGAGACCGAGTCTCACTGTCACCCAAGCTAGAGTGTAGTGGCACTCTACAATCTTGACTCATTACAACCTCTGCCTCTGGGTTCAAGAGATTCTCCTACCTCAGCCTCCCGAGTAGCTAGGATTAAAGGCACTCGCCACCACGCCCAGCTAATTTTTGCATTTCACTATGTTGGCCAGGTGATCTCAAACTCCTGACCTCAAATGATCCATCATCCTCAGCCCCACAAAGTGCTGGGATTATAGGCATGAGCCACCATGCCCAGCCTAAACCCCTAATTTTAGAAAGGAGCTTTACAGATCCTTCTCCTCCCGACCCAACTTTCCATAGCATTTCCTTTCAGTCTCACTCTATATACCACATGATACTGTGAACCCTTCTGAGGCCTGTTTCTTAACTTCCTAACTGGAGACATTGGCTTACACCTCTGTTTGGTCATAATAGGTACCTAAATTGGCTGTGCATTGGGTTTTTTCTCTGCCTACTCCCTTTTGGACAAGCATCCTATGTTTGGAATTTTCCACCTTTGACTTTCTCAAAGTAAAAGCCAGAAACTCACCTTCCCAGCTCCCTTGTAGCTGGACTCTGGCAAGTGACCTAGTTCTTCCAATCAGATGCATTCGCTTAAGGATTTAATTCCAAAGAAAATGAGGTAAAAAGACAGTGATTGTTGGGATCAACTTTGCCAAGGATAGGAGAGACTCTATCGACGAGAGCTCCCCAAGATTTCACCAGTGGTTCTGACAGAGGGTCCTAGCGCCCAGCATCTACAATACAGGCTGCAAGCCCCCTGCCCATGCTGGCAGTGGTGGGGCTCACCTGATGATCTGATGGTATCATCTGGGCATTGCTCCTGCTCTGTAGACTTCAAGCCTAATTCTGTGGTCCCTCTGGAGATTCTGTGAGCCACTTTCATTTCCTTTAAAATATTCTCTTCTGCATCATTAATTCACTCAATATTTATTGAGTGTGCCAGGCACTATTGTTGGTGCTGGCAATACAGGAGTAATGAAACAAAATTTCTGTCCTTGGAGAGCTTACATTCTAATGAAGGGCAGATACTAAGAAGGACAATGATATGCTTTGGCTCTGTGTCCCCACCCAAATCTCATCTTGGATTGTATTCCCATAATTCCCACGTGTTTTGAGAGGCACCCAGTGGGAGATAATTTGAGTCATCGGGGCAGTTTCCCCCATGCTGTTCTCACAGTAGTGAATAAGTCTCATGAGATCTGATGGTTTTATCGGGGGTTTCCGCTTTTGTATCTTCCTCATTTTCTCTTGCCACCGCCATGTAAGAAGTGCCTTTCACCTCCCACCTTCCCAGCCATGTGGAACTGTAAGTCCAATTAAACCTCTTTTTCTTCCCAGTCTTGGGTAGGTCTTTATCAGCAGCATGAAAACAGACTAAAATAGACAGTAGAAGCAAATTTATTTTACAAATAAGTAAAATGAATACACAGTATGCTAGAGAAGTAGGGAAAGGAGATGGGGAATGCCAAGGGGAGCCATGAAGTTGCGATCTTAGATAGCTTGGTCAGAAAAGATCTCACCCAGATGAAAAGGCAACATTTGAGCAGATGTGAACAAGGGAGCATGTCTGGTGTACATGGGGGCAGTGTTCACACAGCAGGAACAGCAAGGGCCAACATTGGGAGGTGGGAGGGAGCATGCCCTAGAAATGTTTTTCCATAGTAATCATAGAATCCCCCTAAAGTCAGTCCCCTATCCTAGGAGAAATAGTACATGGAGAGAGCTATCACCCTCCTCCTGATCTGATATTTGGAGCTCGATTTATCCAGATGGAATGTGATAAGATCCTGGAAATATCAAGTCTAATGTAAGCAATATTAGTGAACTACAGCCAAACCAACCCATCTCCCCACACACAGCATATATTTACTTATTCACAAAAATGAATTAAAGAGAAAGTAGGTACACTCATTAATCTGATTGTGTGGTTCCGCTGAAAATTCTGTGAGCTACTTTAATACACTTTAAAATATTCTCTTCTCCATCATTAAAGCACTCAATATTTATTGAGGGGTTACCTCTGGTTATCAGGGGGAGCTGGTCTGGGCACGTACACCTGTAGTCCCAGTAACTTGGGAGGCTAAGGCAGGAGGATTGCCTGAGCTCAGGAGTTCAAGGCTGCAGTGAGCTTTGAATCTTCAATTATTGTACCATTGCATTTCACCCTGGGTGACAGAGTGAGACTCCATCTTAAAAACAAAAACAAAAACTTCAGGTGGGTTTATTTTGGTATTCTTTCCTTATAAATATTTGTTTAGAGGCAAATTGGCACTCGAGGAGACATTGTCTTCATCAAATATTCACAGCTTTAAAAAACTAAAAATCTGGGAGTATTCATCTTGGTACAGAGTTTTTAAGTCTAACCATGACTCAAAATCTAGAGGCAACAAAAGAAAAGGTTGACGAATTTGACTACATAAAAATAAAAATGTATATAGCAAAAACACCACAACAAAAGACAAGACACCTGACAAGTTGGAAGAAAATATTTATAATACATACCATGGGAGAAAAAGAAAGGATATATAATATCCCTTTAAATAAAGAACTCTTAAAAATTGAGGGACAAGGCTGGCTGTGGTGGCTCATGCCTGTTATCCCAGCACTTAGGGAGTCTGAGGTGGGTGAATCACAAGGTTATGAGTTCAAGACAAGCCTAGACAACATGGTGAAACCCCATCTCTACTAAAAATACAAAAAATTAGCTGGGCATAATGGCGGGTGCCTGAAATCCCAGCTACTCGGGAGGCAGAGGCAGGAGAATCGCTTGAACCCAGGAGGCAGAGATTGCAGTGATCTGAGATCATGCCACTGCACTCCAGCCTGGGCAACAGAGTAAGACTTTGTCTCAAAAAAAAAAAAAAAAAAAAAAAACAGAGGGACAAAACACATTTTTCCAGATAGAAAAAAATGGAGACAGTATATGAACAGACAACTCACAAAAATGATATAAAACTGGCCCATGAATACATGAAATAAACATTCAAACTCACTCATAGAGAAATTCAAATTAAAACAATACTATTATTTCTCTTCAATCAAATTGACAAAAATTTTAAGACTTGACATTTGTCAGCAAGGCATTGCGGCAATGAACACTCTCATACATTGCTGGCAGAAATGCAAATTGGCACAGTCCTTCTGGAGGAAAATTTGGCAATACCTAGCAAAACTAAATATGCACTTACCTTTAGACCCCAGCAATCTCATTTTTAAAACTGTATCCTGGGCAGGTGTGATGGCTCACACCTGTAATCCCAGCACTTTGGGAGGCCAAGGAGGGTGGATCACTTGAGGTAAGGAGTTTGAGACCAGCCTGGCCAACATAGTGAAACCCTGTCTCTACTAAACATACAAAAATTAGTCGGGCATGGTGCCAGGTGCCTGTAATTCCAACTACTCAGGAGGCTGAGGCAGGAGAATCACTTGAACCCAAGAGGCAGAGGTTGCAGTAATCCAAGATCACTGTACTCCAGCTTCGGCGACAGAGTGAGACTCTGTCTCAAAAAAAAAAAAAAAAAAAAAAAGCGAGACATGGTGGTTCACACCTGTAATCCCAGCACTTTGGGAGGCCAAGGCGGGTGGATCACGAGGTCAGGAGATCAAGACTATCCTGGCTAACACAGTGAAACCCTGTCTCTACTAAATATACAAAAAAATTAGCCAGGCATGGTGGTGGGCACCTATAGTCCCAGCTACTTGGGAGGCTGAGGCAGGAGAATGGTGTGCACCCAGGAGGCGGAGGTTGCAGTGAGCGGAGATTGCGCCATTGCACTCCAGCCTGGGCATCAAGAATGAAACTCCATCTCAAAAAAAAAAAAAAAAAATTACCCTTAAGTTATACCTCCAAAAGTACATATGCACAAGCTTATTCATTGCAGCATTTAAAAATTAATCACAAAATATTGCAAACAATTTGGCCAGGCATGGTGGCTCACACCTGTAACTCCAACACTTTGGGAGGCCAAGGCAGGCAGATCACCTGAGGTCAGGAGTTTGAGACCAGCCTGGCCAACATGGGGAAACTCTGTCTCTACTAATAATACAAAAATTAGCCAGGCGTGGTGGCAGGCATCTGTAATCCCAACTACTTGGGAGGCTGAGGCAAGAGAATCACTTGAACCCACAAGGCAGAGGCAGTGAGCTGAGATTGTGCCACTGCAATCCAGCCTGGGGTATAGAGTGAAACTCTGTCTCAAAAGAAAAAGAAAGAAAGAAGGAAGGAAGGAAGGAAGGAAGGAAGGAAGGAAGGAAGGAAGGAA
>NC_045437.1:47167672-47297348 GCF_002776525.5 Piliocolobus tephrosceles
GAAGGAAGGAAGGAAGGAAGGAAGGAAGGAAGGAAGGAAGGAAGGAAGGAAGGAGAAAAAGAAAAAAGAAAGAAGGAGGGAAGGAAGGAAGGAAGGAAGGAAGGAAGGAAGGAAGGAAGGAAAGAAAGAAAGAAAGAAAGAAAGAAAGAAAGAAAGAAAGAAAGAAAGAAAGAAAGAAAGAAAGAAAGAAAGGGAAAGGGGAAGGGGAAGGGGAAGGGAAGTAAAGGAAAGGAAAGGAAAGGAAAAAGAATCTAAATGACCATACGTAAGAGAGTCACTGAATAAATTTATGTACTTCCACACTGAAGTACGAAGCAGCTATAAAAAGAACGGGCTCGATCTGTATGAACTGATATCGTTATTTCCAGGGCACACCACTAAATGAAAAAAGGAAAGTGTGGAGGCATATCTATAGTATGCTATATTTCAAAAAAATAAGGGATAAAAAATACACATGTATTGCTCATTTATGAAAAAGAAAAACAGAAAGTAAATCAGAAGTGAAAGAGACTGATTACCTACACAGGACAGACAAAAAAGAGGTGGAAAGATGGGAAGAGGAGGAGAATGGGAATAGGGTAGTAGGGATGAGGTGGATGCTTTAACTCTTAAAATTGTAATGATCTTTCACATACTCCAAAAAAATTTAAAATGAATGAAAATCATCCAGGATATGGAGGGAACCCAAAGTGTAATACAAACAGTAACAGATGAAATGAATCATATTACAAATAAATATAACTGCACTGCAGGGTATGTGGAAGAAATAAACTAGCCTAAGTGCTTTTGAAAAGATTTTGATACTATAAGGCTTAAAACATAAAGAACTGTGCACAAATACCATAGACTTACTAATAAATCTATTTCTCACCTGGGCATGGGTTATTCTACAACATTTTTATATGCATGCTAGGATTAAACAAGTGAGTATTTATAGATGAAAGTCATGTTTCCCATTGTTGGAGAAAGATATTACAGATTTAAAAAAGAAGAAAGGTAGAATAAACCCTATGGCATCAAATTGAAAGAAGCAGTATGAAATCATACATACACACACAGATAAACAGATACAATCATTAACATAGGGCCAGGCGCAGTGGCTCACACCTGTAATCCCAGCACTTTGGGAGTCCGAGGCGGATGGATCAGGAGTTCGAGACCAGCCTGGCCAACATGGAGAAACTTTGTCTCTACTAAACATTAGCCAGGTATGGTGGTGCATGCCTGTCATCTCAGCTACTCAGGAGGCTGAGGCAGGAGAATGGCTAGAACCCAGGAGGCAGAGGTTGCAGTGAGCTGAGATCATGCCACTATATTCTAGCCTGAGTGACAGGGTGAGACTCTGTCAAAAAAAAAAAAAAAACCCATAAACATAGATATACATTTATCAGTATACATTTATATATATATATATATATATTTCCCGGCTCTGTCCACAAAAAAAGGGGGGCCTGGGAGCAATGACACCCTGGAGGCAATGCGCACACCTAGAGCTCAGAACTTGCACTCTACCACTCTCCAATACAAAGAACTTCTTCGAGAGATATTTGATTGCAGAGCTGGAGCAAGGAAAATACCAGATGAGCCAGGAACATTTTGTGCCAGCTAACAAGGAAGTGCTCGAAAAAGGATGGGGGAATGTTGAATGGATGCAGAAGCCAGCCTGAAGGAACTCCCAATAACCAAAGCTGAAACAGCTGGAGCAACAAAAGACATAATAACAGTATTGGATTATAACCCATAGAATAGAATAAAATAAATATTCATGAGCCCATACTCATAGATAAATGGGGTAGAAGGGATGACTCCTCATCACCAAAGAAATCCAGTCATGAAGGGAAAAGATAATCTTCATTTCAACCCCTAGTATTAATTGTGACAGGCAAGGTCCACCAGTGGGTGCTAAAATTAGTGAATGAAGTTTAAGCAGAAACATAATATTTACATACTCTCAAGTATCTCCCCCAAGATATTTCTCAATTACAAAAAAATAATAATAATAACTTAATGATGGAGAAACTTGGCCAACAATACTTTAAGTGATCAAAGTTAACATCACTAGCAATAAGACATATGAACATCAGGAAGGCCTAATATGATATTCTGACAGAGATACAATATTGCTTCTGTGATATTCTTGCCAAAAACATGTAACCTAAATCAAATAATGAGAAAACATCAGACAAATCCAAATTGAGAGACCTGCAACATAGCTGACCGATATTCATCACAAGTTGCAAGGTCCTGAAGAACAAGGAATGACTCAGGAACCATCACAGATTATAGGAGATAAGACACAACAACTACATGCAATGTAACATCCTGGACTGGATCCTAAAACAGAAAAAGGAGACGGGGTGCAGGAGGAAGGGACTGGCGAAACCGGTATGTTTTAGTTAATAGCGCACACCAATGTTAATTTCCTGGTTTTGATCATTGTATTGTGGTTATGTAAGTTGTTAACATGAGGGGAGGTGGAGTGAAGCCTCACTATTCTTAGAACTTTTCTGTAAAGGATTTCAAAATAAAAATAAAATAAAACTCTAAGGTTCTGAAGCCTGCTCTATCCTTGAAAGTTCCATTTTTGTCTAATTCTCAAGAGATCAAAGACTCATTTCCTTGTTTGGTCCAGACAGAGCAAGCCGCCTCCCTCTGGTAACCCTGCTCACCCCGTCACAGGTCTGACATTTGCCCTCCTCCCCTCCCTGAATCAACATCCAAGCAGCAAACATTTATTTTTGCTGTGTGTCACACCCTGTGTGTGAGGCTGATTTGGTTCCTGTCTTCTCACCGCTTACTTCTCTTACCAATTCAACCCATGTCAGCTACTGGGTAAGTGAGTTACTGCTCACATGCAAAATATTGCCCTTAGTCCTGTTTTTCCAGACTGGATCCAGGAGATCCATATTCTTATCTTCTATACTGTTAAGAAAGAAATCCAGAGATAAGCAAATACATGTTACTATTTGGACTATTGATATAAAGTTTATATCAGTAGACCTGAACATTACATGAATGTTCCTCTATCAAATGACCTCCATGTCCTGTTTCCTGAGAAAATGTATAAAAGATCACATGGCCTACTTGTAGCAATAGCACAGTGTTTTATTTATAGTGACAACCAGTTATCTAAGGTTTCCTTGCAAGAACTTGATGGAATCATCTTTTAATGACTTAGAAATCATCATATCATTGTGACTTGAAGAAAAAGAAAAAAGAAACTGCAACAAGCATTATTAGTTTGTAGTAAAGATACTAGAAACCTATTGACTTAGGCAATGGTAGATTATTTTTAAAAACAAAACAAGAAAAGATCATAAAATAAAACTACATCAGGAGCTTGGTGATCTAAGTCCAAAGCAGAGTGTCCCTATTAACTACAGCCAACCCTTGAACAACACAGAGGTTAGGGACATCCACCCCACATGCAGTCAAAAATCAGCATACAACTTACGACTCCCCAAAAACTTAATTATAAAGAGCCTACTGTTGACCAGAAGCCTTACTGATCAAATAAACAGTCGATTGACACATATTTT
Organism: Piliocolobus tephrosceles; assembly: GCF_002776525.5. Taxonomy (NCBI): domain Eukaryota; kingdom Metazoa; phylum Chordata; class Mammalia; order Primates; family Cercopithecidae; genus Piliocolobus; species Piliocolobus tephrosceles. The sequence continues at coordinate 47,171,212 of NC_045437.1, forward strand.
GTATATTATATGTATTGTGTACTATAGTCTTACAATAAGGCTAGAAAAATAAAAATAGTATTAAGAAAATCATAAGAAAGAGAAAATACTTCTACAGTACTGTATTTATCAATATCATAAGTTTACGTCATCTGTTTATAAGATGAATCATCTGTCTAAAATGGCGGCAACTGCAGCTGTAGTCTTAAATCTATGGTATATATCAAGAAATTCAACTTTTTATTGTAATGTCATGATTTTTCTCTACTTCTTGGGAGCACTTCCATCATCACTAGTGGTCCCCTGTATAGATCTCGTGGTGTTATTCAAAGTTTACGGTATTGAAACTAAACATGACGAAAAATGTGCAAGAACCAAGAGAGATCGCAATTTACTGGAGAGATGAGCTGCTCACTCAGAGGCGATTAGCATCACATGGTGTTTTAAGCAGATATTCGCAACACTTGAGCTCACTGAAATAGCAACAGGAAGTGGCTATGAAATTATTATAGTAGTACAGTACTACAGCCTATTTTATGCAATTAAAATTCAATACTGCATCTTTACGTTTGTTTAGATTTCTCTCTAGTGTAAGTGGTGCTATGTAAGATCTGTAACTGTGTGTATAAGTTTTAATAAATTTTAACTTTGGATAACAGATTTGTATATATTTTACAGTAGTAAATGATTTTTAAAAGACTAGTATATACATACATCTTATGCATTCATGACATATCTTTTTCTTAATTTTTTGGTATTTCTAGTCTACATGGTTCATCTGTGAGTTTTTTTGAATTGTTGCGAATCTCCAAAAAAAAATTTTGATATATTTAGTTCAAACCTGTGTTGTCCAAGTGTCAACTGTACTTCAATTTCTCCTCTTGCAGAATAGGGGTAATATCCATTTCCTGTGCCTTCATAGGAAACAATGCATTGTGAAATTTTATAAAGCAATGACCCCTAGGAACTGTCATTTAATGTACTCCTCACTCCATAACTCACCTTTCAGACACATTTTCCCACCTAAGGTTGTTTTTTGATATCATTGAATCCTTAACCCTGTTTTTGATAATGACACAATGGATTGAGGAGAGGGACACAGCTACTTATATATTTTACAAACGAATCCACATTACCTTTTCTTGAGACGAGAACATACAAACATAAAGTGGGAGGTTTCCAAGTGCTAATATGAGTATTTAGTGTGGAGCATACTAACCTGTTTAGAGATATTAAAAGTCCATATTGAATTAAAACAGAGGACAGAGAGTGGCTCCTATGGGTTCCTGCTAATTGGGGAGTTTTATATTTATTTTTGTGTTCCTTCCTTCTATTCCTAGACCTAAGACAATGTTGGTAAGCAGACTCTATAAAACCAGGCAGCTTCAAAACTGTCCATCCCTGAAACTCACCAAAATAATCAGCAAGGCCGGGCGCAGTGACTCACGCCTGTAATCCCAGCACTTTGGGAGGCCAAGGCAGGTGGATCACTTGAGTTCAGGAGTTTGAGACCAGCCTGGCCAACATGGTGAAACCCCATCTCTACTAAAAATACAAAAATTAGCCAGGCATGGTGGTGCACACCTGTAGCTACTCGGGAGGGTGAGGCGGGGAAACCACTTGAACCCAGAAAGCAGAGGTTGCAGTGAGCCGAGATTGTACCATTGCACTCCAGGCTGGGTGACAGAACAAGACGCCATCACAAATAATAATAATAATAATAATAATAATAATAATAATAATAATAAGTGAGAAAAAGTAGGGAAAAACATCCTTGCTGCTAAAACAATCTCACATCACGAACTATAAGAAATTTGTTCAAGATATAGTGAAGCACAGATGAAGTTGAAAGAGACCAAAAACTGATTCAAATAAGTAAAATTTCCCAACTCATTCAATGAACCCAGTATTATTCTGATGCCAAAAGCCAACACGGCATCACAAGAAAAGTACAGACCAAACTCCTTTATGAATATAGATGCAAAATCCTCAACGAAATACTAGCAAACCATATCCAGCAACATATCCAAAGGATTATATACTATCACCAAGTGGGATATATCCCAGCAATGTAAGGTTGGTTCAACAGTAAACAATCAATATAATATACTACATTAATAAAATAAAGGGCAAATACCACATGATTATCTTTATAGAAGCAGAAAAGGCATTTGACAAAATCCAACATCCTTTTATTATAAAAAACACTCAACAAACTAGGAGTAGAAGGCAACTGCCTTAACCTGATATACAACACGAACCAAAGCTAACATCATGCTCAATGGTGAAAGACAAAAGCTTTTCCCCCAGCATCAGGAATAAGACAAAGATCTCTGTTCTTGCCATTTCTATTAAACATTGTGCTGGGAGTTCTACCCAGAGCAATTAGGCCAGAAAAAAAGAAATGAAATACATTTGAATTATAAAGGAAGAAGCAAAACTATCTCTATTTCCAATTGACATCCTCTTATATATAGAAAATCCTAAGGAATTACCTAAAAAACTATTAGAGGTAATAAGCAAGTTTAGCAAGATTGCAGATTACAAGATCCATATAAAAGTCAATTGTGCCGGGCGCAGTGGCTCAAGCCTGTAATCCCAGTACTTTGGGAGGCCGAGACGGGTGGATCACGAGGTCAGGAGATGGAGACCATCCTGGCTAACACGGTGAAACCCCGTCTCTACTAAAAAAATACAAAAAACTAGCCGGGCAAGGTGGTGGGTGCCTGTAGTCCCAGCTACTCGGGAGGCTGAGGGATGAGAATGGCGTAAACCCAGGAGGGGGAGCTTGCAGTGAGCTGACATCCGGCCACTGCACTCCAGCCTGGGCGACAGAGCGAGACTCTGTCTCAAAAAAAAAAAAAAAAAAAAAAAAAAAAAAAAAAAGTCAGTTGTATTTTCCTACACTAGCAACTTTGTATTCTCTTGGGATACACTCCACTTGGTTGTGATGTATAATCCTTTTCTGCTAATATCAAGAACAAGACAAGAATGTCTACTCTTATGACTCTTATTCAACATAACATTGGAAGTTCTAGCTAATGCAATAAGACAAGAAAAGGAAATTAAAAGTGTGGAGATGGGGAAGAAAGAAATAAAACTGTCTTTGTTTGAAGATGACACAACTGCCTATGTAGAAAATCCCAAAGAATCAACAACAAACACCTGGAACTAATAAGCAATAATGTCAAGCTTGCAGGATACAAAGTTAATACACAAATGTCAACTGCTTTTTATACACCAGCAATTAGCAATTGAAATTTAAAATTAAGAACCAATACCATTGACATTAACACCAAAAAATGAAACACATATGTATAAATCTACCAAATATGTGTAAAACCTATATGAAGGAAACTATAAAACTCTGATGACAGAAAATTTAAAAATCCAAAGAAATGGAGATATTCCATGTACATGGAAAGGAAGACTCAATATTGTCAAGATGTCAGTTTTTTCCAACTTAATCTACAGTCAATGCAATTCCAATCAAAATCCCATTTTGTATATATTAACAAACTTATTCTAAAGTTCCTATGTCAAAGCATAAAACTCAGAATAGCCACCATAATATTGAAGGAGAAGAAAAAAGTTGAAGGACTAATACTACTTACTTCAAGACTTAATTATAATGCTTCAATAATTAAGACAGTGTCATATTGGCAAAAGGACAGACAAATAAATCAGTGGAACAGAGTAGAAAACTCAGAAATAAACCCACACAAATATAATTATCTGATCTTTGACAAAGGAGCAAAGGCAATTCAATGGAGAAACAATGGTCTTTTAAAAAAATGGTGTTGAAACAACTGCACGGGACATCCACATGTTTAAAAAAAATCTAGACACAGACTTGACCTATCACAAAATTTTACTTAAAATGGATCATAGGCCTAAATGTAAAGTACAAAACTTAAAATTCATAGGTAATAACACAGGAGAAAATCTAGATAACCCAGGGTTTGGAAATGACTTTTTAAGATATAACACAAAAAGCACACTTCATGAAAGAAAAAATTAGTAAGTTGGACTTCATTAAAATTAAAAACTTCTGTTCTATGAAAAACACTGAGAGGAGAATGAAAAGTTAAGTTACCAACTGGGAGAAAATCTTTCCAAAACAAATATCTGATAAAGGACTGGTATTTAAGATATACAAAAAACTCAACAATAAGAAACACGAACTCTCATTTGTTGTTGATGGGAATGCAAAATGCTTCCACTTTGGAAGACAGTTTGGCAGTTTTATACAAAACTAAACATACCTTTACCATATGATTCAGCAAACATGCTCCTTGATGTTTATTCAAATGATTTGAAAACTTACACCCACAAAAATCCTGCACACAAATGTTTATAACAGCTTCATTCATAATTTCCAAAACTTGGAAGCAACCAAGATGTCCTTCAATAGCTGAATGAATAAACTGTGGTACATCCATTCAATGGAATATTATTTAGCAATTTTAAAAATGAACTACCAAGCCATGAAAACACATGGAGAAAACTTAAGTGCATATTGCTAAGTGAAAGGTGCTAATCTAGAAAAGTCACATACTATGTGGGTATTCCCTGAGGCCAGGATTAAGGGTACTATTACCCATTTCATTTGCATCTTCCAAGTGTCTGGGGGTGTTAGTAGGCCAAACAGCTTTAAACAATATTTATGCCTTATGTCTGGGGGTTTTGAAGAAGGGGAGTGGTGAAGGTTTTTTAGGACTATCCAGATAATGTGAGTTTGTGCTGCAAGTCTGCAAGAAAGCAGCATTATGATTACAATTCTCAGGGACGTTTGTAAATTCTCTTACTATGCTGTGAGTTAAGAAAAAATTCTGGCCAGGCATGGTGGCTCATGCTTGTAATCCCAGCACTTTGGGAGGCCGAGACGGACAAATCACCTAAGGTCATGAGTTCAAGACCAGCCTGGCCAACATGATGAAACCCTGTCTCTACTAAAAATACAAAAATTAGCTGGGTGTGGTGGTGCATGCCTGTAATCCCATCTACTCTGGAGGCTGAGGCAGGAGAATCACTTGAACCTGGGAGGCGGAGGTTGCAGTGAGCCGAGATCGTGCCACTGCACTCCAGCCTGGGTAACAGAGCAAGACTCCATCTCAAACAAACAAACAAACAAACAAAAAACTTCATAGTATTCTGGAGGTCACGGGTTAGGGCACAGAGTGGGTTTACTTCCAGTTAATCCTTTCCCTGAGACTGTAGCCCAGTAGAGATCCATCCACCCTTATTGATAAAGCTCTCCATTAGGCTACCCACCCTCCTCTGGCCCTGGGCATTTGTCTCCTTTACCCCATGAGACCATCAAAACTAAAGTCCAAGTTTGCTGAGATTGGCAAATAAGATCCAGGTAAAAGTGACTCCAGTGCTCTCTTTACTTCTGTAGGTTTCAGGATTTATATATATTTTGGCCTGATAATTTCTTCCTATCTCATCAGTTCTCAACAATGTTAGACACAGTTGACCACTGACTCCTTCTTTCTTTCTTCTTCTTTTTTTTTTTTTTTTTTTTTTTTTTGCAGGTGATTAAAGTTTACCATTACTTTTTTTAAATTAATACATAATTGATATACATATTTTCAGGGAACAGGTAATAATATGATACATTCATATAATGTGTAAATATCAAATAAGGATAATTGGGCTATCCATCACCTTAAATATTTATCTTTTCTTTATGCTAAGAACATTCAAATTATTCTCGCTATTTTGAAATGTATAATAGATTAGTGTTAAGAACAGTCGGCCGGGTGCAGTGGCTCACGCCTGTAATCCCAGCACTTTGGGAGGCCGAGGCGGGTGGATCACTTGAGTTCCGGAGTTCAAGACCAGCCTGGCCAACATGGCAAAACCCCATCTCTACTAAAAAATACAAAAATTAGCTGGGCATGGGGGCGGGCACCTTTAATCCCAGCTACTCGGGAGGCTGAGGCAGGAGAATCACCTGAACCAGGAGGCGGAAGTTGCAGTGAGCCAAGATCACGCCACTGCACTCCAGCCTGGGCGACACAGCGAGACTCTGTCTCTGAGAAAAACAAACAAACAAGAAAGTCATCCAGCCACTGACTCCTTTCTGTGACTTCTCACTATTGGAAATTCCCAGAGATCATTCTTTCCCTAGGTGATCTACTCTGATCTTACGGCTTTGACAACTCCCAAATACAGATCTTCAACTTTAATCTGTCTGTTAGTTCCAAACTCATTCATGAGTGCCATTCAAACTACAGTCCTTACATTGGTGCCAGTCTATGAGGTGTTTATTACCTATCGGTAATGAAGTAAGTACAGAAATTGAGAGTAAGCATTCAGAAAATTTTATAGCCATTTGACGCTGCTGTGACATGCAAGCACCTGGTCAGTGGACTCATCTTCTTGAATAGGGTGTAGACCATTAGGGTGACTTGAATGTGGCAGGATTCGCATAATAGTAAAACACAGTAGGACGTCATTACAGAGTGCAAGGTTATTGAGAGGTTAGTTCATCAACTTTAACCCAAAAGTATATCAAAAATCTGATATAAGGTATTCATTTTTATAAAATTATTTTTATGAAAATTTACATTGTAATCAAGTTTTTCTTTTTTTTTTTCTTTTTTTTTTTTTTTTGATGGAGTCTTGCTTTGCTGCCCAGGCTGGAGTATACTGGTACAATCTTAGCTTGCTGGAACCTCCGTCTCCTGGGTTCAAGTGATTCTCCTGCCTCAGACTCTGGGGTAGCTGGAATTACAGGTGCCCACCACCATGCCCAGCTATTTTTTGTATTTTTGGTAGTGATAGAGTTTCACCACGTTGGCCAGGCTGGTCTTGAACTCCTGACCTCAAGTGAACCACCCACCTCAGCCTCCCATAGTGCTGGGATTATAGGCGTGAGCCACTGAGACTGGCCTCAAGTTTTTCTTTATTGACCAAAGTTGGGAAATAAATACCTATGTCTTTAACCTCAATTAACTGATGGTGAAACAAAATTCACTGAACGTTTTTATCAAGAAAATATAGACCTATTCTAAAGGCAGCAGTAAAGGTAAACAAAATAAGTATCATGGAAGTGATTCCAGAGAACAGGAAAAAGAAAGAGTTCATTGAGTTTTCCTCCAAAATATGATACCTCATGTACTCAGTTCAGCTTTGAGGCTATAATTGATGGTGGAATGCTAAAACCTCAGTTTATAAGGCTATAGTACATCTGCACAAATACAATTTATTGTGTATTTGTGCAGATGTACTATTGGCTAATAAACCAATGAAACCATCAAAACTTAGGCATATTTAGATGCAAAATATAAAGAGGTTTAAAACCAAAAGAATTCTTTAAAGGAAAGAATACTGAATTGGAACAAATGTTCAACATTTCACATATAAACATTTAGTGTTTGGCAGGATTAAAAAAAAAAAAACTAAGCTGAAAATACAATGGATGTAAAGGTTAAATAATAGGGGAGCTAATAAGCTGTATTGTCACATTCTTGACTTTAATGGGAATATTTCTAGTATTTCATTATTGAGCTACTATAGATTTCATGTCAGGGAAACATAAATCTCTTCTTATTTTATCAGGAACATCAAATTTGCATTCCTGAAATGAATCTCAGTTGGGGGTATATTATTCCTACAATGTATGCCTGAAATCTTTTCCTTATTAAAGACTTTTTAAAGTGGTGTTCGTAAGTCAATGTAGTCCATAGTTTTCTTGTGTGGGAAAAGAGGAGTGCATCAGTCAGAGTAGGCTAGGTTATGCTGTGATAACAAACATCTCAAAATGTTAGCAGCTTACAGTAACAAAGGTTTAATTCTTACTCATGGTCTGTGTCCACCATCTGCTGTGCCTCTCTGCCATGCCATCTTCCCTCTGGAATGAAGTAGATAAAGCAGCTGATCTGACGTATTTTTGGTCATCATGGTAGAGATAAGAGAGACATGGTGAACTGTGAACTCTATTTTAAAACTTCTGCTTCTAAGTGGCATAATGTCACTTCTGCCCTTATTTCATTGACCATTTGGCCAAGGTAAATTGGAGAACTACTCTTGGCTTCAAAGAGATGGGGATAAGTAATCCAGCCACAAGGAGGAGCACGTCAAGTCCTAAAGCAGGTCAGATGTCAGTGGGATGAAGGCCTATAATTAATCCATCCCCCAGGAGGGACAACAAATATTTTGAACAATAGTACAACCCACCACAATAGTGCAACATACTAAAAACAAATTTTCCAGGTTTATATTGTGTTTTGCTGGCTTTAGAAAATGATGTTGGAAGTTTTTTCTCTAAGTCCTAGACCTGTTTAAGTATCATTAGAATTTTATTTTCCTTGAAAGTTTGGAAGAATTCACTAATAAAATCTTTGAGTCCAGAGCTTCTCAGATTACCTTCTCAATGAATTCCCTGCTCAGTGACCATTTTCAGTTTTCTGTCTCTTCCGGAATTTATTTTATTTATTTATGTTTTTTAAAACAGCATTCATGTAATCACACTTTTAAAATGTATTTGTATAAAGTTTTATCAAGTACTCTTATAAATTGTTTAAATTTTCTCTGCATCTATGGTTACTTCCTGTTACTTGCTTCTTTCTGATTGTGTTTAATTTTTATTAACCTACACGTATAGAAATATCTATTTGCAAAAATAGGAATGTTGATAGGAATAATAAGAGTACCTGCTCCCACAGTTATCATGAAGATTAAATAAGCTAATATACGTACATTAGTGAGAACAGTGCCTTAGTAAGCACATTATCGGCATCAGTCATCATCATCACATTATTTGTAATTTTCCAGTTTTGATCAACCTTATACTTACTAGAATTATTCACTGTTCTCTTTAAAAGTTGATCATAGACTCCTCTCATTAATGATTACTGACTTACGCTATCTTTTAACTCATGTTTTTTAAACATTTTGAACCACTTTGTTAAGAATATATTTTTTATATGAATCCAACACCTCATAACACTACTTGTAGAAAATTGCCAACTCTCATTAAATTAACACAGTATATAGATATGTGTGTGTGTGTGTGTGTATATATGTATATGTGTGTATATATCCTATATGTACATATATACATATGTACACACACAGGCTGGAATGCAGTGGCTTGAGATCAGCTCACTGCCACCTCCGCCTCCCAGGTTCAAGCAATTTTCCTCCCGGGTAGCGGCCATTACAGGCACCCGCTACCACCCATTTTTTGTATTTTTAATAGAGATGAGGTTTTGCCATGTTGGCCAGGCTGGTCTTGAACTCCTGATCTCAGGTGATCCACCCACCTCAGTCTCCCAAACTGCTGGGATTATAGGCGTGAACCACTGCACCTGACCAAATTAACACAGTTTATATTTTTAACTTTCTGCTCAGTTAAGTCATCACAAAGTCCCACCTATAGTTAACTACAGTCTCACATAGCAGTTAATTTGAATAAAGGAAATCTGCCATAATAAATACGTTTTGAGATATAAACAACATTATTTAAAATGTCTAGTATAACAGTAATGAGGGAGTGGGAACTGGCATCTAACTTTCATGAACAAGTGGTTAATGGTTAGTATCTTATTTTTTGTTGTTGTTGTTTGTTTTTGTTTTTGAGACTGAGTCTCAGTCTGTCACCCAGGCTGGGGTGCAGTGGTGTGATCATAGGTCTCTGGGGTGATCATAGGATCACCCCAGTCTCAGGTGATCCTCCCACTTCAGCCTCCTGAGTAGCTGGGACTATAGGTGCACACTACCACACCCAGATAATTTTTGGTTTATTTTTGTAGACATGGGGTTTCACCATGTTGTTCAGCTTGGTCTCGAACTCCTGGGCTCAAGTGATCAGCCTGCCTTGGCCTCCCAAAGTGCTACGGTTACAGGCATGAGCCACCGTGCCCAGCCCAGTATCTTATTTGTATGTACTGCAATTATATCATTTACTTTCAAAATGCTTGTAAGCAGTCAGTCTCAAGTCAGTTACATTCTTTTATGGAAATAATTTATTTAGAAAACATCCTTTATAATAACATAAAAAGAAAACTTTAACTTAACCCTTATCCAAGTGATCCAAATGATGTTAGTCATCAGGTCAACTAAGAAAATACTTCCAACTGGTGCAGGGCAAGTAGACTTTCCATAATCACAAACATGTGAAAAACACAGTAAGTAGGTAAGACACAGTTCATATATCATTGTATTTATTCTCACAACAATCCTGCAAGAGAAGTAATATTTGCCCCATTTGACAGATGTCAAAGCTGAGGCCCAGGGAAGCTAGGACTTACCCAAGATTATTATAGTTCATGTTCTTTCCATTATTACACATTGTTGAAAAGTTTAATTGAAATAGAATGTTGGGAGATAAAAATCTCTACATGAAAAAAACAAAACACAGATGAAAGAAATTGAAGAGGATACAAACAAATGGAAAAATATCCCGTGCTCATGGATTGAAAGAATTAATATAGTTACAAAGACCATACTGCCCAAAGCAGTCTACAGATTCAATGCAATCCCTATCAAAACATGAATGTTGTCTTTCACAGAAAAAGAAAACACAATCCTAAAATTTGTATGGAACCAAAGAAGATCTTTAATAGCCAATCCTGAGCAAAAAGAACAAAGCTGGAGGCATCACTCTACCTGATTTCAAAACATATTTATTACAAGGCTATAGTAACCAAAACAGCATGGTATTGGAATAAAAACAGACATGTAGACCAAAGGGACAAAATACAGAAGCCAGAAAATAACTCTACATATTTACAGTCAACTGATTTTCAACAAAGTTTCCAAGAGTATTTATGGGGGAAATGACACCCTCTTCAATAAGAGGGGCTAGGAAAATTAGATACCCATATGCAGACAAATAGAACTGAACCCCTATCTCTCACTATATGCAAAATCAACTCAAGACAGATTAAACACTTAAACATAAGACCTGACACTATAAAACTACTAGAAGAAAACAGAGGGGAAACATTTCAGGACACTGGCCCAGACAAAGATTTTATGGCTAAGACCTCAAAAGCACAGGAAACAAGAACAAAAACTGACAAATGGTACTACATTAAACTAAAAAGCAAGGGAAACAGTCAACAGAGGGAAGAGACGATGCATTGAATGGGAGAAAATATTTGCAAACTATTCATCCAACAAGGGACTAATATCCAAACTATGCAAGGAACTCAAACAACTCAACAGTAGAATCATCATCATCATCATCATCCCAGGAAACAGTGGACAGATGACATGAATAAACAGAAGACATGCAAATGGGCAGATATGTCAAAAAATGCTCAGCGTCAGTAATCGTTAGGGAAATGCAAATCAAAACCACGTTGAGATACCATCTTTTACCAGTCAGAATGGGCTATTACTGAAAAGATAAGAAATAACAGGGGAGAAAAAGTAACTCGTGTACACTGTTGTGGGAATGTAAACTAGTAGAGCTATCAGGAAAAACAGTATGAAGATGTCTCAAGAAACTAAAAATAGAACTAACATACAATTCAGTAATCCTACTGCTGGGCATTTATCCAAAGGAAGAGGAATTTGTGTATTAAACAGACACCTGCACTCCCTGTTTACTGCAGGACCATTCACAATAGCAAAGATATGGAATCAAGCTAAGCGATTATCAACATATGACTGGATAGACAAAATGTGCTATATAAACACAACAGAGTACTATTAGGCCATAAAAAAGAATGAACTCATCATTTGCAGCAACATGCGTGGAACTGGAAGTCATTATGTTAAGTGAAATAAGCCAGGCACAGAAAGACAAGTATCACATGAGATAGAGTAGAATGATATATAACAGATGCTGAGAAGGGTGTGTCAGGGGAGAGGGTAGGGAGATGAAGAAAGTTTGGTTAATGGGTAAAAACATACAATTAGATAGAAGGAATGAGTTCTAATGTTCAATAGCAGAGTGGGGTGACTACAGTTAACAACAATGTATATTTCAAAACAGCGAGAAGACTTGAAATGTTTCCGACACATAGAAATGATAAATCCTTGAGGTGATGGATACCAAAAGACCCTGACTTGCTGGGCACAGTGGTTCATAGCTATAATCCCAGTACTTTGAGAGGCCTCCTGGGGAGGATGGCTTGCAGCCAGGATTTCAAGATCAGCCTGGGCAATATAGCGAGACCTGGTCTCTAAAATAAATAAATAAATAATTAACTGGGCGTGGTGATGCATACCTGTAGTCCTAGCTACTTGGGAGGCTGAGGTGGAAGGATCACTTGAGCCCAGGAGTTCAGGGCTGCAGTGAGCTATGATCACACCACCGCAGCCCAACCTGGACAACAGTGTGGACCTGGACCCTTCCTCAAAAAAAAATTAAAAAAAAAAAATCCCTGACCTGATCATTAAACATTCCACGGGTGCAACAAAATACCACATGCCATTCATAAATATGTACAGAGAGTATACACCAATTTAAAAAAGAAATAGAACCTTGGTTAGATTTTGTTTCCACATTTCTGGTTAGTATCCATTAATAACTATAGCTGAACTTTCAAAGCTACTTTGTCAACATAGTAATAACTAGATATCTTGGGTTTTTTTTTTTTTTTTTTTTTTTTTGCGCCAACTCTGATGACTCTGAGAAACACCAATTCAGGGAAACGGCTGGGGAGAAAGTAGGCTTTTTGTGGTTTTTCAGGATAATACTGCCACCTGGTGGACTAATGGTGAGCTGAGGGAGGTTGTCTAATGCATGATTTCAATTTTACCTGATAAAAATTCTCAATGGACGAGAAGGGCAGCTTCCAGAAACATCTTTGCTTTGAGTTGTGTCTCAGGCAAAATGATATTATAATAATTTCATGTTGTGCATAGTAACCGAACTGCTGTTTTCATATAAATTGCCAATTAGATCCAATAAGAATTCATTTACTCATTCATTCAACACATATTTATTACCAGCTATTTATTGTGGATAAAGTCAAGGACACAAAGGTGACTAAGGACGTGCTCCACATTTCTAGAAAATAAGATGCTATTCCTGTAGTGGTAGAGAATATGTACTCTTGAAGCAGATGGCCTGAGTTCAAATCCCAAATCTGCCACTAACCAACTATGTGATTTTGGACAAGTCACCTAAACTTTCTATGTCACCTCAGTGTCATTATGTGCAGAACTGGACTAATCACAGCTTCTCAGTTATCAGGTACTCTGTGGAGTGTTAAGTTCCGTGTATGCATGAGAAGGAGGTCTCCAGGGTGGACAGCATCCCTGTAGATGAAGATGAGCAGCAGGGATGAGGCATTACCACACAAAGACTTTGGGGTGGGAAAACAAAGTTTTGTTCTGTGGGATCATAATAATCCATGTTGATTTATTCTACCATACTCCTCAAAACACACACAAACTTAGGCAAAAGCTTGCTCAGTGCAGAATTGCTTGTGACTGCAAAAGACTGAAAACTACCTAAATAACCATGAATAGGGGACTGGTTAAACTGATTATGGCACAGCTGTATAGTAATATAGGAGGCCAGCATAAAAAAGAATGAAGTAGAGCTATCTGTACTGAGATGGATCAACCACTAATACACAATACGTGGAAAACCTGAAATGCAGAACAGAGGTATAGTGTGGTCTCATTTGTTTAGAAGTGAGGTTGTACATTCACATGGTTAAAGATGTGTAGAATATTTGGGGGAGAATATTGCGTGGATTGGCTCTCTTACCTTCTGCTCCATCCTCTTCTGCTCTATCCTCCTTCTAGGATGTCTTCAAAACTGTACAGCTGGAAGGCTAAAAGCCGTAGTTCCCACATTCCTTTCCAGATAATGCTCTGGATGCAAAATTGGGCTCCTCCAATTAAATATACTAACACCATATGACTCAGGGATGAGCGGAAGGCCAGCTTCCTACTTGTTACTGTCAGCAAGCAAGGCAAGCAGATGGAGATTGAGATGCAATTGTGTTGAAATGACCCAGCTTGCCAGGGTCTATCCTCTGGCTTCATGGTGGCAGGAGCAGTAGCTTTTTGCTCTCTGGAGCCATGTTCTTGAACAGTGGCTCTATCCGGAGCACTCCCTCCCTCCTATCCCTACTCTTCTAGCCCTTCCAATGATTTCATAAGGATCTACTTCCCTGTATCAAATCCTGTCTACTTTAGCTTCCCAGAAGATTTCTATTTCCTGCACTGAACTTTGATTATTACAGCCATTTAAGAAACTGGTAAGAATCTTGTCATGGTTAGTATCATGCGTCAACTCGACTGGGCTAAGGGATGCCCAGATAGCCAGAAAAGCATTTACTGGGTTTGTCTGTGAGGTTATTTCTAGAATAGATTAGCATCTGAATCAGGGGACTGAGTAAAGATCCCTGAGAAAATATCTCTCACCAGTGTGGGAGTGCAACATCCAGTCTGTTAGGACCTGGATAGAACAATGTGGGGGAAGAACAAATTCACTCTCTCTTCTTCAGCCAGGACATCTATCTTCTCCTATCCTTGGATGTCAAAGCTGCTGCTTCTCAGGCCTTCAGACTTGAACTGAATTATACCACCACCTTTCCTGGTTCTCCACCTTGCACATGGCAAATCATGGAACTTCCTGGCTTCCATAATCTCACTATATGTATATACACACACACACAGTGTCTATATGTATGTGTATATATATACGTACGTATATATGTATGTGTATATATATATTTTCTATTGGTTCTGTTCCCCTGAAGAACCCTAATACAAGCCATTACCTTAGAAGAAAGTGGGCTGAGATCCAGAAGGACTGGAGATTTTTTTTTTTACTCTATTGTATATACTGTTTTGCACTGTCAGAAAATTTTTCTGTGTGTGTATTTTTTGAGGCAGTTCTATGTGTACTGATAGGGAACTAGAGCTACAGTATGTTATTACTTTTTCCAAACAAAAAAACAGAGCAACGTGAACAGTATTATATATACTATGCTTATTACATTGGGGAAAATCTATATAGATATATGTTTATACCTATTTAGATATATATATCTAAAAATGTATGTTTATAAACACCTCCAGATAGGATAACTGGGTGACTAGGGGAAAGGATGAGAGAAAGACTTATCACTGTCTACTTTGTACTTTAGAATTTTATGCCCTGTCCATATGTTGTTTATTTAAAACTATATTGTTAACTAAAATGAGAAACTAGTAAGTTTTAAAGGAATAATCCACTTTGGTCAAAGCACACGCATCTTGTTGGGGATTACTGGGATGTAAGACCAAAATAAAAATGTAGGTTGGAGCTTAGGCAAGACAAATGAGAGCGAGGAAGATCTCATTATGCTGGCATTTGCTTCCCTCCATCCCTGGAAGCCACTGGGAATGATCTTTCCATAGTTCCAACTGTGCTGCTCCCTCCCTACTCGACTTCCCCAAAATCTAAGGTCTCTCTCAGGGAAAGTCTCAAGCTTTTCAACTCAATCTCCCTCCCTTTCTCTCTCCCTGCCAAGGTAAAGGAAATTATCAAAAGCAAGTATATGTTCAGGGCTGGGCTTTTTAATAAACATTACTGAGTTTCAAAAGCAAAAACTCTCTTCCCCACCTCCCAACTCTCTCTTTCCTGGTTCATGTCAAAAACAAAGTCCACCGTTAGTCACAGTGCTTAAATTTTAATGCATTAACTAAAACATGGACACATTATAATGGAAATAATTCAGGGGATTCCCTCTTTTGATTAGAGAAGGAAGAAGAAGGGAGAGGGGCCTGATGATTCTGCAAGCATTAGGTATTCCTCCAACAAAGAGGAGGGCAGCCATTGAGGGCGGTGGGGTATTACCAAGGAGGCTGAAGAAAACAGAGAGTCTGCAATGGCCAGTTTGCCTAGAACTCACTCTGCTGTTTCACTGTATCCTCTTGAATCTCAGTTTCAATGTGCAGCTGCCTATACTCTATCTAGAGAGGATGTGAATTAAGCATTTCTAGTTAGAGTGGTGACAGCTTCCACGGCATGGTGGTGGCTGTCTTCAACACAAGAAATCTGAAGACATCAGAGGGCTGCTTCATTCCCCAATGTTATCACAGCCCAAGGACCTCAGGGCACACAGCTTGTGGCCTAGAAATATCTGTTAAATGAATAAACAGAAGAATGCCAATGTGTGTGAACAAACTACCATGCTGCCTCAGCATCACCCAAGACTGCTGAGGTGAGGTCCCTCTCCCCCAGCCTGGTCAGGGGAGGTAGTGCATGGATGGCAGTCTTAAGAGACCTCTTCTCCAACCCTGAGCTGCTAGAGAAAATACCTGGGGAGCTGGTGCCAAGCAACAGGGCTGGAAGAATCAAGCCATGAGAAGAGTTTATGAGCAAGAATCAGTGAGAGGAAGAAAACTCAGGGGCAGATCTGGGGCAGTCAGGGCCAGGGAACTAAGTTAGGAACAGATGGGCCAGAGCCAGGAAGGACCAAGCCAGCGGCTGTGTTGGCAGATAAAGTAGCTGCCAGATGAGTACTTCAGACCAGATCAATGAAGTGGATTCAAGTCTCCAGAAAGAAAGAGTCTGTACTTCTCCAAAGACCCAAGGCTGTCTGGTAGAAACTTCTCCAATTACGGAAATGTTCTCTATCTGTGCTGTCCAATATGGTAGCCACGAGCCACATGTGGCTATTTTCAGCCATCTCAAAATGTGGCAAATGTGACCACGGAACTGAATTCTTAATTTTAATTAATTTTAATGTAAGATCTCTAGAAAACCCTTAGTAGGGCCGGGCACGGTGACTCACGCCTATAATCCCAGCACTTTGGGAGGCCAAGGCGGGAGGGTCAGTTGAGCTCAGGAATTGGAGACCAGCCTGAGGAATAAAGTGAGACCTCATCTAAAAAAAAAAAAAAAAAAAAATTAGCTGGGCATGGTGGCATGGGCCTGTAGTCCCAGCTACTCAGAAGGCTGAGGTGGGAGAATCGCTTAAGCCTGGGAGGTTGAGACTGCAATGAGCCATGACTGCACCACTGCACTCCAGCCTGGGTAACAGAGCAAGACCCTGTCTCAAAAACAACAAAAGCCAAAACAACAGAAAACCATTAGGACAAATAGCTCAAGACTTTAACCCTGCACCAAAAGCACGGTGACCCAGCAGGAATCCCTGCCTCTACGTTCTCAGGTCAGAATGGAGAGTGGCTGGATGTTTGAACTGTGTAAACAGATGCAAAAACAGTTGAGGAATAAACATCAACTGAAAAAAGAAGTGGCAACAGACTCTGAATCAGAATCAAGATCTCCAAAACAACCAAATTCCCAACCGAGGAAAACATCATCAGTATTTCAAGCCAAAGAGCTTTCTACGTGGAAGCTGCCTGAGGTAAAGCGAAGGATGGAAGGAGGGTTTGGTCATTTCACCTCCTACATCATCACTTCCATTCAGTTGCCACCATGTCCTTTTAATTCCCCCTGACACTATGATAGACTATCTCCAGGGAGTGATGAGATCAAATGTTTCTGAAGACCACTCCAGCCATGATACGGAGGATGGACTGGAGGACTCCCAAGCTGGAGGAGCTGTAAGGCAGGGTGCTGCAGAAGTCCAAAGGAATTGGGGCCACAAAGAATGGCGATGGGAATGAAAAAACAAAAGGATATCTAGGATGTGACAGCTGAGTGTTATGTTGAAAACTGCTTGAATACGGGAGGAAGAGAGAGCAAGAGAGGTCTCAAGTAATGATAAATGGTGCAGGCTGTAAAAATAGACGTGAATGCAAATCCTTTTTTATGTTTGTTTGTTTTTCACTTACAAACTGGGGGACCTGGAGTGAACTTAACCTGTTTTCCTGTTTCTGTAGAAGTGATTGCCCCTCTCCCACCCTCCACAGCACCTGTGGGCAGGTGTGAAGAATGGTGCCCGGAATTCTATAAGCCCCTGTGGAGAGCTCACTTCTCTCCTTCCCTCACACCCAGCCTCTACCTGAAGATGATCAGGGCTGTCATCAGGCCCTCTAACCCTCTTTGTGCCAGTTATTGCCACAAAAAGCCAGGAGCCCTAGATCATGCCTTATCCTCTAGACTCCATACATCCTCTCTTTTGGTCCTATTTCTATCCTTCTCTAGCTCCTAAAACCCTTTGCCTCTGCCCTCTGGTCTCACAGTCATCAGCAACACCCCTCAGACTCTCAACCTCTTGTGTTGACATTCTCTCCAAGACTTTGATCTGAGCCTTAGCTCTCTGCTGAGGACACCATTTCTTCTGCAGCCCTCTCCAGTGCTGCTGCTGTTGTTCTCCTATCTCCTGTACAACTCCTAACAGTTGTGTAGGTAATCCTCAATGCTGCTTCCAGATCATTCTCCCACCTTCCTTCCCAAGAAAGCCTCACCACTGAATCTCATGTCATCTGACTATACCCCTAATACCCTACCTTGTTGGTCACCACACACCACGAGACCACTCCCTATGTTTTTAACTTTTTAGCTCCTGGCTTGCTGTCATTCTTTCAAATACTGCTGCTGTCATAATGCTTAGTTCTCTCAACCTCTTTCCTGCCTCTAGCTCGCTATCTCTAGTAGGCAAACTGCAACCTTCAACCACACACAGACCAACAATCCATTGATCCAGGTGTTTTCACTGTCCTCAATCCCATGTGGCCTCCTTTCCATACTTACCTAGCTAGGCTTCCATGCTCTATCATTACAATCACTTCTTCGCACCAATCTTACCACCACCTTTGTCCCTGCTCAGTTATGTTGCATTCACCTGCAAAAACGCCACTGCTTGTTAAATCCGTATCTCAACCTGTTCCACGTCTGCCTCCTAACAGGCGAAAGTAAAGGGAAAAACATGCCACCATGCTGGTGGGTCTCAGTGTAAATCCAGAACTCTCATTCAGTCCCTTAGTCATGTGGGCCTCTGGTGCTGCTGGGAACCCTACTTCATTTTCCAGTCCATTCATTCCCCACGTCATACTAGCTGACAATAGAAACATTCTAGGGGCTCGACTGAAGGTAGTGCTATCTCGATTGTTCAGTTAGTTACAGACAGAATTCCTTGTTCTACTCTCCCTTCTCAATACTGTTCTTTAAAAACAACTTTTTAGAAGAAATATTCTAGGTACATTTATGGGTATTAGCACAATTCTCACAACTACCCTATGTGATTCTGTTTGTCTGATTAACAGATGAAGAAAATGAGATACAAAATGTCAAAATAACTTCCCCCAGATAGTGTAGCCAGTGAGTGGTCAAGCCAAGATTCAAATCTATGCAGACGGCTCCAAAGTTTGAGTTCTTGACCTTATTAGGATTAATTCATATCTTGTTATCTATCAAACTTCCAACACCTCCACCTGCTCTTCCTCTAACCCCATTTAATTTGGTTACCTTTTTGGGTTTTTTCCAATTTAACTTCCACAAACCCTCACGATCACATCTACCCACCTAATTACATCTGTGCCCATATATGCCTTCCCTCCTGAACTATGCCCAAATTATTATTTTCCTTTCTTCTCCTATCTAAACCAACCCTTCCACTTGAGCACTTGACCGTGTCCCACCTCCCAGCCACTGTTCCAGCAATGCCACCTCCCCTGGATCCTATATCATGTTTTTCCTTCTCTACAGGATTATATCCCCGCTGACACACATTCATTGTCACTGTTGCCAATTTAAATCTCAAAGGAATTATAAATTTCAAAACAATTACGCTAAGTGAAAGAAGTCAGACCCCCAAAATCCTAAATTCTGATTCCTATAAAATTCTAGAAATGAACACTAATCTATGGTGACAGAAAGTATATCAGTAGTTACCTGAGGGGAAGGGGCCAAGGGACGCATTACCAAGGGCAGGAGGAAACTTTTGAGAGTATTAAACATGTTCATTAACTTGATCGTGGTTTCAACGGTGTATAAATGTCAAAACATATCAAATGAACACTTTAACTATGTATAGTTTATAGCATATCAATTATACCTAATTTAAAAAAAATCTCGACCCCACATACCTCCAGTCATTGTCCAATTTTGCTATTGCCTTTTATGTTAAAACTCCCTAAAGGGCTGTCAAAATGTACCATCACCAGTTTCTTTCTTTTTTTTTTTTTTTGAGACAGTCTCTCGCTCCGTCGCCCAGGCTGGAGTGCAGTGGCGCGATCTCGGCTTACTGCAAGCTCCGCCTCCCGGGTTTATGCCATTCTCCTGCCTCAGCCTCCCGAGTAGCTGGGACTATAGGCTCCCACCACCTCGCCCGGCTAGTTTTTTTTTTTTCTGTATTTTTTGGTAGAGACGGGGTTTCACTGTGTAGGCCAGGATGGGCTCGATCTCCTGACGTCGTGATCCACCCGTCTCGGCCTCCCAAAGTGCTGGGATTACAGGCTTGAGGCACTGCGCCCGGCCCCCATCTCCAGTTTCTACACCATTCTTTATCTTACTACTCTCCCCTCTCTTGCTCCACACCAGCTAAATGGGCCACTTTGCCATTCCTAACTCCCCAGGCACGCTTCTGCACTCTGCCCCCAGATAGCAATGAGGATCCTTCACTTCCTAAAGAACTTTGCTCAGTTGTCATCCCAGTGAGGCCTTCCTTAACTACTCTATTTAAAACTCCAACCCACCTATCACCCCTGGCATTTGCCATCTCCCTCCCCTGCCTGATTGGTCTCCATCTCATTTAGCACCACCCTACCCCACTACATACATACTTGTCTACTGAGTATCTCCCCCAATCAGAACATTGAGGGGGATATTTTGTCTATTTTGTTCATTGCCTATAACCTTGATTCCCTGGCCTCCAATGTGTCACAATAAATATGAGGACCAGAGGATTAGTGTTTTCAGAGTCATTTGGTTGTAAATAAGAAAAACCCACTCACAGTCACCTAAGCAAACAAGTGTTAGAGGGAATTCAAAAAACATCATGGACCCCTAGGGGAAGAGGTACAACCAGAATAGGGCAATAGGAAGGCATCAGGAACTAAGGTGGTTTCTCTCTTTTCTAGTCTGATCTATTAAAGCAGGATAATCTATTTTCTTTGCACTTAGGTTGCATTCTTGTTCATTCTCTACAAACCAACTTTCTCCACTGATGACCTAGACACAGCATTCCCAGCCTCCCACTTTCCCAGATCAGGAATTTCACTATACAAATCCCTATTTGAATTTCCCAATTACAAATCCCTGCTTACAAAAGGGTTGAGTCCGTTGTACCACCATGGTCCAGTTAACTATAGCCGAGGGAAGAGGCATGTGGCCTTTTAGTGTCTAAGAGGGTATTTTGTTCATAGAAAATGAAATGCCCTCTCTGAGTTGAACAGACTAAATTTGTTTTAATAGTCCCATTTACAATTCAAATTCCCTTAAACAACTTAATAGCATTTATACATTTAAAAAAATGATTCTCTTTTAAGCAGCACTGCAAATGCTTGACCCCATCAACAAAACCTACCCAAGTGCTTAACTCTCATAAATATAATAAATTAAACATACGGTGACTTTCCAACATACGGTGACTTTCCAAGTTCTCTGAAACATTTCAGTACTTTTGCAGACTTAGTAACATTTTTAAAATACCTTTCAACTAAAACTCACAAGTCTAAAAATCTGTTAAACATTTTAAATTAGAATCTTAAGGCCAGTGTCACATATTGTAATATGCCAATTATGTTTAAATACTTCAAAGAGCAAATACTATAGTTTGTCTCAATGAATATAATAACCATTCCTGCTGGGTGCAGTGGCTCATGCCTTTAATCCCAGTCATTAGGGAGGCTGAGGTGGGAAGATCGCCTGAGACTAGGAGATTGCCTCAGGCCTGGGCAACATGGTGAGAACTCTTCTATCAAAAAATCAAAATAAAAAATAAGCTGGGCATGGTGGCTCATCCCTGTAGCCCCAGTTTCTCAGGAGGCTGAGGTGGGGGGATGGCTTCAGCCTAGGAGACAGAAGCTGCAGTGAGCTATGATCACACCACTACACTCTAGCCTGGACAACAGAACAAGACCTTGTCTCTAAAAACAAAACAAAACAAAACAAACAAAAAAGTATTCCTGAATTTAAGTATTAATGGCTATGAGAACTGCTTTCCAACCTGTTTGAAAATGTGTAACTGTTACATATTTTGAGAACTACAGCACTCAGTGAAGCTTTGTTAAAAGGAATGAGTAGTTTAGGCCTCAGCAGGCAAGCCACTGCACAGTGCTAGGATGAAGAGCTCACATTCAAGGACTTCAAGAGTGAATCAACTACTTTCGTTAATTCAATGTTAAATGAGAATAATATCAGCCTTCAATGGCTGTGGTGAGAATCAAATAAAATGACATATGGGAAGACCTTTGTCACATGTTACAAAATTGATGGCAACTACAGCTTTAGGTAGAATTTCAACTTCTAATTTTTACTACTATGCAAATTATCAGAATATTTATGATGTTAACTTTTTAAAAAGGTTTTTAAATAGAAACTTTATTTAAATAAATGAACCCTTCTCAACCCCAAAACCCAGCTTCTGATCTTGACAAAGATCATAATTACTCAGGGAAACACACTGCTGGTTCCCTTACAAGCCAGTGTGCTGTCTGATTGCTGAAACCAATTCATGAAAAGGAAACTGGCCCTATTTCCAAGTATACCCGTATGAGAACATATTAAGAATATTCACTTTATATTAATTTAAACGTTAAAGTTAGTCTAAAATGTTAAATTAACTTAATATGTTAAACTTAATATGTTAAACTTAATATGTTTATTTAATTTTTACTTAAATAAGTAAAAAATTATTTATTTTTACATAAAAGTACAATTACTTGCTGGAACATATTAAGCATTTTTTCTGGAAAAAAAAAAAATCCCTGAATTTACAGAACTAAAATTATGAGAGGAGATTCACATTACAAAATCTTCCTCTATGGGTTCTTCTAGCTCAAGACGTTTTTCTTACTGATTTTTAACTACTTGAGTTGGGGTATGAATTAGAAAAAGGTCAGAGAGGTAGCAACTGTGAAATCAGTGTACTAGGAGTTACTAGCCAACAATTATCTACCAAGAATGGATACATCAAAAAGCCAAGAAAATAAGACTCTCTTTATAAAAAAATAATATTTACAGGCTGGACAAAGTGGCTCACACCTGTAATCCCAGCACTTTGGGAGGCTGAGGCGGGTAGATCACTTGAGGTCAGGAGTTTGAGACCAGCCTGGCCAGTAAGGTGAAACCCCGTCTCTACTAAAAGTATAAAAATTAGCCAGGCCTGGTGGCACACACCTATAATCCAGCTACTCAGGAGGCTGAGGCAGGAGACTTGCTTGAACCCAGGAGGGCAGAGGTTGCAGCGAGCTGAGATTGCATCACTGCACTCCAGCCTGGGTGATAGTGAGACCCTGTCTTTAAAAAAAAAAAAAAAAAAAAAAAGTTCTAAAAAATAATTATTTACATTAAACTTTCAAAAACAACTATTTTTCAAAGCAAACTGCTCTGGATTGGGGTTCTGAAACACAATATGATTGTGAATAATGGGGGGGAATCTAAATACAAATCAGTGAAAATAGTTTTCAGAGGATTAGGTAGCTAGCAATAAGATTAGCTGGAAACATATGAAGAATAGTCTGAAAGGCTATTGTAAGAAAAATGACAAATTCTATCATTCCTCTGACCTGAAACAAGGTGAAAACTTGGTATAAAGGCTGCATGAAGAGAAGAAAAAAAAAGTAGTCCAATAAGGTCTATCTGTAGAGCTTTCGCTCTCACACTCTGAATACAAACCTAGCTAGTGTCAGTTCTTCAGAGCCTTACTTGCCACACTTGGAACCGATGCAGTACCATTACCAGCTGAAGCAGGGCATGTGATCTAAGACAAGTGTAAATATTAAGGAGAGAGGAAGCAAGCTAAGCAATGGCCTAGGAATCCCAAAGGCACTGACTGAAGTCAAGAAAGAGGCTTTTTGTTATTGCCATTTGTTTTTGTTGTGGTTTTCCAGAAGTAATACAAGGCTTTGTTCCTTTAGCAGGATTACCAGTTGGACTCTCTCCAGAGAGGATTCAAATTTGAATTCCCATCTGAATACCAACCCAAATGTTGATACAGAACACTCCTGTACTAAAATTAATATCCATCCCAGATAAACCTACTCTGTGACCAAGACAATTGAGATCTTCTAGGTAAAGATGCTATGATTCAAAATATTACATGGAAAACCATGTCTTACTTAAAACAGGTACTTGTTTTCCGGCTATAATTATTCCAGTCTCTTCCATGGAACTGCTTCTGCAAATAGTTTTTTTAATGTATCAAAGACAGTCTCTTTCCGACATTTAATACATCAAATCTATTCCAACTTCAGAGTTCCTATATGTCTTATTTAGCAGACACTATGATTCTATCTTCTTATTCTCTGGAAATCCATCAGATGTATGTTCCAATACAGAAGTGCCTTCCTTCCTTCTCATGGTGGCAAAAAGCATATCCATCATCCCCAAGGTTTCTAATAATTCTCTTTGGTAATCAATCTCTTTTTCTACAAGTCCTTGAAGTAGCAAAAACTTTTTATCAACTACAGGGGACTGACCAATTACAGGCAGATATATATCTAAAAAGAAACAAAGCAAACACATTAACTAGCAATATCTTTCTATATATTAAGTGAAAAGCCAAAGTTTTTAAAAGTATAAAAATATTAACCATAAGAACACTGAAAATCTGTACTTACTTTATAATTAATTTATGATTTATAGAAAGTATAACAATCCCTCTGAGTAAATTTATTTCAAAAATGATAATTACAGAAAGTATGGAAGTCCTGACTTACTTTCATTTTCCCATTTGAAAAATTGTCATTATAGATGTCTATAAAAGTGTTTTTATAATAACCCTAGCAAAGTCACGCCACTATAAACATTTTACTACCTTTTAAACTGCACTGCCTTGTTATTTTCTCCATGAAAATCCATATTGAGATTTGATAAAAGCAAGATATTCTGATCTACTTGATTTCCAAATTTGATTATTTGACATCTCTACTTTTGCAAGCATGTTAGGATTTTCAAGTTTTAATGACCACTTACCAATAATTATTTCAGCAGCATTGATTAAAACAGGGGCAAATCTTGGCTGAGAAAGATGCCTACAAAGTAAAAATTCAGGTTAGTGAAACTTGTAAACTTAAAAAAAAAATCCTTAAAGCAGATTTAGTTGTTTCATCAGTTCTCTATAAAGATCAAACTAAATGTCTTTTATTTGGTGATAAAGGATTTCAGATGCAAAATGTGTTTCACAGACATAAAACATACCTTATCAAAAAATTAAGAACATGACTGATTTCCTTCTCATCCCGACCTGCAAGTGCATTTGCAAGGACTCCTCTTCGATTTAACTCCTTTATGATGGACACCGTAATCTCAGGTGTCTTTATTGTACAAGTGGGCTAGAAAAATTGCCAAAGTCAATATGAGCAGACAAAACAGCACAAAAAACATCACTCTCTTGCACTAAATTATCAAGTTTGAATAGGTATTTATCTTCACAGTTCCAAGACATGGTAATATGCAGGGTAAATAATAACATGATTTAGAAAAACAAATGCTCACTCACATCAAGAACTCTGTCGAGTGCCTTAGAGATCCGAAAATGTTTCAGATCCCTGTCGTACAATTCTAGGTGTTTCTTTGCTGGCCTGTTAATCAAAATGTCATCCTGCAATGAAAAGCACATTTATAGAGAAGAAAAATCAGTATCTGTATAAAGATACACTTAATATAAACTTTTCCATAATGAAGTGGTATCTCTGAACTATGCCACAAATAATGTTCATATGCCCATAATGTAGATTAAATAAAAACGAATCCTGCTAATCAGAGTCAGAAAAAAAAAATGGAGTAACTTGCTACATCAACATGTTCTTACTTTCTTATAATTTTAACTTACAACATGCAACATTGCCTTAATTCTAGGTAAAAATTCCTCATTTCAAATTTTCTTTATGTGGCAGGCAGTGTAATACAATAGAAACAAAACAACAATCAGAGATAATGAGATCTAGTCTCAACAACTCTGGATACCAGTAATGAAATCCTTAATCAATCACAAATTCTTTGTCTCTCAATCTTCTCAGGTGCCAAACGGGGACATGATTGGTTCTACTACTTCTTGGGATTTAGATCAAACCAGGTAATATGTGAAAGACAATATTTTGAATGAAGTAAAGCATTATAACATTATGTTATGATGCAGAGTATTACAAAAAGTAGTCCTTGTTCCCCATTACTCGTCAATAATGTCCCCAATCTAGCAATCTAGAAATAATTCTGGTGTAGAGAAATGCAAAATAAAGTGCCATAACCACACTTTCCAGTAATGTGCATGGATGAAGCTGGTTACTCTAAAAAATTTCACCCTTTAAACAAAAATGAGAAATGCACAAATACCCGTTGCTTCATGTAATTTTTTCCTTTAATAAAGGTTCGATATGCAGGCCTTCTTCTTCTGGGAATTGATTCCTTCTTTGCTTCAGATTTCCGATGTTTAACACTCAGTATTCCATTGGTCATTCCTACAACTATTGTCTCATCTTCATGCTAATAACAATTAGAAAAATAAGTTAGTCTATTCTTAACTCAAAATTTATAGTACTTTTACTTCAAAACACATTTATAATGTGTTTGCTGCTTGTCCATACATTCACCAACGGTTCCATTCAGATACACATAGTCTGCCTAACAATGATTGGTGTAAGACGTTAAAGTGAAATCATTTTTTCCTTAGGATACAAGTACATTGACAGAACTTATACTTGTAAAATATCACCGGGAAAGTTTGTATAATAATACAAAGTTAACGGCATCAAGGATTACATACACAGTAGCATGACTTTTACGATCCTGCCCCCCAAAAATATTTTTAATAAGCTTTTCCTCTCCCAAATCAGATTTCCATATTATATTATAGTCAAATGCCTTCCTGCCCAAATGTGGCTTCTCATAAAACTTGACAGTATACATTTCAGAAAGAGCAGTAACAAAGAAAAGGAGATCTTTCATTTTGTTGTCCCCTTCCCCCTCAATCTTTTTTTCTGTTCAGAGAGCTAATCTGCCTTTCTAGTGTACTATAATACTCTTGAATTAAATGAGTTGAAGAGAGATTTACCAGCTTCCCAGGACCTGCATTTAGTGTTAACAATACCTAGAGCACTGTACTTAGTCTGAAGTTATGCAGTGAGTGGGACCTAAACCTGCATTCATGCTAAGTCATTAGGACAAGTAACATATTCCAGTAATTGTCTTAACTCAAATATCTAATGTGGTAAGAAAAGTTACTCAAATCCAAAAATAAAGCCCAAAATTCCATTTCAGTTTCATGTAACAGGCAGGGTTAGTGACAGACTTAAAAACAGGTAAAGGTACTTACTGCAAGGGCAAGACTCAAAATTGAAGCTGCATAATCAAAACTGTGGACTACTTTATAGGAAGTTGTGCTGTATACTTTCACCTTCCTAATAAAAAAGAAAAGCTTTCTCAAAAATCACCTTGAAAATGAATATAAAATGCAAATTTCTATTTTCTGAAAACTCAAAATACAAACATTAAAATCTATACAACAGTGAAGAAAAACAAAGATCAGTAATGTTAATTACAAACCAATTCATCACTGAATCCCTTAAAAAATGAGCTGCAGGCAGGGCACGGTGGCTCACACCTGTAATCCAAGCACTTTGGGAGGCCAAGGTGGGTGATTCACCTGAGGTCAGGAGTTTGAGACCAGCCTGACCAACATAGTGAAACCCCATCTCTATTAAAAATACAAAATTAGCGAGGCGTGGTGGCACATGCTTGTAATCCCAGCTACTTGGGAGGCTGAGGCAGGAGAACTGCTCGAACCTGGGACGTGGAGGTTGCAGTGAGCCAAGATCGCACCACTGCACTCCAGCCTGGGCAACAAGAGTGAAACTCTGTCTTAAAAATAAAAACAAACAAACAAAAAAAAAAGGGCTGTATACCAGCCCTAACTATAACATCTATATAAAGACTCTGACTAGCCATTTACAAAAAAAAATAGAAGGGCCGAGTGTGGTGGCTCAGGCCTGTAATCCCAGCACTTTGGGAGGCCAAGGTGGGCAGATCCCTTGAGGCCAGGAGTTCAAGACCAGCCTGGCCAACATGGCATAACCCAATGTCTACCAAAAATAATAAAAACTAACCAGGTGTGGTGACACATGCCTGTAATCCCACCTACTCAGGAGGCTGAGGTATGAGAATTGCTTGAACCTGGGAGGCAGAGGTTGCAGTGAGCCAAAATCATGCCACTGCCTTTCAGCCTGGATCGCAGAGTAAGACTCTGTCTCAAAAATTTTTTTAAAAAACAAAACAAAACAAAACAAAAAAAACGAAAGGATAGACCATGAGCCACTGTCATCTGAAGATCAAACTTGGGAGTAAAGAAAAGGTATCGGCCGGTCACAGTGGCTCACACCTGAATCCCAGCACTTTTGGAGGCCGAGGCAGGTGGATCAGCTGAGGTCGGGAGTTAGACAGCGGCCTGACCAATATAGAGAAACCCTGTCTCTACTGAAAATACAAAATCAGCCGGGCATGGCGGCACATGCCTGTAATCCCAGCTACTCAGGAGGCTGAAGCAGGAGAATCACATGAACCCAGGAGGCAGAAGTTGCGGTGAGCCAAGACCGCGCCATTGTACTCCAGCCTGAGCAACAAGAGTGAAACTCAGTCTTTAAAAAAAATAAAAGAAAAAGTATCAATGAAAGCACATCAGAATGCCTAGTGTGATGGCTCACACCTGTAATCCCAGCACTTTGGGAGGCCAAGATCAGCAGATTGCTTGAGCCCAGGAGTTCAAGACCAGCCTGGGCAACAAGATGAAACCCCGTCTCTACAAAAAATAAATCAAAATAAAAAGAAAGAAAGAAAGTACCTATGAAGCCAAAGATCAGGGCTTCTCAACCTCAGAATTACTGTCATTTTGGGGCACAGAATTCTTTTTTGTAAGCGCTGTTCTGTGCATTGTAGGATGTTTAGCAGCCTTCCTGGCCTCTATCCCCTATATGACAAGTACCACGAGTTGTGATAAAAAACAACACTTTCTCAAGATATTGTCAAACATTCCTTGAGGAACAAAAATCACTCTTGGTTGAAACCACCACAAATAGAGCCAATTTACACTTAGCTTTTAGGAACACACCTAAGAATCAAGTCCCAAATTGCCTAGTAACATGATTTCAGTAACATGTGTAAATACTTGCCATGTATTTACACAAAAAATTCCTTTGTATTAAAAATATTTTCTAGCTTTTAAAATATATACATTCAATCCTTATGGCAGGTTACACATCTGCAGATTCAACCAACCATGGATTAAAAATATCCATAAATACATAAATAAAACAATACAGAATTTTAAAATACAGTGTAACAACTATTTACATAGCATTTGCATTGTATTAGGTATTACAAATAAGCTAGAGATGATTTAAAGTATATAGTAGATGTGTGTAGGTTATACGCAAATATGCCATCTTAAATAAGGGACTCGGGCATCCAAAACCAATTCCCCTCAGGTACCAAGGGGTGACTGTATACTTTTTAATTAACATGCTGAAAACTAAAGTTTTTCATAACAGCAGAAAAAAATGAAAATATGGAAATAAAATAATCAAAAATAGATCATGTAGGCCAGTCACGGTAGCTCATGCCAGTAATCCCAGTACTTTGGGAGGCCGAGGCAGGAGGATCTGTTGAACTCAGGAGTTTTGAGACCAGCCTGGGCAACATGGCAAAACCCCATCTCAACAAAAATACAAAAATGAGTCAGGTACAGTGGCACATGCTTGTGGTTCCAGCTACTCAGGAAGCTGAGGTGAGGGGATTGCTTGAAGCCAGGAGGTGGAGGTTATAGTCAGCCAAGATCATACCACTGCCCTCCACCCTGGGCAACACAGCAAAACCCTGTCTCAAAAAAAAATACTAATAATAAATAATGTAAATTCTAAAACTGTGCCATACTTCTAGCCATACGTGGCTACTGACCATTTGAAATGTGACTAGTGAAAATGAGAAACTAAATTTTTTATTTTACCTAATTTTAATTTAAAAACTGAGACAGTAATTTTTACAAAATATTAACGTTCTTTTTTTTTTAGAGATAGGGTGTCGCTGTCATCCAGGCTAGAGTACAGTGGTACTATCACAACTCACTGCAACTTCAAACTCCTGAGCTCAAGTGCTTCTCCTGCCTCAGCCTCCCTAGTAGCTATGATTAAAGGTGTGTACCACTGTGGCCAGCTAATTTTTTAAATTTTTTGTAGAGATGGGGTCTCACTATATTGCCCAGGCTGGTCTCAAACTCCTGCCCTCAAGTGATCCTCCCACCTTGGCCTCCCAAAGCACTGGGATTACAGGTGTAAACCACTGCACTCAACCTAAAACATGATTATTGTATCACAGTGCACATGTTTAGATGCTTAATTTATTTCTAGTATCTTAACCATTTTGACATAGATTACATGCTGAAATTAAATTTTATATATATTTTATTTTTACATTAGATATTAGGCTAAACAAAATGTGCTATCTAACTTTTAGGCCAGGCACAGTGGCTCATGCCTGTAATCCCAGCACTTTGGAAGGCCAAGGTGGGTGGATCATGTGAGGTCAGGAGTTCGAGACCAGCCGGGCCATCATGGCAAAACTCCATCTCTACTAAAAATACAAAAGCTAGCCAGGCAGGGTGGCAGGCATCTGTAATCC
Organism: Piliocolobus tephrosceles; assembly: GCF_002776525.5. Lineage (NCBI taxonomy): Eukaryota > Metazoa > Chordata > Mammalia > Primates > Cercopithecidae > Piliocolobus > Piliocolobus tephrosceles. Next base: position 47,201,840 of record NC_045437.1, read on the forward strand.
CAGCCACTCAGAAAGCTGAGGCAGAATCACTTGAACCCAGGTGGTGGAGGCTGCAGTGAGCTGAGATCACACCACTGCACTCTAGCCTGGGCAACAGAGTGAGACTCCATCTCAAAAAAAAAAAAAAATTATCTAATTTTTAAAAAACTCTTTAGGTCCACCACAGTGGCTCACACCTGTAATCCCAGCATTTTGGGAGGGCAACGTGGGCAGATCACAAGAGGCCAGAAGTTAGAGACCAGTCTGGGCAATATGGCGAAACCCCATCTCTATTAAAAATACAAAAATTAGCCAGGTGTGGTGTTGTAGACCTGTAATCCCAGCTAATCAGGAGGGCCACAAGAATCAATTGAACCTGGGAAGCAGAGGTTGCAATAAGCCCGGATTGTGCCACTGCACACCAGCCTGGGTGACAGAACAAGACTCCGTCTCAAAAAAAAAAAAAAAAAAAAACAAAAACAAAAAGAAAACCTCAAAATATATGAATGTACAATAATGGTTTTAAAATATGGTTTATAGAATAACATTATTTAAAAGGTTATCATTCAAATGGTTCAATAATGTTGTTTAAGTATATAAGTTAAAACAAATTGTGTCAAAAGAGAAAATAAGTAGCTATATGTAAACAAAAGGTCAAAACTATTTTCAACTCAACAGGTTTTTATCTCCTGGAAATCATTATCAGAATACTTATCACAAATATTGCTGAAATAACTCATTTCCTCAAACAGTAAACATCTGTACACTAATAATAATATACAAAAAAATTAAAATGCCAACCTATCCAGTGAGCCAGAGAGTAACCTCTGTCCAGAGCTGCTTAGACATAAACATGTCACGGTTTTGTGATGATTTTTCAAAGATACGAGCAATTGTCCTCCTTTTAACATATCCCAGACTTTAACATAACGACCTCCTATAAAAAGAAATCATCATTAGTTGGATATTCTGCCAACAGATTCAACATATTAAAGAACTGAAAAGCATTCTTCCCTGGACACTCCACAAAGCATGCAGGCTGAGTGAGGGAGTCCAGGCCAGGCTGCCTGGTAAAATCCTGGCTCCACCACTTCCTGGGTTATTGGTAATAACAGTTCCTACCTCACAGAACTGTTATGACAAATAATATTTGTGAAGCATACAGAAATTCCAGCAAAATAAATGTATAACTGAAAGAGTTCATTTTAAGAAAATTGTAATAAAATCATTTTTAAAAAGAAATTCTATACAGCGGTGGGAGTGAATAATGTAGATTTGCAGCAAAATATCAAGGAGAAAAGTCTAATCTGGAAAAACAGAAAAAGGGATGGAAGTGGAGACCGAAATCTTGACTGGGGAACAGGAGTTGGAACCCAACTTACAGTTCCCACCTCTCCACTCCTATGTGGTACCTCACAAGAGGGATCACAGTTGAAATCACTGATCTAGTCCAACCCTCTCATTTTCAAGGTCTAGAGACCTTAAGGGATTGCCCAAGGTCACAATTAGCTAGTGACACACAGTGGAGATTAGCATTCTATTCTCCCTATTCAACTTGATATTTTTCCCATTTGTCAGAGTAACAGCAAGAAAAGTAGAAATATCTGACATTATCAACCATATTTTTTTTTTTTAAATTAGAGATGAGTCTTAGAGTCTTGCTATGTTGCCCAGGCTGGTCTCAAACTCCTGGACTCAAGCTATCCACCTGCTTCGGCCTCCCAAAGCACTAGGATTACAGGCATGAGCGACCACGCCCCGCCTCAACTTATTTTTAAATCAAATAGCTACTGGGGAAAATAATATAAAACAGAGTAATTTCTAGCCAGATTTTAGAATTAAAAAAAAAAAAAGGATGCACACACAGCAACATAGCAACATATATGTTGTCAAGTGTACATACTACCAATACATTCTTCTAATATGAACACATTTTACTTTATTTACAAATGAAAAAAACCAATTTACTTCTTCCACTGTAATTATGAAAATGCAGTATGTACAAAACGAGAAAAACATCTCAGTCCCAACTTGTTGAAAAATGTACCAAGGCCCCTTTTGAGAGCACATTATCTCCTTTCTCTAGTACTAGCAGCTATTCGCTGGGTAGGGGCATTTCAACCAAGAGAGGCACAGAAAAAGAGACAAGCCTACCAGATCTCAAATAACTGATTTTCAAAAGCTGCTGCAGATCTGTTAGGTAGGAGTAAAAGGAGTATGAGCTAAATTTCTAGGGTTAAGTAAGATGGCACAGGGCTAAATACCTATGGTAGGCTCTCGAGTTCTGTGATTTCAGATCACTTACCACTTTGCCTTGGAAAAATCAGTTAAAACTTTCATTTCATTAGCTGTAAAATAGGGAAAAAGCTAACTACCTTGTAGCATCGTCTAGGGCATTAGAGTTAATATGTATATAACAGCACAGTGCCTGGCTCACATTAGGTACACAATAAATGATAACTGCTTGCCAGTCCTACCTATCAACTGTTTGAACAAAAACTTAGATACGCAATTCAAGTGCACACTGATAAATTATAAAGAGCAACTGATTTTAAACAAATGTGATTCAAAACCAACAATATTGGTGAAAGCTATTTTTAAGAAGTACCTGCTGACACCAGAAGACCTCCAGAGGGGAAAAGCAGGACACTCTCCACTGGCTGCCCATGCTCAACAGAGAGAACACTCGTATTCGTTCGTGCATCAAACATCTTCACAGTATGATCATATGATCCTAAAATGTCAATTTTTGTATTTTTAGTTTGACTGTTTAAAACAACAAAAACTGTATGTATCCAGGTACAAATTTTAAAAGGAAAAAAAGTTTAGATGGAATTTTAAAAAGACACGTATGTATATTCATGAAGACACAGGACCTCCAAACCCTCTACTACTGATCGTGCCTGAAGAAGTACTACACAATACTATACAGAATCTAACTTGCTCTGATCTTAAAATATTCCTTTCTTTGGACTACTGTCACTACTGAATCATCTGGAAATCTTCGTAAAGGCACCTACAAAGGCTAAACTGCACTGTCTTTGTTTCTTGGCTGCTTGAGGCAAGGAACTATCCACTACAGTTCTGAGAGTCTATTATGTTTTCAGGACAGTCTGCTTTTTCCAAACACACTTGGAAGACATGAACGATCCATAAAAGAAGAATAAGAAAATAAAAAACAATTGGAAGCCAGGCACGGTGGCTCACACTTGTAATCCCAGCCCTCTGGGAGGAAACTGAGGCAGGCTGATCACTTGAGCCCAGGAGTTTGAGACCAGCCTGGGCAACATGGCGAAACCCTGTCTCTACAAAAAAAAAAAAAAAATACACAAAGTAGCGGCACGTGGTGGTGGGCACCTATAGTCCCAGCTACTTGGGAGGCTTAGGTGAGAGGATCACTTGAGCCTGGGGGTAGCAGATGCAGTGAGCTGTGATCACATCACTGCACTCCAGCCTGGGTAACAGAGTGAGACCCTGTCTCAAAATAAATACAAACATATATACATAAAAATTAATTTAAAAACTGAAGAATTAATCAGACACACATTCTTTCATAAAAAAAATTTTAAACCTCTCCATCCCAAGAGTCCCTTAGCAACATTAAAGTACATCCCCATGAGATTATTTGCTTCAGGAGGGAATAGAGTTCACCAACCTGTTATAAAGAGATCCGGATTAAGTTTGCTAGCACATCCACACCTCACATAATCAGAATGTTCTTTAAATGTCAAAATTTCTTTGGAATTTGGAATATCCCATAATTTAACTGTATAATCATCAGCTCCAGAGACCACATGATATTTATCAGCTGTAAAATCTACTGTATGAACTGCTCTGAAAGATCGAAGATCAGTACATTAAAAAGCAAGAAAATTATTTTTCTGGTACCTTCTAACATAAAATGTTCCTTTTTCTCAGATTAAAAAAAAAAAAAAAGCAGCTGAGTTTTAGGGAGCCTTCATAGAAGGAAATCATGAAAGAAAGAGAAAACTTACAAGTGTTTGCCCCCAAGCCAATTAAGAAATGTAAATACTCCTATATTGTAAAGTTTAAAAAAATATATTAAAGAATAGCCTTAAAATCATATTTTCTAATATGTTAACAATTCCATTTAGCTGCTGAATATGGGCGCAAAGGCAGTTCAGTTTTTAAAATTTCAAAAAGTTCTTTAAAAAACTCTAAAAAGATTTACCACTAAATAGAATCATGTTACATAAATTTCTGTTATATTTTGTCAAATTTCAGCAAGGACATTGGTAATCCTGAAAATGAAGTTATAATACAAAATTGTGATGGCCACTTAATTTATCAAGGGGCAAAATACTATAAATCCAAGAAGAAAATCCACCTTCCAACTTGACTTCAACATGAGAGCCTCCGAGACAGTACAGGCCGATACAGCCCTCATTACTAGCTGTAAGGTTGTCTTTAGATCAGTAATTCATCACCTCAGCTGGGCCACAGACCCCGCTAAAGTTAACCAAAAGCTACAGAATAGCTCCCTAGATAAACGTGTATTTCCTAAAATATCACATACAATTCTAGGGAATTCATACGCCCCATGAAACTGGACCACGGAACCCAAGTTAAGCACTCTTAGAACAATCAGGAAATATAGTACACACAGGCAAATAATCTTCATAAAACTGCTCTATGTTTTTCATCAAAGCCCAGAGAAAAAAAGAGCTTACGACAAAATAAAACCAGAACACATAAAAACCAACTGTCTCTTACTTAGTATGGCCTTCAAACTGCCTGAGGGGAGCCCTCCCACTTATATCAAAAAGTTGAACTCCCCCGTCTTCACTGCCAGCCACAAGCAATCTACCATCTTGTCGAAAAGTAGCACAGTACGCTGTGTCTTTAAATCGAGAAAAGGTTTTTATAGGTTCTTGGGAGTATCGGCCATAAATGTGAATCTACAAAATGAAAGACAGTATTTCACCAGATGGCTCAAGATCAGTAGTAAACTATACAAAAGAAAAATAAAGAAATTCAATATTATACTTACTCTTGAGGAAGCTGTGACAGCATAATTATATGGAGGCTGAGGAGAAAAGTCTACTTTTGAAACTGCACCAAATTCCTTAATCTGAACAGGGGTCTTAATAAAAAATAATAGCATGTTAACAGAGTTACTGCTGGTAAGACCTATCTAAGCATTACATAATTTCTTACAGACCATTTCTCTTTGTTCTTAGTAACATTTCTTAGGTTGTATTTAACATAAAATTACAAAGAAAGCAAAAAAGGTCCATATCTCATCACCCAGACTATTCTTGTTGCCACTGAAATAAATGTATGGTTAGAAAGCCACACTCCACTCTGTCTCTTCAGCTATTGAGTTTACTGTGATTTCTACCAGAAAAAAAAAAAAAAGTTATCATGTCTATACCAGCAAATAATAACCATGTACTTTTAAAATAACACAAAGATAATCATACCATGCAGGTTGTTCCACATCTTGCTTCTTTTCACTTAGTAACACATATTAGCTGTCATAGGAGCAACAGACTTACCATCCATTTTAAGGACACACTGTAATTTACTATACCAGTCCATTACTAATAGATTCAGGTTTTTCAAGATTTCTACTATTATAAGCAATATTTCATTAAACATCTTTACATACATGAGATTCAAATTTTAAAATTTAATTCATTTGGCATTGATTGATCATCTATTCTGTGCTGGGTATTTGTATGGTTAATCTGATTAAGCAGTATGGACTTTTACATAAAATTCCAAGAAAAAATAGATATCAAATTATCTGCCCAAACTATAAGCTGCTGATAGTTTTTAGTTAACAGTTCTCTGTTAGAGCATCCAGAGTATAACATATGCTAGAGAAATTGGCATAAACACAAATCCCTCCTCCCTCATTATCTCCCACATTCACCTTATAGTTGTTCCAGTACAGTGTATCTTGCGTGATTTTTTCACCAAGTATAGGATATGTCTGAATAGCTACAGGCTTATAACCAGCCATAATTCCATATAATTGCACTATTGTCCAAGGGTCACTATTTTGGAATTGGTATTAGAAATAATTGCAGTGACTCTGTCGTAATTCTGAAAAAGAAAATATTTTATATACATATTATAAACTTGTACATATAGTTGATTTCCACTCTGCTTTCTTTAAAAAGTCTGTGTGGAAGTATATAGATTAGAGACCAAATAAGCCATGTAATTGTAACCCAGAAAAGGCAATCTATAGGAAGCAGGAATAATTAAAGTAAGGGCTATCACATCGCACCATCTATTCAGTTGTACACAAAGGTTCTTACACCTAGCCAACCGTTTTACAACACTTGGAAATAAATCTAGCACAGCCTTACAGTAGCCAAACCAAAAAGGCTTATGCTGGCTTTGAGTGTCCATTTTTTGGCAACAGGAAATATTAAGGTGAAACTGCAAATATAAGTTTCCTGAATCCAAGTTTTGGATGACATTTAATCTATAACAATTGTAGTTACGGACTTGATTTCCTGAAAGCCTAAAAATGCTAATAATTAAAAAACACAAAGCTTCTAATGTAGAAGCTTAAAATTAAATTTACTTTAAAAGGTTTAAACTGTAGGAACGAAAACTGTAATAAAGCAATCCTGAAATTAAATGCAACACTAAAGTGGCAGAATAGGATAAAACTTTTAAATAACATGCAATCGAGCCAAAACATCTTCCCAGAACGATTCAATTGCAAAAGAGATTCAATGTTATCAGGTAAATGATTCGAGGTGGTACTCATCATCTATTCCAAGAAGCCTGAAAACTTTACATCAATAACACCACGATAAATAGGTATAACATATATTTAAAAGGTGCTTTAATGAAATACAACGACCAGTGATTAAAGGGGGAACACTCTTCTGTTCATTAAAGTACCTACCAATGTGCAGGACACTGTTCTAGGCACTGGGGATATAATGGTGAATGAAATAAAGACATGGTCTGTGCCCTCGCTTACTCCAGTATACTCCATTTTGGCTGGTGACTGGCACCAGATATTAACCTAGATTCAGCCTTTCCGTGTCCTCCTTCCTCACCCCCTACATCCAAATAGTTAACAAGATCTGCTGATTTTATCTCCCAAATCTTTTAAAACTCCATTACGTTCACTTCACCTGAGGGAACCTCGTAAGCAAAGACAAAGATGGAAATGTGTCCATTGCCTTGGAGAGTTGCTGATTACTCCGGGAACTAACAACGGTGGACAGGAGACGGTGTAATTGCAGAGAAGAACCTAGGTCGAAGCTTAATTGAGGGAAACTTGAACCTGTTAAAGAATTTAGCCACTCTACTATGCAGCCTGGGAAGCCCCAGAAGAGCATGCCAGATAACACAGGAAGGCCGGGTGTGTGGGCTTCCCTCAATGGGAGCCGCCTTCACCTACCTCCACCGAGCCCCAAAGGGTCCGACGAGACACCTCGACCCAAGGACAATTAATCGGACTGGGCCAGCTCCCTATCCCCTGGACAGTTCAGCAGCACTGGCGTAAAAATCACGTGGACCTTCAAGGAGCCGGCGACACACACAGCGAACCTAACGTCGCGCGAAAATGACGTACCAGCGCACGCTCAAGATACTCACGCAACCCGGCGGCGCAGAGGCGAGTCAGGTGGGCGGGGCGATCTGGAGCAGGAGGCGTGACCGGAGGGCGAAAATAGGGCTTCCTCTGCTCTGGTGACCCAGAACCGTCAACTGAAATGACCCTATCTGTGTAGTACTCCGGCAGGATGGGCCTTGGCGCGTAAAGGCGGCAAAAAAAAAAAAAAAAAGGAGAGAGAGACAAAGAAAAGAAAACCTGAAAGTCTCAGCTGCACTGCTACAGAACGTTTTTCAGCCAGAAGGCGAAAGAAGAAATCGGAAGTGACGTCGCGGCCAAAACAAGCCCGGGCTTGGAGGCCTGTACTGAAGCTGGCCTCAGATGGGAAGGCTCGACTCGCTGTCTGCTGTCGTCGGTGGTCGCGAGACCCTGCACTCTCACCGGGTCGGCCTCCAGCCCCCGTGCCCGGGATCCGCTCGCCGCGGATGAGCGAGAGTTTCTTCCTGGGACTTTTCGGGCACAGCTGGCCGGTGGCGACAGAACGGACTTCCTTTCCTACAAGAGTCTCCCCTCCAGCGGGCTCCTGTCTCGGGACGCTGGGACACCTGTAGCCTGTGAGGCATCATTTATTTTCATAGCACCTTCCTCTCCTTGTAGGATAATTCCAGGATCAGGAAGAAACGAGGGGCTCCTGTTATTAACATCCGCAGGAACTAGCATAGCTACCCACTGTATCTCCTTAGACTCTCTATCCCTTCATCCCTGGGCTCTGACAGATCAAGGTGAACCTAGCTATCTATTGCCTTACCCCCTTTTTCTCACCACCTCCTCTTCTAAGTCGTGTTTACCCCAGCCCCCTCACCACCCCCCCGCCTCCCTCACCCCCGCCTCCCTCTCCTGTTCTTCAAAATTTTGTCTTACCAATCAAGTTTGCTTCTCCTCTCATTAGACTGCTGTGCCAAGATAAGCGTTCTTTTTCCACCCACCCCTTCCCCTAAGCACATTTGCTATTCTCCTCTCGAAGACCTGTAATACCATCTATAAACCTTGATTTGTAACATGGAAGCTGTTTAGAGCTGGAAAGAATATTAGAAAGGCCTATTTCAACACCTTTTTATAATAGGTGAATTTCAGAAAACTTGTATTATTTGTTTGTCCAGGATTGCCCAGCTCGTTAGTAGCGATATTGGGAGTGGAAAGCCAGGTCTAATCAGCAAATGTTAGAAATAGAAAAAAAGAGTATGGAAAAAATTATTAAAGTTAAGATCAGAAAACATTTACGGAGCACCTGGTAGGACCAAGTACTGTTTTGTGTGCAGAGATTGGTAAGAGTGGTCCCCATCCTAGGGGAGTTTTCAATTTAGGTGTTATTTAAATGGTCAAGAGAATGGTAAATGCTAAAATACAGATATATGCAGGGTACTCAGAGAGCTTAGGGGAGTTGCACTTAGCCAACTGCTGGATAGGAGAAAGGGGGAGATGGTTCTTCCTTTAGGAAACACAGTTGGGATTGTCCAGTACCTTTTAAGACAGCATGGACTAATGCATTGCACATCCATCTCCCTTTGAATCACTGAACTTACTTTCTTTTCTGGTTTCCTTCTTTTTGCCGAAATGTATTAACCTTCTTCCTGCCCTTTTTTTCCCCCCTTACTATACTATGTGTTATTTATTCAACTCTCTCGTGGAGGTTTTGGCTTTGTTCAGTGCTGCCTCATTTTAATGGTCAGAGTGATGGAGTAAGAAGAGCTGAGTAAGCCCTCATAATTCATGAGTTTCCTTTTTCTCCTCTCCTAGGTGGACATATGATTATCTGATCTGCCTACTCAAAGGATTGTTATAAGGATTAATCTTTGAAAATGTTTTTAAAATTGTAAAAGGTGGTTATCTGTAAATGTAGGGTTTGGTGATCCTTGCTCCACTGTGATCCTAATGCATTTTTCTTTTAATTTGAATTCCAATTTTATAACACCCTGCACCCTCTCAAAACTTCTAAGAGGCAATAAACCCTAACGTGAAAAAATTAACTGGATGTTATTAATATCCTTCCTGTCCCAAATGATAATGTATCTAAGACAATTACACATCTTGGAAAGCCAATCGATAATCTACCTACTTTATTTGTCATGAAACCTACATTAAGTTGCTAATGCTTAATCTGAACAAAAATTGATAAATGTACCTTCAGTTCATGAAAACCAAAGTTTTGTAAAGTCTTTCACGGTCTGGGAATCACAGGTGTTACAGATAACAATGCCAATAAACGTGGATACAACATGAATTATATCATTTCTAAATTCAAACTAAGGGCCACCTATATAAACATAGCATATTAAAGAACTAACCTTAGGTAAGAAGTTAAAGTTTATTTTCATTGTTAGCCTGATCTTTTATCCATTTGGCAATATTCAGGTATAGGATATGGGAGAAACAGTAACTAAAATTTATTGGAATTTAATGATGGAGGTGAGAATGTCACTGTCCAGTATTTCATTTGGTCTTTACCAGAACCCTGTAAGGTTAATGGTGGTATCCCTATTTTATAAATGACACGGAAACTCAGAGGGATTGAGTAACTTATACAGGTCACACAGCTAATTAATGGCAAAGCTTGGATACATACTCAGGTTTCTCTACCTCTGAACATTATATGCTTTCTATTATGTATAGGTGCTTTCAAGAACATTGTTTCGATACTGGATTGAAAATGATTATTTTGTGTATTTTTGCCTAAGTTGATAGAATACTTTTAATTTTCTAATTTTTTTCTTTCAGATTTTTAAATATCCAAATTCCAAGAATACACTGGATACTGCTCTTATAAAACCAAAAGGAAATCATGAAGAAATGTTTTAATTATTGAAACTACAGTTGAAATCATGGCTACATCAACAAATCTGGATATTGGAGCCCAGCTTATAGTGGAAGAGTGTCCCAGCACTTATAGCCTAACTGGCATGCCAGACATTAAAATAGAACATCCACTGGACCCAAATTCAGAAGAAGGGTCAGCTCAGGGTGTTGCCATGGGAATGAAATTCATATTGCCTAACCGATTTGATATGAATGTGTGTTCTCGATTTGTGAAGTCCTTAAATGAAGAAGATAGTAAAAATATTCAAGATCAGGTTAACTCTGACCTGGAGGTGGCATCTGTCCTATTTAAAGGTTGAAAGTTATGGTATAAATATCTGCATTTGTTTTTGTTTTTGTGTGTTTGGGTTTTTTTCCCAATCATGAAATTTTGAGTTTGGGAAGACAGTTTAGAAGTCATTTTTTAATATGATTTTCTGGAATCTCACAGAAGCCAAATTAAAATAATTTCAGATTATATAATATTTAAAGGAAGTACATGTTGATTTTTTTAAAAACTTCCTTTTAATGTTTGTTTACAAATTCCCTAATGAAGTTCCCTATTGTTCCTTTAAAAATCATAGGGCCGGCCGGGCATGGTGGCTCAAGCCTGTGATCCCAGCACTGTGGGAGGCTGAGGCGGGCGGATCACAAGATCAGGAGATCGAGACCATCCTGGCTAACACGGTGAAACCCCGTCTCTACTAAAAAATACAAAAAAAAAACTAGCCGGGCGAGGTGGCGGGCGCCTGTAGTCCCAGCTACTCCGGAGGCTGAGGCAGGAGAATGGGGTAAACCCGGGAGGCGGAGCTTGCAGTGAGCTGAGATCCGGCCACTGCACTCCAGCCTGGGCCACAGAGCTAGACTCCGTCTCAGAAAAAAAAAAAAAAAAAAAAAAAATCATAGGGCTGGGCACGGTGGCTCATGCCTGTAATCCCAGCACTTTGGGAGACCGAGGTGGGCAAAGTGACCTCCTCACTTGAGGTCAGGAGTTCAAGACCAGCCTAGCCAACATGGTGAAACCTCGTCTCTACTAAAAATACAAAAATTAGCCAGGCATGGTGGCACACACCTGTAATCCCAGTTACTCAGGAGGCTGAGGCACAAGAATTGCTTGAACCAGAGAGGCGGTGGTTGCAGTGAGCTGAGATTATGCCACTGCACTCCAGCCTGGGCAATAGAGTGAGACTCTGTCTCAAAAAATAAAATAATAAGAAAAAAAGTTCGTGTTCCTTTTAGAAATGAATTAGTGTAACATCCCTTCCTGAATATTCCTGTTCTATGAATATTTAAGGTGCATTCACTTTCTATGCTTTAATGCATTGAAGTCTGTCATCATGCCCTAGATTTGCTTTTATAATGATACCCTGAATAATAAAACTATTCTCTTAGGATAACATCACTCAAGATTAATATTTTTTTCCAGAACTTTCACTGTGGTAGTACAGTACAGACTTTTTTTTTTTTTTTTTTTTTTGAGTGGAAGCCTCGTTCTGTCGCCTAGACTGGAGTGCAGTGGCGAGATCTTGGCTCACTGCAACCTCCACCTTCTGGGTTCAAGCAATTCTCCTGCCTCAGCCTCCCGAGTAGCTGGGATTACAGGCGTACACCACCATGCCCAGCTAATTTTTTGTATTTTTAGTAGAGACGGGGTTTCACCATGTCGGCCAGGCTGGTCTCGAACTCCTGACCTCAGGTGATCCACCTGCCTTGGCCTCCCAAAGTGATGGAATTACAGGCTTGAGCACCATGCCCAGCCTAGATTAACTCGCCACTATGCAAACAAGGAAGTATGGACTTTCTATGATAAAAACAAGTTAGTATCACTTGATAAATAGTTTAATTGAAGCTATTATACCTCATGTATTTCTTTTTAAATGTAGGCATTGACATAGAACTCTTATTGAAATGCTTTTAATATGTTTACATTTGTTTTTTACTTAGCTGAATGCAATATCCATACATCTCCTTCTCCGGGAATTCAAGTAAGGCATGTCTACACCCCATCTACAACAAAGCATTTCTCACCCATAAAACAGTCAACTACTTTAACCAACAAACACAGAGGAAATGAGGTCTCTACCACACCTCTGTTAGCAAATTGTAAGTATTTGCCACTGATGTATTACTATATGCTTAATATAATACTTTCAAGAATTTGACTTTAAAACATTATTTCCATTAAATGCATATTCTTTGGATAAAGAAAATGTATTATACTACACAAAGGAATGCTATTCAACCTTAAAAAAGAAGGAAATTCTGTCACTTAGCGACACATGGATGAACGTGGAGGACATTATGCTAAATGAAATAAGTCAGGCATAGAAAGACAAATACCACACGATCTCACTATATGGGACATCTGGAAAAGTAGAACTCAGTGGAAGTACACAGTAAACTGGTGTTTACCAGAGGCTGGGAGAGGTGAGTAGATGCTGAAAGGGTAGAGATATTGATCAAAGGATACAAAGTTTTAGCTAGACAGGAGGACTACTTAATGCCGTATTGTGCACAATGGTGACTATAATAAATATAATTCAGTGAAGGCTGGGCATGGTGGCTCACACCTGTAATCCCAACACTTTGGGAGGCCGAGACTGGTGGATTGCTTGAGCTCAGGAATTCGAGACTGGCCAGGGCAACACAGCAAGACCCTGTCTCTACTAAAAATACAAAAAATAAAAAACGAAAAAATTTTTAGAAATAGCCAGGTGTGGTGGTGCATGCCTCTGTTCCCAGCTTCTTGGGAGGCTGAGGTGAGAGGATCACTTGAACCTGGGAGGAGGAGGTTGCAATGAGCTGAGATTGCACTGTTGTACTCCAGCCTGGGTGACAGAGTGAAACCCTGTCTCAGAAAAATAAAAATAAAAAATAATAATGTATTATATTTTTCAAAATTGCTAAAAGAGTAAATTTTAAATGTTTTCACCACAAAAAAGTAAGTATGTGAGGTGATAGATGTTAATTGGCTTTAATCATTCCATAATATAAACATATATTAAAATACCCCTTTGTACTCCATAGATATACACAATTATTGTCAATTAAAAATAAATAAATAAATGCATTATACTTAAGTTTTTTGAAAGCTTAAGTGATGTCCTGGTAGTTTTAGCAATTGAAAACTTTTTCATATATTATTACATTTTTTAATATTTCACGTGGGGCTAGACACAGTGGGTCACACCTATAATCCCAGCACTTTGGGATACTGAGGTAGGATTACTTGAGCTCAGGAGTTCAAGACCAGCCTGAGCAACATAACAAGACCCCATCTCTACCAAAAAAATTTTTTTTAATTAGCCAGGTGTGGTGGCATGCACCTGTAGTCCCAGATACTCAAGAGGCTTGGCAGGAGGATCACTTGAGCCCAGGAGGTCAAGACTACAATGAGCTGTGATCACACCACTGCACCCCAGCCTGAGCAGCAGAGTGAGACCCTGATTCCAATCAATCAATAATAAATAGTTCATGTGTTATATTTCTCTGTTGAGAGCAAATACAGATTAAAATATTATGAAAACTTAAAAGTTTTACTATAAAAATGAGTTAGTAATGAGATTACAGATAATAATTCTGAGCCTTTTGAAATTAAAACACTGTCAGTGTTGTCATGTTCTTGGAGTTCAAGGCTTCACATTTTACTTATAAACCAGATCACTGATCAATAAATGATTCTGTAGTAAAAGCTGAGTGATTTGCACTGTAATTTTGAATTTGAATATAATATGAATATGAAACTGCCCCTTTTAATACCTTGAATCCACAACTTTTTAAGTGTAGAATCATTCTAGAGGAAGTAAAGTGTTTCTATTTAAACTACAAAAATATTCTATGTAGCATAAGTATGTTCAAAAGAGAAAAACAACTGTATTTGTGTTAGTATGTAACTGTATATATGTTAGTCACTGTATTTGAGAATGTAATATAAATATATCCATATTCTAAAGCATGACAAAATCTGTCTTTTCTTTGGAAACACTAAATCCCTCCTGATTTCTGAGTCACACACTGTAACAGTTAAGCTAGGAAGAATCTTCCTGTAGGACTCTCACGCCACTGTTGGCCATTTCTGGTTTACTTACATAAATTTGCATGGGACACCAGTTGCTTTTCCTTCTGTAGTAAGACCATCCAATTGTATCATTGAAGTCAATGATCAAATGCTACTAATTTTTAAGGAGAACTCTCCCTATTTGGCATTGTCTTTAAAGAAGTTGTCTTAAAATAATCCACCATAGAATTTTTGAGCTAAAAACAAATACCTAAGATCATTTGATTTACATCCCACGTTACAGACAAAAATGTTTAAAGTTACCCAAGATCACACAGCTAATCAGCCACAGCTGGGCCTACACCCAAGAATTTATTCTCAGGCCAGGCGCAGTGGCTCATGCCTATAACCCTAGCACTTTGGGAGGCTGAGCCTGGCGGATTGCTTGAGTTCAGGAGTTGAAGACCTGGGCAACATGGCAAAACCCTGTCTCTACAAAAAATATGAAAATTACCCAGACGTGGTGGCATCCACCTGTAGTTCCAGCTATTTGGGGGCATAAGGCAGGAAGATCACTTGAGCACAGGAGGTTGAGGCTGGGTGACAAATTGAGACCCTGTCTCAAAATAAATAAATAAATTTACTCTCAAGGCCTGTTTTTCATTTATGACCTCATTCCTCGTAAAAAGAAAACCCCATAGAGTCTTGAAATAAAAATATTTAAGACCACAATGGGGTCAGTCAATAAAAAGACAAAAAGTGTCTTCCTGTGTTTTAGACCCATCTTCCTCTTAAGTTTGGATACAGAAATAGCATTTTAAAAATTAAATACCTAAGCCATTTCTTCAGAATAGATTTCATTGATAATAACAATTTGTAGGTTTTTTTAAAAGGCTGAGGCATGGGGGCTCATGCCTGTAATCCCAGCACTTTGTGAGGTCAAGGTGGGAGGATCCATTTGAACCCTGGAGTTCAAGGCCAACCTGAGCAACATGACGAAACCCTGTCTCATAAAAATAAAATTGTAGATATCAAAATTACCTTAAGTGAATATGAATCAATTCTCAGATACAGAATGAGTACTTGTAATTTTAGGATACTTTTTTTTTTTTTCTGTCACCCAGACTAGACTGCAGTGGCGCAATCTCAGTTCACTGCAACCTCAGCCTCCCTGATTCAAGTGATTCCCCCCACCTCAGCCTCCCAAGTAGCTGGGATTATAGGCATGCGCCACCACGCCTAGCTAATTTTTGTATTTTTTGTAGAGACAGGGTTTTGCCACGTTGGCCAGGCTGGTCTCAAACTCCTGACCTCAAGTGATTCACCTGCCTCTGCCTACCAAGGTCCTGGGATTACAGGCATGAGCGACTGCGCCCAGCCTTAATTTTAGGATACATTTTAAGTTATATTTTTAAAACAAAAAATTATAGTTTTTGTTTTGGAAAAGAAAATTGTGACACAAACATGAACCCTGGGATGATGCAAGTGTACCCTATAGATAATGCATGAAGTATTTTCTGTACTGTTTCAGCTTTGTCTGTTCACCAGTTGGCTGCTCAGGGAGAGATGCTGTATCTGGCTACTCGTATCGAACAAGGTAATAGCCTATTTAAAAAGATTTAAACAAATTCAGTAGGATTTATTAGATTTGTTATTTTATTTTAATATAAGAAAGTATAAAGACAAAAACAAATAGTTATATAAACTCACCAGGCAGATAACCCAATGGATAGTTTAAAAAAAAAAGGAATATAAAACGTAAACGTTCCTTTACCACCCTTGCCTTTTCCCCAAAAGCAAACATTATAAGTTTCTTACATTTTCAGAGAATTTTTATGGAAAACATTTCTATTTGTGTTTCAGGTTATGTGTGAGAATGTGTATGTGCTTGTTACTTACACAAAAGGGAAAATATACACTACATTGCACCATTTTACACTGAATACTGTGGAGAGCTTTCTATATAAGCACATATTAAAGACGTATTTTATTGTTTTTATAGTTCCATAAGTGTGCATTGTATTGCATGTACATGTTCTGTTATTTATTCTAACTGCCCCCCGTTAAGTTTTAGGTTTATACTTAAAACTTAAAATATATCTATAGGGCAGATTCCCACAAGTAGATTTGCTGAGTCAAAGGGTGTGTGTGTATGTGTGCATATATATACATACATATATATACATATATACACACATATATACATACATAGATATGCATATATACATATATATACATACAACTTATATATGTAAATTTATAATATATATATAAAACCAGATGTGTGTCCTTACACCAGAGCTAGAGTTTCTGTTTCCCCATGCCCTCACTGATATAGGATATTAGCAGACTCCAAATTTTGCTAATCTGACGGGTGAAAAATGGCATCTCAGAGTAGTTTCATTTACATTTTTTAAGTTATGGTCTACTGGAATTTTTTTTTGTGTGAACTGCCTGCTATATACTGGTATGTAAACTCTAAATTAAGGAAATTAGCTTTTTGTTGTTGTTTATGTTGCATATATTGTTCCCCAGCTTGTCATTTTTCCTTTGGCTTCCTTTATGAAGTTCTGAAAGCATAACATTTGTAAGTCATAAATTTATTTTCTTCTTTGTGACTTCTGGATTTTATATCTTGCTTAGAAAGGATTTCCCATTTTAAGATTATAAATAAATTCACTCATTCCTTATTCTAGAACTTCTGGGGTTTCCTTTTTACATTTCAATCTTTAACTCACATGGAATATGTTTTGTTGTAATGGAGTAAAGATTGAGCTGTATTTTTATTTTCATGCTTTAAAAGTTAGCCAGTTGTCCCAAAACTGTTTCTGGAATACAGGGAGTCTGATCAAAGAGTTTTATTTTGCTTAATCACATCATTTTTATAAGAAAGACTTAATCATTATATTTCTGTTTGTTTATGAATATTTGGAGGCTTCTTCAATCTACTAAATAAATTTAGAGAAAAGGCTGTGGACCTAATAACTAGTAGACAATCTAGGGAAGAAAATGGGGTTCAAGGTAGAATTGCATGGTACTGTATTTGAGACTATTCTTCATTCACATTATATTATCTGTCATCCACATAACATTGTGTTAGCGAACCACAAGAATGAGAGAAATTCTCAGGCAGCAATGTTAGCTGTGGAGTAGAAGATAGCTTTAATAAGATTCAGTAAGTTTATGTATTTCTGTAATGCTGAGGGCTATCATATAATCTCATTTTTATTATGATCCTCCCAACTGTACGTCGAGGTAAGCAAGGAATTCTGTATATTGAAGAAATTAAGCGTCTTGCCCAGGGTCACATGGCTAGAAAGTGACAGAGCCAGAATTCAAACTCTGGTCTTCGGAATGCCAGTTTTTCATAGTGATATTAAGATGTGGTTGTTAAATTAGATCACAAAAATTGCTTTTCTTTTAAATAGAAAATGTTATCAATCACACGGATGAAGAAGGATTTACTCCTCTGATGTGGGCTGCAGCACACGGGCAAATAGCTGTGGTAGAGTTCCTACTTCAGAATGTAAGGAAAATGCCTCAGAAAATGTATATTTATAGTTACTTAAGTTCAGTTAAGTCATTAGTAGAGTTTTTATATATCCAGCCAGCTAGGTATAATGGTAGAGGCTACCAAAAAAAGTTTAATGCTTTTCATATTCTCGTGGAACTTGGATCTAGTTGAGAAGGCAAGACTAATCATACATGCAACAGTAAGAAATAATTTAATGCCCAGACCTCTCTAAGTCCCACGGGAACAGAAGTACTGTCAGCTTTGAAGGAGAAGGCTTCATGGAGGAGCTGTGACTTGACTCCAGAATGAAAGGATAATTAGGATTGATACAGGACAGAGGAAGGAAGGCATCCAGGCAATCTCAATAAAAGTATCCATGAGTAAAAGTTTTCATTATTTCCATATTAAGCCCAGAACATTACCAGGTCTAGTGTTTTACTATAATTATTGTAGACAGGGATAACAATCTTCTTGTTTAAACTAATTGAGAAGTCTTTTATCTCTACTTCCCATACCAGGGCGCTGATCCCCAACTTTTAGGAAAAGGTCGAGAAAGTGCACTGTCATTGGCCTGTAGTAAAGGCTACACAGATATTGTCAAAATGCTGCTTGATTGTGGAGTTGATGTAAATGAATATGATTGGGTAAGTTTGTGATACTACATTTAAAATTACTCTAACAAGTTTTAGAATTTGTTTGGTTCAGGAGAGATGCAGTAAGTTTTATTAAAGAAGAAATAGACTGGGCATGGTGGTGTACACCTGTAGTCCCAGCTGCTTGGGAGGCTGAAGCGGGAGGATGGCTGGAGCCCAGAAGTTTGAGGCTGCAGTGAGCTATGATTGCACCACTGCACTCCAGCCTGGGCAACACAGACCCTGTTTCTAAAAAATAAATCAAAGAATAAATAAAGAAGAATAATTAATTAGCTAAATACCTAGAAGAAAAAGTTAATATCACAGACTCAATTATTAGTTCTGATTTAAGTATCCTTCACAAAATATTAAAATTACTTTAAATGATTGTATGTCCAATTCTAGTAAAACTTCTCACAGCAGCATTAAATTACTTGAGTCTTGCTCACCCTGAAAAACTCTGAATCACCTTTTCGTTTTGCAGAATGGAGGAACACCTCTGCTTTATGCTGTTCATGGAAATCATGTGAAATGTGTAAAGATGCTCTTAGGTAAGCAGATAAAAGTGAATACTATGTAGAAAATCCCATGTGAGGACTTGATTTTATTTTTTCAACCTGGCCTCCCCTGGTGCTACTCAAGAGAATCATTAACTATTGTTAAATACGTGAATCTCGCTGCTCTTCACCCCTAGAGCACCTGTCACCATAGAGTTGCCCATGTGAGAAGCACCTCCATCACATACCACACTTGCAATTGGACATTTTGTCCTTGTTGCTCTCTTTTTTATTTTTTTTTTTTGAGACGGAGTCTCGCTCTGTCGCCCCCAGGCTGGAGTGCAGTGGCCGAATCTCAGCTCACTGCAAGCTCCGCCTCCCGGGTTTACGCCATTCTCCTGCCTCAGCCTCCGGAGTAACTGGGACTACAAGCGCCCGCCACATCGCCCGGCTAGTTTTTTTGTATTTTTTTAGTAGAGACGGGGTTTCACCATGTTAGCCAGGATGCTCTCGATCTCCTGACCTGGTGATCCACCCTCGGCCTCCCAAGGTACTGGGATTACAGGCTTGAGCCACCGCGCCCGGCCCCTTGTTGCTTTCATTTGGGGGGTCACATGTGAATCCACTATGTGGCCGGGCACAGAGACTCATGCCTGTAATCCCACACTCTGAGAGGCCAAGGTGGGTGGATCACTTGAGGTCAGGAGTTCAGACCAGTCTGGCCAACATGGTGAAACCCCATCTCTACAAAAAATATAAAAATTAGCCAGGCAGGTGGGCGCCTATAATCCCAGCTACTCAGGATGCTAAGGCAGAAGGATCGCTTGAACCTCAGGGGCAGAGGTTGCAATGAGCCAACACTACACCGCGGCATTCCAGCCTGGGCAATGGAGCAAGGCTCTGTCGGGGAAAAACAAAAAAAAAAAGAAGAAGAAGAAAAGAAAATGAATTCACTATTGTTTTCTTTCTACAGTGTCCTTACCTATGAGCTTTATCTTTCACTGTGTATGAGTTTCAGCTACTCCAGAGGACACTGTTTGTTTGAAGTGTCTTCCCTCCAATCCACTAAAATAAATTCTGAGTACCCCATGCATTCTGTACTTTGTCAGACTACCCTAAAAACATTCTCCAAACTGAAGACTCTCTCCAGCTATTTCTACATGAGCCAATAATAGACAAACATATCTGCATTTTCATTTCATTTATGTAGATTTTTCTATTTTGGTATAGAAAGTGGGGCTGACCCAACAATTGAAACTGACTCTGGATATAATTCTATGGATCTAGCTGTAGCCCTGGGCTATAGAAGTGGTAAGTGTGTTCAAACTCTTGTGTCTCATCTTAGTAAAGCTCTGTAAATAGTATAAGCCAGTACTCCAAACCATCTTTATCACTGTAATCCTAAAACACCTTATCCCAACTCCTGACATACACTTTTAACTTTGGGAAAAGTCCACAAATTCCTATAAAGTCTAGAAATAAGTTTGTTACTATACTTTTCACCAAACCAAATAATTAGTTACCGGAGAATAAGTGCATACCTGTTTATAAGATTTATTTCATATTTTGATAGCAAACTATTTATAGGGCAACCTTAGGATAACCTTGTATTCTGGACTCTCCTTCAGTTTCAAAAATACAGAAACCAAGATACAACGTCCAGTAACTTGGACAGTTACTCAGGGACAGACTAAGTTTCAAGTTTTTTAAAGTGTTGCATTGTATTATCACCCTCAGACTATGCATGTATCCTGCTTAGAAATAACTTTATTTTAGGAAAATATTGGGGATAAGTTAAATTTGATAGTTTTTTAAGAAATTTATAGTCAGTGTGCTGTAATCTTGATTACCTGTCTGTTCTAGTTCAACAGGTTATTGAGTCACATTTGTTGAAGCTGCTTCAAAATATCAAGGAGTAGACACAGTCGTCAGAAAGTGTCTGCCCTTTTGTTTACTTCTTGGTCCTTATAAGTGATAGTTTTGTTTACTTATAAATTTTTACCTCAGTTGCAATATTTACTGGTTTTTAGTAGGTTTTAATAAATATTTCTCTGAGTAATTCACTGGTTTATAATAAATTTAATACCCTTTTTGTAACTATGTTTTACTGTATATTTAAAATTATAAATTAATGTTTCGTGGCATGTAAATTTCTATGGTACAGATAGTTATCATCGGTCTTTGTATCAAGTGCTGTAATTTGACATTTTCAGAAATTATTCTACCCTAGTCATCTTCACTCATGTATTAAGTCATTCACTTTATATAGGGTTTGCTATAAATCCCTAGAAAAAAATTGTTCTTATTGTTGAATTAAAAAGTGCACAGTGTGATTGTTTACAAAATGATATTATAAATAAATAAAATACTTTTTCTGTCAGTTTGTATAATACTTTTTTTAAGTATACGAGATTATTAGAGATTTCTTTAGGATTTTTAATTTCACCCTTCTGTCCTGCTGTAATACTTCATTAGATCAAACAATATATGTAATTAAAATAAACTGAATCTAAGTCAATCAACAAAGACTTATTGTCATTTCTAGAAGTATATTTAGAATATTTTTCTCTTTTAAGGAAGTTTTTCAGTAGGAAAAGACCTCTGTGAAGAGAAGTCAATTCTTCAGTACAAGTGAGATATTCTCTTTTTTTTTTTTTTTTTTTTTTTTGAGACGGAGTCTTGCTCTGTCGCCCGGGCTGGAGTGCAGTGGCCAGATCTCAGCTCACTGCAAGCTCCGCCTCCGGGGTTCACGCCATTCTCCTGCCTCAGCCTCCTGAGCAGCTGGGACTACAGGCACCCACCACCTCGCCCGGCTAGTTTTTTTTTTTTTTGTATTTTTAGTAGAGACGGGGGTTTCACCGTGTAGACCAGGATGGTCTCGAACTCCTGACCTCGTGATCCGCCCGTCTCGGCCTCCCAAAGTGCTGGGATTACAGGCTTGAGCCACCGCGCCCGGCCACAAGTGAGATATTCTCTAATGGCACAAAGGGAGCACTATAAATCCGTGTTTCACAGAAGCCATGAAGAAAGAGCCATGGGTTAGAAGTTGATTTGACCACTGAGTATAGGACTTGACTTAAATCACTTCACCTGGAAAATAGATGTTTTGTCAGTTATGGTACTTGGTTGTAAGCCACATAAACTTGATCTAGCTAATCTAAACAGAATGGAAGGATGCGGAATGGAAGGGAAAGCTGAAGAAGCAGGCAGTCCCAAGGAATGAAAGGCAGCTAAGGATCTCGGTCAGGAAACCATGGCCAGGCATTTCGGATGCTGTTACTATGATGTTTAGCTTTAAACCCCTTGTTTGTCATTCTGCTCAGGATTTACATTCCCAGGAGGCAGAACTCTGTTAAGCATGGCATATAAATATACCGCTGAGTTGGGGGAGAAGGGGTGACTGATTAATAATACCCAGCATTGCCCCCAGACCACAGGGAATGTGGCAGGCAAAGGTTACCTAAAGGAAAAGCAGGGGGGAAAGAAAACAATAGATGTTTACACCAAATGCAAATCTAAATAATATGTGAGGCCGGGTGTGGTGGTGCACGCCTGTAAGCCTAACACTTTGGGAGGCCAAGGTGGGCAGATCACTTGAGGTCGGGTGTTCGAGACCAGCCTGGCCAACATGGTGTAACCCCATCGCTACTAAAACTACAAAAATTAGCTGGGTGTGGTGGCACATGCCTGTAATCCCAGCTACGCAAGAGGCTGAGGCAGGAGAATTGCTTGAACCCAGGAGACAGATTGCAGTGAGTCAAGATTGTACCACTGCACTCCAGCCTGGGTGACAGAGTGAGACTCTAAATAAATAATATGTGAAAATAGTACTAATATTTCACCCACTGTCTGTAAGACATATACTTTAAATTGATTTTCTAGCACTCTTGGTGGGTTAACCTAAAACCATTTACCCTTCCATTTGGTTCCTTTTATTATTAATGGTATTTATCCATGAAGTGTTGATTCCTGTTCATGTTATACAGTAACAAAATCCAATGATCTATTTGGGCACATCACTCCGAGTATTGCTTGCAAGTGCTTTCCCCACTGAAGAGCAATGAAACAATCTCTGCCAGAATTGACTAGCATAACCATTTCACCCCAGTGTGACTCAAGATTGACAATCAGCAGATCTCAGAATTCTCAGGCCTGGCTGGGGACTGCACCTTCGGCTTCCATGGTTCTGAGGCTTCAGACTTGGTCTGAGCCACGCTGCCAGCTTCTCTGCTTCTCCAGCTTGCAGTCGGCATGTGGTGGGACTTCTCCACCTCTGTGATTGTGTGAGCCATTTCCTCCTAATAAATGCCCTTCCATGTATCCCACCGGTTCTGTCTCTCTGGAGAAGCCTGACTAACATAGCAAGTAATTCTTGGTTGCTTTAAGGTTGCTTATAAACAAACAGATTAAAATAACAAAACAGAAACAAAAAAAGACCAATAAATCGAATTCTCTGTCAAATCTCACCGAACAAAGAACAGGTCTCCCTTATTCATCCAACTGAGATAACCAAATAGACCATAAAAGCAAGTCCCCAATCATTGTTTTGTTGCTACCAATAGGGAATAAGTTACTGAAGGTGTACAAACCAGAAACAAAAACAAATACGAATACATAAAATCAGAAAGGGCAAAAGAACTAGAGAGAGTCAGAAAAGTTCAAGTTCTGTCGCCACCCAGGATTCACTTCGGACGTCAAGAAAAGATGAGCAGGCAAATCAGTGTCTTGGGCTCCGCCAGGCTAATCCTCTCGAACATCTCAGTACATGACCTTCAAAAATGATCACGTGTGATTTCCAAAAGGTCACAAGACATGACTCTCTCTGTCTTGCACATAAACACATGACAAGGACTTTATTCAACTCATTAATTAATGAGGAAAACAATAAAATGAAAACTGACTCCAAGAGCATTTGAGAAGCTGGGTAATTATTGGCAACATTAAGATAAGATTACTGGATTGAATACAAACCTAGCTACTGTTCAACAGGGACATAAATTACCATTTGGGGGCAAAATAAATTATTTGCTTCTTTACCAGACAAAAATCTTCAAATTAACATATGACTTCACTAATTCTAAGAACTTGAATAAATAGTAAAGACAGGGCCAGGTGCGGTGGCTCATGCCACTAATTCCAGCACTTTGGGAAGGCAAGGCAGGTGGATCACTTGAGGTCAGGAGTTCGAGACCAGCCTGGCCAACATGGCAAAACCCTGTCTCTACTAAAAATACAAAAATTAGCCAGGCATGGTGGTGCACACCTACGATCCCAGCTACAATCCTCGGAAGGCTGAGGCAGGAGAATCAATCGAACCTAGGAGACAAAGGTTGCACTGAGTCGAGACTGCGCCACTGCATTCTAGCCTGGATGACAGAGTAAGACTCTGTCTCAAAAAAAAAAAAAAAAAAGTAAAAACTGAATCAAATTACATTTTTCTAGATAGTGTCTTTGGGCAGCCTTTGTGCCTTGTGACATGGAAAGGACATGTCACCATGACCTTTAACTACTTCAGTGAAAGCCAGCTGGGGTTAAGGTAATCACCCTTGTAATTAATCTCCCTTCTTTCATGACTTGAGAGGTATAGTAACGTAGGTGTCCTAAAGTGTTGGTGACAACGCTTTTCTTACATCACCTGCTGACTAGATAACGAAATTCACTCCAGAGTTACTTATGGCAAAAGAAGCTACAAAGCTGCAAATCTGAGTGAAAAGGTCAATATTTTTAATATTCTTGATCTTTACAAAAGCATGCCAATAGCTTAGATACATGTATATATTTTTAGGGAAACTATAAAGGATGATTTTTAGTCATTATACGGTAAAGATTTTAAAAGTTTTTAGCTTTGAAATTTTCTCTAAAATGTAAGTTAGCTTCCTAATTTTTAGAAAATATTCTTTTAAGATTTCATTATCATACCTTTTTATCTTTATATGTACGAAAAGTTAAAACTTGAAATTCTTTTGTTAGAACAAACTGCTTATAACCAGTTGGATACATATACATACACTATACATATCTAAATGTTTTGTGCAAGTTATATCATTGAATATTAATATTTCTATTAAGTGGCATTGTATTCATAGCTGTTAAGTGATTTGTTGTGTAATGAATAAAATGTTTACAAATATGAGAGTTATAAACTAAATAAAAATAGAATAAGGCCAGGTGCACTGGCTCACACCTGTAATCCTAGCACTTTCGGAGGCTGACGTGGGAGATCACTTGTGGTCAAGAGTTCAAATTTAGCCTGGACAACATAGAAAGACCCTGTGTCTACAAAAACTAAAAAAAAAGAGAAGCTGAGTGTGGTAGCACATGCCTGTAGTCCCAGCCACTTGGGAGGCTGAGGTGGAAGGATCACTTGAGCCCAGGAGTTCAAAGCTGCAGTGAATTATGACCACGCCACTGCACTCCAGCCTAGGTGACAGAGTGAGAATTGACCTTTTGAAAAAAAAAGAATGAAAGACAGGACAGACTCTGGCTATTGTAAAATTCTTAAATTAATTAATTGTTGGTTTACTCTTTAATATTTTCTGTGACCAGTTCTCATATTTACATACCTACTGAGAGCTTTAAAAGTTATCACCTTACTCCTTTGTGGTAGATACTACTAATAAAATTCAAGCTGGTAGCAGTAACTTTCTACATTTTTTATTGTCTAGAAACTTTTACCATACGTGTGTGTTGGTTTTATAATAAAAATAACACTAAAGAGGCCGGGCGCGGTGGCTCACGCCTGTAATCCCAGCACTTTGGGAGGCCAAGGCGGGCGGATCATGAGGTCAGGAGATCAAGACCATCCTGGCTAACATGGTGAAACCCCATTTCTACTAAAACTACAAAAAAATTAGCCAGGCGCGGTGGTGGGCGCCTGTGGTCCCAGCTAGTCGGGAGGCTGAGGCAGGAGAATGGCATGAACCCGGAAGACGGAGCTTGTAGTGAGCCGAGATGGCACCACGCACTCCAGCCTGGGTGACAGAGGGAGACTCCGTCTCAAAAAATTAATTAATTAATTAATTAATTAATTAAATAATAATAACACTAAAGATATGAAAAAGACCTATAGCATGATTGAAATATTTTTGGGTGTGCATTTAAACAGGAAATACAACCATTTAAGAAAAGAGGTACGTAGCAAAGAGAATTGTGTAACTGTTCTTTGATTAAAGTAAACTTTGAAGGTTTATTCTGTCTTTTGTATACATTTTCCTCTTCAGATAGTAAAGTCCTTCCTATTGGAGTAAGAGCCATGTGATACCAGTTGGCATGCACAGGAATGTAATCCACATGCTTTATGCCATGTTGCTATCTGGAAGCAAGAAACTATTGCTGGGGGTTTTATGCTCTATGGGATTGAAATTCACATCAGATTCATAATTATTACACTGGAAATAAACTGTTGCACAGTCATTGCCTACTGAGTTCTCCTGTCTGTAGAGTTCAGGCCACTGTATGAAACGTTTGTCCATGTTTTATTTTTTACTCATAAATTCAGTGAAATGTTCTCAATTTGACAGGTTCCAAATGTTAGTTGTTCTCCAAAGTGATAGATTCACTCATGTTACTTTGTTTAAAAAATGTAAAGCACGTTAAATTTTTAGGTGTTTGTTATTTCCCCTCTTCACATCCATGAGGATGTTATAATTGGATATATTACATCTCCCACAATCAATTTATGGAAAGCATTATAAATACCTTCTTGGGGCTCAGCTGACCTGTTCACCATCTCTTCTGCAAAAGCTTAGTGTAGGAAACAGGAAATTTCCCCTTAAAGTCATCCAATCCTTCAGCAAATGTTTATGGAGCATGTACTCTGGGCTAGAGACTGGGCTGGGCCCTGGGGACACTGGAGACCAACACAGCGTGGTTCCCTGCCCTGCTCAGAATGATCTCCCCTCAACCCATACATCCTGGGGACAAGTTAAAAATGTCATGTGTTAACCAAGGTATGTTTGCACTTGTAATATGCCTATTACAGGTTTCTTCTATGCTAATCATGCTGCTGTATCAACATCAATTGATTCAACAGAAGCCTCTATCTCCTGAGAATGAGAGGACTGAAGACCTTACAGTGGTGGAAGAAAGTTCCACTCCAAGGGCAATTGGTTCTCTGCCTAGGATGTTCAGTGGAATCATCTGGAGAGGTTTGAAAATACTGAAGCCAGGTCTCATCTCCAAAGGGTCTGATTTAATCAGCCTGGGCTGCCACATGGGGACTTATAATCCCTTCTCAGTTGATTCTAATGTACATCAAGGCTGGGAACCCCTGCTCTAGGGACAGTTATCTCCTGGCAGGTGGACAAGCCACATTCTCACACTTGCCTCTTGCATTGCCGTCCTGTGTATGAAAGAACTTAGTCATTTATCCTTTGTCTCTGGCCTATTGGTACCTGCTACGATGCTTTTGTAAAGATGAACATGTTCCCTTTTAAGCCTATATGACAAAATAAGAAATTCTAAAACAGTAATCTTAACTGTGAGTTACTAATTCACCTTCTGTCACTCAATGAATTGCTTGTTGTGGTTGAGCGTCCTTTATGAATCTGCGTGTGAAAGAGAGCCCACTTCAGATGCCACGTGACTGTTTGCTTCCCTTGTTTATCTTCTGGATAAAAAGGAGTCCTGAACATCCAGTACAGCAGTTTGTACCAACAAACGCTTAAGAGCTTGTCTTGTGATTCCTTTGTTCTAGGATTTCCTTGAACATCAGACATGGGTGTTGACTGAAGCACCGCCCTTCCAGGACTCATGCCAGCTCACAGAGTCTATCTACAAGGCCAGGTAACCCCTCCTCCATGATGCATGTCTGTTATGAAATCTCTTTCCTCTTACTTGCATGTCCTGGCATTGCCCCTGTGCCAAGGAGACCGTCAGCAACAAAGAGGTCAATTGCTTGCACCCCTCTCTCAGTGAGCCCCTGCCTCAAAGGTCTCTCAGCTACTTCAGGAACAGGTTGTCAGTATTTAAGGAGGAGCCTGCCCACCCAATTGAGCCAGAGATTGGCCTTGTTGCCCTCTAAAAAGAATAAGCCATTCTCCTTGTGCCATTCTAGATTCTTCTTTGAAAGATAATGTTGCCATGCCTACAATGATGAGATGCTATAGGGTCCTCCCAAAGACAGCATTGTATACTTGGTCAGCTTTGACACAGCATCCTGTTTGGGGAGAAATCCAATGCATCAATCCATGTCTTATGTGAAAAAGTCCATCCGGGTGTGGTTGCATTCCCCATTCCTCTTTTCTGCAATAACAATGAGATTTCAGGGAGGAGAGGGGATGCAGTTGGGCTTTCTTTGGCGGGTCCAGTCTTAGGTAGATAAGGGGATATCAGAGAAGAGCCTCTTGCAGCATCTGCTGACCTTCAAGAGTCTTAAATTTAAAATATCGGCATGTCAGAGTGCCATAGAAATTCCCTGGGCTCCTATAGTAACTATAGTAAACAGTAACTATAGTTTACTGTTTCATATAATATTGTAATGAGCTCTTATGTACATATTTGTGCATTTGTGGGAATTTATCTGTGAGATAAATTTCTTGTAGTGGAATTGCCTGATCACAGGATATGTTCACCTAAAATCTTGGTAGATATTGCCAATTGTCTTCCAATTTATTACCCCCAACTGCCAGCCCCTGCCAGTACTGAGTCCGTGTTTGCCCCTTGTTCACTAACCTGTATGGTTTCTCACTTTTTGATCTTCATCATTCCAATTATTAAAAATGGTAGTCCATTTTCATTTTAACGTACAATTCTTTAATCACAAATAAGATAGAACACTTTTCACGTATTTATTAGCTATTTCTTTTTAAGTGCTTTTGTTCTTTGCTTTCTATTAGGTTATTATTCTTTTTCTTAATTTTAAAAATTCTTTGTATACTATGAAAATTGTATACTAAGAAATACTTTTTTATACTAAGGAATATTTTAATACCTACATACTGAGATACTTAAAGACTGTTTAGTTGCAAGTGTTTTTTTTTCAGTCCATCAATGAGAGATCATTCAATTACAAGAGATAGAACTCAACTCATTTAAACAACAAAGGAGCCTGGTGTGTTGGCTAACTCCTGTAATCCCAGCTCTTTGGGAAGCAAGGCAGGAAGATCACTAGAGTCCAGCAGTTCAAGACCGGCCTGGGCAACATGGTGAGACCTCTGTATCCACAAAAAATGGTTTTTTTGTTTTTGCTTTGTTTGTGTTTTGTTTTGTTTTGTTTTGAGATGGAGTTTCACTCTTGCTGCCCAGACTGGGCACCATGCCAGGTTAATTTTGTTATATTTTTTGCAGAGATAGAGGTTTCATCATGTTGCCCAGGCTGGTCCTGAACTCCGGGACTCAAGGGGTCCACCCGCCTCGGCCTCCCAAAGTGCTGGGATTACAGGTGTGAGCCACTGCACCTGACCTCAGATATTTTAAGTAAAAAAAAATTTACCTGAAAAAATTTGTTTCAACTGCCAGGCACTTGGCAAAACACTCTCCAAATATTATTTCAGTGATTCTCATCATATATAAAGTATAGAACTTTAAATAGTTACCAATGGCCAGGTGCACAGGCTCACACCTGTAATCCCAGCACTTTGGGAGGCTGAGGCAGGCGGATCACTTGAGGTCAAGAGTTGCTGACCAGTCTGGCCAACACAGCAAAACCCCGTCTCCACAAAAAATACAAAATACAAAAATTAGCCGGGTATGTTGGCACATGCCTGTAGTACCAGCCACTTGGGGAGGCTGAGGCAGGAGAATCACTTGAACCTGGGAGGTGGAGGTTGCAGTGAGCAGAGATCGAGCCACTGCACTCCAGCCTGGGCAACAGAGCGAAACTTGTCTCAAAAACAAACAAACAAACAAACAAAAGGCTGGGTACAGTGGCTCACGCCTGTAATCTAGCATTTTGGGAGGCTGAGGTGGGCAGATCACCTGAGGTCAAGAATTTGAGACCAGCCTGGCCAACATGGTGAAACCTATCTCTACTAAAAATACAAAATTAGCCGGGCATGGTGACACATACCTTAATCCCAGCTACTTGAGAGGCTGAGGTGGGAGAATCACTTGAACCTGGGAGGCAGAGATTGCAGTGAGCCGAGTTAATGCCATTGCACTCCAGCCTGGGCAACAAGAGTGAAACTCGTCTCAAAAAAAAAAAAAAGTTACCAATATGTTTCCACACACGGCCTCATTGGATTCCCCCAGGTTATAAAGACTTTGAAAGCGCTCGGGCCTCCCAAGCGTTTTCAAAGTTCATGCCCAAAATAGAAATGGAGGACTCTATCTTGTCATTTTCTAAGTTGAAATTTTCTAAGCTGAGTCAAAAAAACAAACAAACAAAACAGGAAGGCTATCTTCTGAGACCTGCTATTAAATTTTTTATTTGAGAGAGAAGATGCCAACTGTAAATAATTTCCTATGATCTACATTTTCCAAAAGAAAGAAGGAAAGAATAACAGGACTAAACCTAAGTTCTGACATAAGAGCCTTCTCTTTCAGCAGCTTAGAGGCGGCCACATGTGCTGCTCCTACGCGGTGAGCTGCGCACTTGTCACTTGCTTTGCACAACAGTGATATGCCATCAATGCTGTGTGCCAGCTAGTATTCAGGAAGCCAAATTATAGTTTAGGGTCAGGATCATTATTTAAAAGTGTACTATGGTAAATTTTTCCCCCTCATTTTAACCGCTCTGAAAGCAGGGTGTAGTCAATGCTGTCATACAACAACTGTCCGCCAGGTGGCAGTCGTGATGAAGTACGAAGTGTGAAAAATCTCTGACATCTGTTAGGAACAGTAATCGTTGGCTGGGCGCGGTGGCTCACGCCTGTAATCCCAACATTTTGGGAGGCCGAGGCGGGTGGGTCACCTGAGGTCAGGGGTTACAGGTACGCACCATCATATCCAGCTAATTAATTTAAAAAAAAATGTTTCAGGGACAGGGTCCCCTTTCTCTTATCCCTTGGTATAGCTCTCCTTGAGTGGTTGCAACGATCTTCAAAGAGAGGCTCTGAGCTCATTACTGTCTCCCATCTATGGTGTTAAAAAGGTGCTTCAATTTCTTTCCAGGATGAGGAAGTCATTTCAATTTGCCATAAATCTCTGTACCCATCACTGCCCCAACCTTGTAACAACTAAATCTGCTACAAGTCTTTTTCCCTTTCAATAGCTAACCTCAGCCCTCCTCCTGAGGAGAAACATCTGCCCTCAGCCTTCTCAGAGTGTCTATCACCTTACTTTCTCTCTGTCTCAATGGTTTATGGGAAGTCTTTTGACTAAAAGACAATTATTTGCTCTTGTTTTTTTAAGCTGCCTTCATTTCGCTGAGTTTCTGATTATTTTCCTCCTCCTACTGTGGTTTTTCCAGAGTCAGAGAGTTCCAGGCACAGACAGAGCTTTTCTCTAAGCTCTCAGCGTGTAACTACTCTACCAAGTTGTTTAACCATCTCAATCCAAGAAGAGGATACAATCTTTGTATAATAGGAGTCCCCATTCCTCTTTTTCTGTTCATTGAGAAAATCCTTATGTTAAACTGAACCCGTAATCTGGGTCCTTGACACCCAAGGACATACTCAGAATTTATTTAATGACTATGTGAGGTGTTGAGCAATCAGGTTAGTCAATTACAACAACAACCCACACTGAGAGTAACAGTCAAGGCTTTATTCACTTACTATAATAGTGCAAGCAAGAGAAGTGCTGGCTTCCTAGGGTTCCATTTTCATCATGGAACAGCACTGAAAAATAAAAATGAAATCCTAAGCCCCCCAATTGATGGAACAGACCTCTCCTTGGCCAAGGAGACCCCAGAGAAACCTTGAGCCTGAGTTCCCAACAGTGATGGGAAGGGCAGACACACCTCGTTATGCACCTTCCCTCCCTCACTGACTGCCATTGGGCTTTCCTCCACAAGGGCTTAACCGAAACCAGCCCTTTCAAAGACCCCACCATGGATATCTACCAAGAGCCTGACACCGCCCCTCCTTTTTTGCCTGATAAGTGACCACTGACCAGTGCTTCTGGCCAGTCTACGGAAATGCACAGTGAGGGTTTTTGTGTCCTCTGTCCCACCTTTGGACATCAGAGGGCTGAAAACTCCACCCTCAGATGATACTAATGCTGACATTGTTTGAACGTGAGTCCCATGGAGAGGCATGAAGCTCCATTGCACATGCACGTATTTTTTCTTTCAAAAATATCCATGACTCCTCCTTGAATACGTATATTTGACCACCTTGCTCAGCATGAATTCCTGTTACCTTTGCCTCTCCCTCAAAGTGTCTGTTTCTGGCTTCTGGCCACAGGCTATGCTTCCCAGCCTGTCAGAATGGCCACCCTGCAGGCTGCAACCGTTTATGAGAAATAAAGCTCTCCTTTCCACATGTAGGGACTTCATCATTCTTCAGTTGACAGCATGGAGCAAATTGGGTGAGTCACCACACTGCCCAGAAGTCAAGAATAGAAGGCTTGTGCCTCTTCACGAATGCCTGTGGGCTTGGGGAGAGAGAAGAGTGTGGGGGCCAAGGCCCTTGACTCCCTTAATGTTCACTGAAAAAACTACTGACATGAAGCAGATTAATAGGAGACAAGGCATATGAATTTATTTAATGTGTATATGTAAGTGCCTTCAGAATGAAGACCCAAGCTCCCAGTGAGGTACAGAAGCTTGTATCCTGTGGATGAAAAGAGCCAAACTCCATAAAATTTTGCAAAGATTAGTTCTGAGTAAAATATGAGTGACGATGGCCCAAGGCGTGGTCTCAAGAGATCCTGAGAACGTGTGTCCAAGGTGGTTGGGTTACAGCTTGGTTTTATATGTTTTAGGGAGACATGAGACATCAATCATAATGTACAATATACATTGGTTCCATCTGAAAAGGCAAGACAACTCAAAGTAGGGTGGTGAGGGGCTTAAGGATCATAGGTGGATTCAGAGATTTTCTGATATGCAATTGGTTGAAAGAGTCAAGTTACCTAAAAACCTGGTTAATAGAGATTCTTTACAGATGCAAATTTTCTCTCACAAAAGAAGGCTTTGTGGAGCCATTTCAAAATATGAGAAAGAAAAATATTTTGGCATAAAATGTTTGATTTCCTTCATCTGCCGTTTGACATTATGCCAGAGTAGATTGGAAAGTAAACCATGTTATATGCCCATCTGATGAGATTTTATGGTTTGTAGGATGGGCTTCCCCAGATCCCTTAGATAGGAACTTGGGCAAGAGAGGGAAAAGGGTCAGAGTTTAGTCTTCGATACCATCTTGAAGGTACAGAAAGAATGGGGGCTTGGATCCTAGTGAAACAGGATGGGAGAGGAAAGAACAGGAATTCTATTGCTGGGATTACCAGGGAGAATGAATGGATCTGGGAACAGTTATTACCTTGTAAACAGCTATCCTTGGAACTTAAATGATCCTTGGAGGCAGTCATTATACTTGTAAAAGGGTAAGTTCAGGTGTGGCTACATTCTTGTTTTTTGTTTTTGTTTTTGTTTTCTGCAATAGATAACAAGAGGGAGGGGAAGAAAATACAATTATTCTCCTCAGTGGGTCTGGATTTTTGGCAGGTAAAGGAACTTCAACTTCCATAGGAGAGACAGAGGAGGGGGGAAGTCACTGAGACCCTGAGTCTTCTTCAGTTCAGTATGTCCAAATGCTGTGGTGGGAGTAATGATTTCTGAGCCCAACAGCAGAAAGGTCCAGATCATAGGTGGATTTGAAGAATAGAAAGACACTGAAGCAGTGTCATTGTCTGGGGTAATACCCAAGGTTTGTTGTCCCACGCCACAGAAAACTAGGACACAGACACACCAGAGTGAAGTTAAGAATGGAAGTTTAATAGGCGAAAGAAAGAGGAGACCTCTCTGCGCATAGAGGGGTCCCTGAAAAAATGGGTTGCCGCTTCCACAGTGAAGTGCAGAAGGCCTTATAGATGAGCTTGACGGGGTGGTGTCTGACTTAACAAGGGGCACAAAAGATTGGTTGGACCAGGTGTGCCATCTGCATAGCGCGAGAAGAAGCTGGTCGCCCCACCCTAATTTTTTTATTAAGAAATGGTTTCTGTACCTGGCTGAGGCTATGTTGCTTGGTTCTTTTTTGTTTGTTTGTTTGTTTTTTGAGGCACCCAGGCTGGAGTGCAGTGGCGCTATCTCGGCTCACTTGCAAGCTCCGCCTCCCGGGTTCACGCCATTCTCCTGCCTCAGCCTCAAGAGTAGCTGGGACTACAGGGGCCCACCACCACGCCCGGCTAATTTTTTTTCCCTTGTATTTTTAGTAGAGAGGGGGTTTCACCTTGTTAGCCAGGATGGTCTCTATCTCCTGACCTCGTGATCCGCCCGCCTTGGCCTCCCAAAGTGCTGGGATTACAGGCGTGAGCCACCGTGCCCGGCCCACTTGGTTCTTTACTATACACGTGGTTGATAAAGGGAAGATGGAGCCTCCATGTTGAACATGCCTGGCTCCCGGGTAGCCTTTTCCTATTGGCACAGCTGCTGGCGTTCACCGTGCAAGCTTCCAGCTTGCTTGTCTATGTCTGCAGCTCGATTTTTCAGGCTGCTCTTTGTTAGAAAAGAAATTTCGTGGGGAGCTGCTTTTTGTTAAAAGGGAAGCCTTGCCAAGGACTTCTTTACCCTCACTATCTGCCTAAAATAATTTCTTTCTAGCTCCTGTATCAATATTGAGTCAAAGTAGAGAAAAGGGCCTTATCCAAGGCCACCAATAAGAAGACCTATGAAGGGAGGCTTCTGGGCTAGGACCACTGATGTGCCTGTGGGCGTGGCTAGCCTGGGAAAGGGTGGGGGTCTGAGTCCTTGGCTGCAACTTCTTCCAGAAAACTGCAGTGCACTGGCTGAGCACCAAGTCTGCTATGGGGAGGGGACCTTCTCCCCACGAGGTCTGCAAAGCAAAACCTTGTCTTTGCTTATAGTTGGACCTGCAAAATCACACATAAGACTCCTCACAAGGGTCAATTCAAATGCAAATCATAGCGAAAACAGGAGAGTTAAATGAAGTTAATTTCGCTTTATGATATTCAAAATAGTTTAAAGAAGAGTGGAACTCGAGACAGCCATCTGTAAACCAAAGAAGGAGCATGTCTTGATCACTTTAGAGCGGGGATCGCCAGCCCTCGAGCCATGGACTGGTACCAGTCTGTGGGCTGTTAGGAGCCCGCCCACACAGCAGGAGGTGAGCAGCGGGTGAGTGAGCGTTACTGCCTGAGCTCCGCCTCCTGCCAGATCAGCATTACATCCTCACAGGAGCAGGACCCTACTGTGAACTGCACAGGTTGCTTGTTCCTTATGAGCATCTAATGCCTGATGATCTGAGGTAAAACAGTTTCATCCCAAAACCATCATCTTCCTCCTCCTCATCCCTCCTCCCACCCTCACCTCTCCTGTCTGTGGAAAAGTTGTCTTCCATGAAACCAGTCCCTGGTGTCGAAAAGGTTGGGGACCACTGATTTAGAGGTTTGTTTTGCCAAGGTTGAGGATGTGCCCAGGAAAAAGGAACAGAAATCACAGGAACATCTGTGATCCATGCGTTTTCCAAAGAGGGTTTGAAGACTTCAGTATTTAAAGGAGAAAGAGCAGGCAGTAGTGGAAGGAGGAAAGAAAAAAAGGGAGAGGACAAGTAAAAGAGGCAAGCAGTTACATTCGTTTGAGGCTTTGATTAATGCTTACTGAATCCACATTTTACTGTGAAAGAAGGGGCTAGAGATGGTGCCAAGGGGCTCAGGGGGATCCCCAGATGCCAGTGAGACCCCAGTCCCAGCCAGTGTCCAGATTTCTCACACTGTGATGAGAAAGAACTCAGGGACAACTGGCCGGGTGCAGTGGCTCACACCTGTAATCCCAGCATTTGGGGAGGCCAAGACAGGCAGATTGCTTGAGCCCAGGAGTTTGAGACCAGCCTGGGCAACATAGTGAGATCCCATCCCTGTTCTTTTTTTAAAAAGAAAAATAAATAAGAAAAAAGGAAAATAATTCAGGGCTGAGTCAGAATGAAACAAAAGGCAAGCCGGGCGCGGTGGCTCAAGCCTGTAATCCCAGCACTTTGGGAGGCCGAGACGGGCGGATCACGAGGTCAGGAGATCGAGACCATCCTGGCTAACATGGTGAAACCCCGTCTCTACTAAAAATACAAAAAAAAAAAAAACTAGCCGGACGACGTAGTCCCAGCTACTCGGGAGGCTGAGGCAGGAGAATGGCGTGAACCCGGGAGGCGGAGCTTGCAGTGAGCTGAGATCCGGCCACTGCACTCCAGCCTCGGCGGCAGAGCGAGACTCCGTCTCAAAAAAACAAAAACAAAAACAAAAACAAAAACAAAAGGCAAGAAGCTTTTATTGCAAAACAAAAGCACACACTAACAAAGAAGTGTGGGCGTGCTCATGAGAACAGTCACACACAATGGAGCTTGGGTTTCTAATTTTGTGGATGTTTCTTTAATTAGGGGGTGGGATAATCATTAGGTATTCTGGAAAAAGAGGGGATTTCAGGGACCTCCCAGTTATGACTCCCTTTCTCCCTTATTTGGGTTTGCCTGGAAGAGCCGTGGACCTGTCACCCTGACTGGAGTTTGGCCATTTTCTTTCCCTTATTTTGGGTTTTCTGTTATCCTATGGTTAGTTGCCTAGTTCTGCAGAGGACTACGTGCTCCCAAAAGAGACGTTCCCGAGAAGTCCTGCTCTTGCAAAGGAAGCAGGGCTTCCCAATAAGAGCCAGCTGCAAACAGCAGACCCCGGGGGCTTGTTTATGTGTAAACATCTTGAAAATCCAGAAAGTCAGGGAAAGGTCAGAAAAACAACAATGTGTCTTGTGACTTGGCAACATTCCACAAACGACTGTATAAAATAAAGCAGAGCGCACCATTCAGGGTGGCCGCCATGTTTGTCTTGTCTTGTGTTGTCTTGTGTGTTCGTTCCTTTGCTTAGGAAACACGCAGACCCCAACATAGTTCTTACTTTCCATCCTCCTGCAACTACCCCATGCTATTGATATCTCAGAGGAACAGTCAACTATGCATTTGTCTCATGTGAGCAGAGGGATGACTTCTAGTCCTGTCTTTGTCCTGTACCTGTGAAGGTAAGCTGTTCATTTATATTGTCAAGGTGAAGTTCAACAGAACTGTTTCAAGGTAAAGATCTTGGGGCCCACAGAGAATTTCCTTGTGAGCAATTTGTGAGGGAGGTCCCCTAGGGAGATATGTGACCTTCTAGCTTTGCAGCTACTTAGGAACAAAATGAAAGGCAGTTTTGTGTGACTCAGTTCCCAAGCTTAAATTTTCCCTTTGGCAGAGTGACTTAGGGGTCCTGAAATTTTATGTTCCTTTCACACATCCAATTCCTTAAAAGCTAGCCTTAGGCTAAATCAGATAATTATAGAGTGAAGAGGCTGAATAAAAGCTCATCAGCATCATTCTCCTACCCAAAATATGTTAGCTGAATTTTACATTGTCTTAATGCCGTTGAGCTATGGACAACCAAATGGGTGACTGAAGCAAGTGTCCCAATGCACTGAGGTTTATTGATCCAGCTTGAGGGTGCATCCAGGAAGAACATGAGTCACAGACATATCTGTGGCTGTTTTTCCAAAGAAGTTCTCAGGAGGTTTAGTATTCTACATTTTCCTTGAGAATGGGGGAGGGGGGCGGCAGGGAGCGTGACAGTGAGACTAATGGTTACGTACTTGTGAGACTTCAGTTGGTGCCCACTACATCTACATTTTACATAAGATAAGGTGAACATTAGAGAAAAAAGGGAAGAGAGGAAGCAGATGTCAGGGAGGGGTGAAGGAATGATTAATCTTTTCTTGTCTTTGTTTTGTTTATTTTTAAATTTTATTTATTTTTATTTTCTTGAGACAGGGTCTTGCTCTGTCAAACAGGCTGGAGTGCAGCGACATGATCTTCGCTCACTGCAGACTCAAACTCCCGGGCTCAAGTGATCCTCTCACCTTAGCCTCCTGAGTTGCTGGGACTATAGGATTATGCCACCATGCCAGGCTACTTTTTGTATTTTCTGGTTGTAGAGATGGGGTTTCACCATGTTGCCCAGGATGGTCTTGAACTTTTGGGCTCAAGTGATCCACCTGCCTGGGCCTCCCAAAGTTGTTTTTGTTTTGTGCCTGGGAGAATAAGCTAGTAATCAACGTTATCAGTGTGGAGTATTTTGAAAGGACTAGTTTCTGTTTAGCCCTTAGAAAAGAAAGCCTAATGGTGCTTAAGGAGGGAGGGGTATAATGAGCCATGTCTCACCTCCCATTACATCATGGCTGGAAACTCAGCTTCCAAGGTTTCTCTAGGGTCTTCTTGGCCAAGAGGGGGTCCATTCAGTCCACTGGGGTCTTAGAATTGTATTTTCCTTTCTCAGCCATGCCTAGGAATAGTCCAGTGAAATGATCATTGTGTTGACTATAAGGGTGCATTGAGTACGTTGAGTACGTTGTTCCCATTACACGGCATCCTCTCTTCATTACAGGAATAGGGGCTGGTTTATTTTTATGCTATAGGCCTTAGGAATGACATGTCTGATCGGGCCTCTCTCCTCATGTTGACTAACAAGAGTAAAACCAAATTTGTGGCCCATTTTATCAAATATATAGGAATTATTTGCATGTATTTTGTGTGTACCGACCTCATTCTTAGTTTCTCTTACTTTCACATCTTTATTTTCCCCTTGTTGTGTTCCTTGCTTATTTTAATTTATTTCATTTTGTTGTATTGCATGTGTCTTTATTCTGCCTAAAATACTTTGTGGAGTAATGCAGTAGAAATAAAAAAACACAATTGACTTACGGAAATAACGTCTAAAATGTAGATTTGCATAACCTTCAACTTATTGAATGGCTCAGAAAGACACATATTTACCTTCTACTTGTAATTATACTTAGGGAGAAGATTGTAGCTCTGACACTTTCTCCACAGAATTATATTATTGGAAACAGACCAGACCATCTCCAATGCTTACATCAGAGTGCTTGACTGGAGAACTGGGGTGAAGGGAAAATAACTCAATAAGTCTTCCTGAAAGTTCACTTTTCAAGAGCCAGATCTTGGTAAAGGAGAGCAGAAATGTTGTTGAGAATCAATTAGAATTTAAGAAGGCTTGGTGCCTCAGTCTATAGCAGATACCCAAAGCAGAACTCTGATAAAAGGGAAGGACAAAGGACCAAGACAGTGGAAATTAATTTGTTTTTTAACCAAAGTGATATGCACACAGCTTTAAAAGTCAAATTATGCAAAGGTTAAAACAAAAAAAAAATCACTCTTTTTTCCACTTCTCAACGTACTATCCTGCTTCTTGTGGGCAATGAATTTTAGTGCTTTTTTTCTGATCTGTTCTTCTATATTTTTAAATAACATGCTTAAGTTGCTGTTTTATTTTATTTAATTTTAAGCATAATCCAGGGACTTCTTAGGATTGATAAGGTTTTAACTGCTCTATCACAACATTCTCATTTCCTGCCAACTTTCCTAATCATTTTGATTAATTGGCATTCACTGCTTACATTATTATAGCTATACAAATATTATTTCCTGCTGGCCTAAGGAGTGAACTTAATTATATTTGTTTTCTTATGCTTATTTTTTGCTTACCCTAAATTTAATAATTGTTTTGTTTTTTATTTACTTAGCTAAATGCTATTCCTAAGTTTTCTTAGCCCCTATCACAATCTCTCAATACAATTTCCCTATAGTCAAGCCAGAGAAATAATTAGTTTCATTTCCCTAGAGATCTCTCTCACAGAGCACAGTCTCCTATTGTTCTAACATAGAGTGTTTATGCTTTAGACCTGATGCTGGCTATCATCCTAGAATCCCTTTCATAGTTCTCTTGTGTTGCAGTTCCTCTTACGTGGCTGCAATGTTTTCCTTTTTCTTGGTTTTCTTCTTCATTTCAGTGTAACACACCCTCCAGTATGACATGAGAATACACTGAGAAAGGGTGCAGGAAGATCTTTTTTTTTTTCTTGAGATGCTGCATGTCTGAAAATATCTCTTTTCAACTCTAATGCTTAATTAATAGTTTGGTTAGGTATAGATTCTAGGCTGAAAGTCATTTTCCTTCACCATGTTGAAAACATTTCTCCATTGTCTTTTCGTTTAGTGTTGCTATTGAGAAATCAGCTATCCTGCTTACTCCTCACCCTTTGTGTGTGACCTGTTAGTGCACTCTATCCCTCCCCATTCCAGAATGTTTTGGGATCTTCTTTTTAACCTTAGTGTTCTGAAATTTCACACCGACTTGCTTTTTTGAGTATCTTCTTCTCCTTCATTGGTTTAGCTCTCAGTGGGCCCTTTCAATCTTGAAACTTAAGCTTCTAATTCTGGGAATTTTTTTTTTTTTTTTTTGAGACGGAGTCTCGCTCTGTCGCCCAGGCTGGAGTGCAGTGGCGCGATCTGGGCTCACTACAAGCTCCGCCTCCCGGGTTCACGCCATTCTCCCGCCTCAGCCTCCCGAGTAGCTGGGACTACAGGCGCCCGCCATCTCGCCCGGCTACTTTTTTGTATTTTTAGTAGAGACGAGGTTTCACCGTGTAGACCAGGATGGTCTCGATTTCCTGACCTCGTGATCCACCCGTCTCGGCCTCCCAAAGTGCTGGGATTACAGGCTTGAGCCACCGCGCCCGGCCGGGAAAATTTTAAATATTATTTCTTGCATATTTTCTTCTCCACAGCTTTCTCTTTTCCCCTTTTCTCATTTCTGCTTTTACCTATTAATCAGAAGATAGATATTGAATTAATTATCCAATTTCCTTGCATTTTTGGCTCTAAACTCCCTCTATCTCTCTTTGTCCTACTTTATGAGAGAATTCTTCAACTTTGTTTTCCTATAGTTTGACTTGCTTTTATCATTTACTTTTCATGAACTTTTTCTTGTTCTCTGAGAGTCTCTTTTATGATAGTATCCTGTTTGTTTGTTTGTTTGTTTGTTTGTTTTTTGAGATGGAGTTTTGCTCTTGTTGCCCAGGCTGGAGTGCAACGGTGCGATCTCAGCTCACTGCAACCTCTGCCTCCCAGGTTCAAGCAATTCTCCTGCCTCAGCCTCTTGAGTAGCTGGGATTACAAGCAAGTGCCACCACACCCGGCTAATATTAGTATTTTTAGTAGAGATGGGGTTGCACCGTCTTGGCCAGGCTGATCTCAAACTTCTGACCTCGTGATCCGCCCTCCTCGGCCTCCCAAAGTGCTGGGATTAGAGGCGTGAGCCACCGCGCCCAGCCGCATCATATTTATGTTTCATGGCTGCATCTCTTCTCATGTCTCTCAGAGGACATTAAATTACAATTTGTTTTACATTTTGTCCTGCTACCTGAATGGACTTTTTTCTCCCCTGATTCCAGTTTTTTCTTGATTTGCATCTCACATTGGATTGCCTGAAACATCTGATGATCATTGGCTATCATCATATGTAAGAATGAGGCACTTAAAAAGCTGGGAAGCTATATCTGCATGAGTGGGGGCTTTCAGGGGCCTCCAGCTATCAGAACATGTAGGACAGCTCGATCCTATAAGGGAGGATTCTCTAACATCCTGAAAGATAGCTTCACGTTTGCTACCTTTTGCCTCAGCCCACACTCCAGTGTACATGATACCCTTGAGCCCAGAGCTTCTCAGGTCTGATTTCTCCAGAAAATAAACCTCCCTCTTTTGGGGGTAGAAAAGACTCAATTGCCTGGCTTCCCAGAGTGGGGTGAGAACCTGAAGTCCAACTGCTTTTCAAAGAGACTTTCAACCAGTGTCCCCACTGTGAGCCAACTCCTCATCTGTCTTCTACATTACCCAGAACCTCTGATTCTCAAGGCTTCCCAAAGTGATGAAGGTACCAGCTGCCCTGTTTCTCATCACATCCTCCCTGAAGCCTTCACCGTACTCCATTCTGCTAAGTCTGTTGTCACTCATGCATCCACCTTCAGTCTTTTTTTTTTTTTTTTTTAGATGGAGCATGGCTCTGTCACCAGGCTGGAGTACAGTGGCACGGTCTCAGCTTACTGCAACCTCAGCCTCCCGGGTTCAGGGCATTCTCCTGCCTCAGCCTCCCAAGTGGCTGGGATTACAGGCACCTGCCATCATGCCTGGCTAATTTTTGTATTTTTAGTAGAGACAGGGTTTCACCATGTTGGCCAGGCTGGTCTCAAACTCCTGACCTCAGGTGATTCGCCCACCTTGGCCTCCCAAAGTGCTGAGATTACAGGTATGAGCCATCATGCCCGGCCTCCTTCAGTCTTCGTGCATTGCAACTGAGGTTATGCATGCCACTCAGTTTCATTAAAGATGGAGTCAAGCTTCTGTTTCCCTTTCTCTTTGTTGTTATTCAGGCTAATAACTGAAAGAAAGGGAGTAAAAAAGTCTTTACTCAGCCTTCTTAACATCAGAGTCTATCCACTTTTCTGAAGTTGATTGCCAGACACCATTTTCCATTAACAAACAAATGTGGAAACTCTTAAGCTTATCTGCTATGTTAGCTTAAATAGTTCATGCCATTATTTCTTGACCTTTCATAGTCTGTGGCATAATTAGAAATTTGCAAGTACACACTTTGCACTAGGCAGATAATTATTTCCTTCTCCCCCACTCCAACTTTCTGTCCATCTGTTCTCACTGCATATTTTATAAGCACACAAATCAGTATGAAAAAAGTGTCCCTAAGAAAGGCAGCCAATCTTCAAAGAATCGAGTAGGACATGGCCCATTTCATGGAGGGGGAACAGTTCAAAAGCCACTGAAATGTCAACATGTCTTGAAAAATGTCGATTAGCATAACAGATATAAAGATGCCATGCTTGTAATAAGCTTGATTAACAGAATGATGAGGCTAATTAGAAAAATTTTAATAAAACATTCTGGTATTGAAAGCTAATCTTTGATGAGCTGGAAAAGAAAGAAAAATAATCCTGAACCATTTCTAAGTTTAGAAAGATTTTGTTTATCTTTCTTTGCTAGAGTTGGGGCCAGCAGTTCTGATGGTTTGGATTAGCTCTTAATATTCCTAGCCATTTGGGTGTTCAAAGCAATGGTGCATTTCTGGGAACAGACTGTGTCACCACAGACAGCAGACTGAGGAATGAAGGCCCTCCACATGTGAGACACAAACACCCCCTCTTTTTTCACCACTTTGACTAGCATCCTTTAATCAGTCTGGAACCCCAGGACATCAGCACACCAAGGAGTTCTGTATGATACACTGAGTCCTCCTTGGTCATCAGGGTTCCCAAGTTCCCAGTTGCTCACTGAATTATATGCCTTCCTTTGATAAGACTAGCACCTTCAAGTCAAGAAACACTTCCTGTTACACACCTCAGTCACGTTTCTAATAAATCTACACTGTTGAAGTTGAGGCAGTAAAACAATGGCAGAGGGTGGGGAATATTAATGTGGATGAGAGCCTCAGAATTTTTGAGAATGGTTAGGGAGAAAAAGAGTCCTTTTACCCAGAAACCTATTTTAAACTTGAAATAAAGTTCATGTGTTCATGTATTCAATCACTTTACAAATTCATTTCAGTTACCAATTGCTATGTATAAGATTTGTAGGCCAAGTGCAGTGGCTCACGCCTATAATCCCAGCACTCTGGGAGGCCGAGGTGGGCAGATCACCTGCCCACCAGGTTGGTCAAGACCAGCCTGACCAACATGGAGAAACCCCATCTCTACTAAAAATACAAAATTAGCTGGGCGTGGTGGTGCATGCCTATAGTCACAGCTACTTGGGAGGCTGAGGCAGGAGAATTGCTTGAACCTGGGAGGCAGAGGTTGTGGTGAGCAGATATTGCACCATTGCACTCCAGCCTGGGCAACAAGAGCAAAACTCTGTCTAAAAAAAAAAAAAAAAAAAAAAAAATTCA
This sequence comes from Piliocolobus tephrosceles, assembly GCF_002776525.5. Taxonomy (NCBI): domain Eukaryota; kingdom Metazoa; phylum Chordata; class Mammalia; order Primates; family Cercopithecidae; genus Piliocolobus; species Piliocolobus tephrosceles. The sequence goes on from NC_045437.1 coordinate 47,245,683, forward strand.
TAGCATAGTGAAAAGAATTGGAGTTTTACAACCAAACAGACTTGAATTTAATTCCTGATTTTGAAAAGACATTTTCTGAGCTTCAGTTTCCGCACTATAAAATGAAAATAAATAACACTACCTTTGCAGGATTATTCAAAGGATTTGGAATAATGTACAAAAAATTACTAACATATGTTGATTATTTAATAATTGAGAGCTATAATTTATTATTACTATTTTATTGTTATTATATTACCTCTGTCAAGCAGTACAAGCACCCAGTTCAATCTTCCACATTTATGTAAGGATAGTTCCTCTTGTCAGCCAGCATCTTAGCTGAACGGAAAGAAATTCACATTCCCATTAGCTTTTTATTAACTCTTCTCAAACATAGGAGGTCTCAGCCCCCCTGACAAAGACTTCCTCCTTGGCCAAACATTAGTTGGGATCCTCTGAGCCATCTTCTCGACTAGGCCTTAACCTTGGCCTCTCACCCTTGACATTTGTCTACTGAGCCTAGTTTTAGCAAAGAATCCCCTTAAGCCAGTTTATTGAGAATCCACCTACCCTTGATGTCTAATCAGTTTCCTCTGAGTAATTTTCCATCTTCTGACCTTTCACTCTGACTCATTGGCTATAATTTCCCAGCTGGCTTTGCTATATTGAGAGTTGAGCTCAATCTTTCTTCTCTATTTCAATAGTCTTTAATGAAGTCTTTCTTATTGTTTTCACAAATGTAATATGGTTTAGATGTTTGTCCCATCTAAATCTCATGTAGAAATGTGATCCCCAGTGTTGGAAGTGGGGCATAGTGGGAGGTATTGCATCATGGGGCCAGATCCCTCATGGATGGCTTGGCACCAACCCCTTGGTGATGAGTGAGTTCTCACTCAGTTCACAAGAGATCTGGTTGTTTAAAAGAGTTTGGGACCTACCCTTTCTCCTCTTGTTCTCTCTCTCACCACGTGACACCGCCTGCTTCCCCTTCACTTTCCGCCATGATTGGAAGCTTCTGAGACTCTGACCAGAAGCAGATGCTAGCATTATGCTTCATGTACAGCCTGCAGAACTGTGAGTCAATAAACCTCTTTCTTTACAAATTACCCAGCCTCAGGTATTTCCTTGTAGCAAAGCAAGAACCCACCAATACAAAGTGTCTGAATAATATTTCTTTAATATCCCTCATTTCTCTCTGACTGGATGGTGCTACTACTGCCCATAAAGACATCAAATGGAACTTGGCCTCCCATAGAGTTAGGATGTGTAATTGGGGAAGACCAGTTGATTCCCCTGAAGCCAGGCTACCACTAATCCATATGCCACACTGGACAAATACCCATCCTCTGAAATGCAGCAATAGAGCCAGCTCCACTTGAGGCCCTGAAAGACATGTAGAGGGCTCCATTCCAAGCTAACTCAGGCCTCCTCTGCATGCCTACCACCAGTCTCCCTGGAAACTGCATGGCTGCTCCTTGGCAACCCAAGCCAATCATCTTGGCTTTTCTTGTAGGCCCTCTCTTGCCCTCAGGGTGCACCACATTGCTGACCTCTCTCCATTCACACTTCTGTTGAAAACTCACCCATCTTGTTTTCCCAGTGCCTCAGAGCCTTGCTGAGTGACTCACTAACAAAGCTGACATCTCTGTTGTCATGTGTGAATGGCTGATACTAATTCCAGATTCTCCCTCTCATATTCACACTTGTAGTATATCTGGAGCTTTTACTGATTCCAAATGTTAGGGCCCGATCATCCAGTTCTGTTTGCTGGTGGAAAACAATGAGGTGGAGCGCTTGTTAAATATAGATTATCATGTTAAATACAGATTACCAGGCATCTCCCCTGGATAGTCCAAATTTGAGTTGGGGCTCAGAAATTTAAGTGTTTTTTTTGAGACGAAGTCTCACTGTCGCCCAGAATGGAGTGCAGTGGCACGATTTCAGCTCACTGCAACCTCCACCTCCCGGGTTCAAGCGATTCTCCTGCCTCAGCCTCCCAAGTAGCTGGGATTACAAATGCCCACCACCACACCTGGCTAATTTTTGTATTTTTAGTAGAGATGGGGTTTCACCATGTTGGTCAGGCTGGTCTCAAACTCCTGACCTCAGGTGATCTGCCACTTCGGCCTCCCAAAGTGCTGAGATTACAGGTTTGAGCCACTATGCCTGGCCTATTCCAAGGGATTTTTATCTTCAGGAAAGATTAGGAAACACTGACATTCTGCTGCAATCCTGGTCATTTTACAGAAGAGGAAATGGAAGCCTGAAGAGTAGCAATAGCTTCCCCAAGGCTGCCCAGCTCCTCCTTGGCAGATCCAAGTCCAGCCTGAGGTTTGCTGACCCTCAGGGCAATGACTGCCCTTCATCATTTAACATCTGCTGGGGAAGAGGGAGGCTTTGATGCTGGACCTTTTTTTTTTTTTTTTTTTTTGAGATGGAATCTCGCTCTTGTTGCCCAGGCTGGAGTGCAATGGTGCGATCTTGGCTCACTGCAACCTCTGCCTCCCAGGTTCAAATGATTCTCCTGCCTCAGCCTCCCAAGTAGCTGGGATTACAGGCATGTGCCACCACGCCTAATTTTGTATTTTCAGTAGAGATGGGGCTTCATCATGTTGACCAGACTGATCTCGAACTCCCTACCTTAGGTGATCTGCCCACCTCAGCCTCCCAAAGTACTGGGATTACAGGCATGAACCACTGCACCTGGCCAGCAATGCTGGGCCTTTAATCACTGTGTTGGAGGTGGGTGGGGAGAACTCTACACCAGTGGTCATGCCTCTTATAATGCCTTGCAGCCGTGACTGTGGTCTAGCCTTGCTCCCATTTTGAAACAGGAAATTAGCAGGCCTGTGGGAAGTAGTGAGTGCTGCTTCCCTGTGCTTTTCCTGGGGATCTGTGCTCAGGACTTTGGATCCAATCTCCAGTGCCCTTGAATGAGGCACTTTATCCATCTGGGCCCCAGTTCCTTCATGTGTAAATTATGGTAATTGGACTAGATTAGGGTTCCAAAACATTTCCCAAGATGGACACCCCCCTGAGGTGCCCAGGAGCTGAGTGTGGAGTCAGAGTTACAGAAGAATAAGGGCTGATATGCTGAAGAGGAGAGAGGAGCAAAAGAAGCCTGAGCAGCTCTCGACATGAGACGTCCTTGACTGGGAGGAGATGAGGCAGGGTCCTCTGCTGTCTGTTCCTCAAACCCAAGTGATGGATGGATCCCTTCATATTCTTGAAAAGTTATTGCAGGCTCCAGCTCTCACCATGTTGCTATTATTTTCATTTCTATAATAATGTTATTTCAATACCTACAAATATAAAACTGTATGAGCTCCATGATTGTAGATTACTGTCTCAGTCCATTTGGGCTACTATAATAAAATACTACAGATTGGGTAATGTATAAGTAATAGTAATTTATTTCTCACAGTTCTGGAGGCTGAAAGTCCAAGGTCAGGGCCCCAGCAGCCTCGGTCTCTGGTGAGGGCTGCTCTGTGCTTCCAATATGGTGCCTTCTTGCTGCATCCTCAGAAGTGGAAGAGTGGAAGAGCGAGGCCGCTCGCTGCAGCCTTTTGTAAGGACATTAATCCTGTTCACAAGGCTGGAGCCCTCATCAACCCTCATGACCTAAGCACTACCAGAGGCTCCACCTTCTAAACCATCATCTTAGTGATTAGATTTTAGCATATGAATTTCATAGGGGCGTATACATCCAAAACATAGCAATTACTGTATAAAGAAAAAAATTGAAACCAAATACCATGTGACTAATAAAATTCAAATTTTCAGTGTTCAATTAATGTGATGGACATGTTTTGCAGAAACTAAATTGCTACTTTGGGGGCTAATGATAGAAAAATATTAGGTCAAGTCTGATCTTCATTTAGTCTGTTTCTCTATTGTGAGTTTCAAAACATAACTTATAAGAATGCCTGTTTCTACGCACAACAGAAGTTCTAATACATTCCAGCCTTTGGTTATAACTTAGGAGAGAGAAACCTTTCACTTAACCAACACTGTTAGTGAGCAGTACAGGTGTCACTCGGCAACTCTGTGGAGTCATCTCTTTATTTAAAGATATTCATCTGTGTTACAGATAATTATCACAGTGAAGTCAACAATTTTAATTCTTACAGAGAATTTGCAGATTCTTGACATACTGTCCAAGAACTCTGAGAAATGTTGAGTTTCACAGGATAAACTAAATTTGCTTTTTAAGGAGATTTGGGTTCAAGTCGAGCCCTGTCACTAGCTAGCTATTGAAGTCTGGGCAAGTGTTCACATCTTTGGACATTTGTTTTCTCATCTATAAAATGATCCTACGAATTCCATTTACCTCACAGCCTCTCTGAAAGTAAACAAGAGAGTCTGAAGGTACTTAAACAATTCTCACAGTGCTTACAAATGGAACACACAATCATAATGGCAGGGGTAAGTGGCTGGAGATTTATCTCCAAGTGCCGTAAAATGTCCTGGTCAACCATCCCTGAGTAGCATGGGACAGGCATGAGTATCTTCTGGCCCTTCCAGACCTTGGGTCCATGATGCTCCCAGCAAGTAACAAGGGTGGTGGTTATTGGCCCGTATGCTGAAGACCGCAAATTGAATCAGGGCCAATTCATTGCTCTCTGCTGCCCTCTTGAGTATAGAAATTGGCCTTGCATCAGATGAGGTCTCAGCAGCAAGTTAGGAGAGACAGTGCAAGCCGTCTAGGCACCTCAGCTCAATTTCCTGACAACCCTTGCTCTGTGTGCCTGTGCCTGTGTGTGTGTGTGTGTGCGCGCGCGTATGTGCATGTATCAGCCTCCGCCAAAAGACAGGTGAGTGAGGATTTGCACTTCAAGTATTCCCCATTTCTTACCCCCAGTCCCTCCTCAGGATCCCACTGTCCCAACCTCATCCTTCAGGCTTTGTGTAAGCTCCTCATCATTTAGAAGGAACTGTCTATACAAGTCCTCCCCCTCCTCTCTTGGTTGTTAATGGCTTATATAAGACAGATTTGGGGACACAGAGACCCTATAACGTTTTCTCATGTCTGCTGACCTGCAGTGGAATGACTTGCAATTATATAATAAGCACTGGAGTAATAAATACATGTGCTATGGTTTGAACGTATCCCCTACATTTCATGTGTTGGAAACATATTGTGATGCAGCAAGAAGGCACTCACCAGATGCTGACAACTTGGTGTTGGACTTCCCAGCCTCCAGAAAGATGAGAAATAAATTTCCTTTTTAAAAATAAATTACCCAGTCTGTGGTATTCTGTTATAGCAGTGGAAAATGGACTAAGACAACATGCTTTGTTCTACCTTTATGTTAATGTCACAGGTCTATTTTAATGTCTAATCCTATTTTTAGACCTAATTTCATTTTAATTATTAATGTTTGCATTAGATTTTTGGATACCCTTGAGGGCTATGATGCTAAATAAGCAATGACTTATTAAAAGTAGCTTTCTGGGCCGGGTGCTGTGGCTCACGCCTGTAATCCTACCACTTTGGGAGGCCGAGGCAGGTCATGAGGTCAGGAGATCGAGACCATCCTGGCTAACACGGTGAAACCTTGTCACTACTAAAAATACAAAAAATTAGCTGGGCATGGTGGCACACGCCTATAGTCCCAGCTACTCAGGAGGCTGAGGCAGGAGAAGGGCTTGAACTAGGGAGGCGGAGGTTGCAGTGAGCCAAGATTCCACCACTGCACTACAGCCTGGGCGACAGAGCAAGACTCCGTCTCAAAAACACAAAACAAAATAAAAGTAGCTTTCTTTCTTTTTTATCTCTCACAGCTTCATTATCCTTTAGATGAGAGAATTAATTTCCAAATGGATCACACAATGTGGGCAAGACGATCTAGTAGGATTAGAGGAGAAAATATTATCTTTATTTTTACATTGTATATTTAATCTCATCCTTCTTAAATTTAAATTTTGAGTTAAATATTGTAAAACAATGTTTTACAATAATATGCATATTAGTGGACTAGTACAGGTTTATAGTCTATAAATAAATAATGAGGGAATGCTAATTTTATGTATTTTTTTTTTTTTTTTTTTTTTTTGAGACAGAGTATTGCTGTCACCAAGGCTGGAAGTGCAGTGGTGCAATCTCAGCTCACTGCAGCCTCCCCCTCCCGGTTCAAGCAACTCTCCTGCCTCAGCCTCCCCAGTAGCTGGGATTACAGGTGCATGCCACCATGCCCAGCTAATTTTTGTAATTTTAGTAGAGACGGAGTTTCATCATGTTGGCCAGACTGGTCTCAAACTCCTGACTTCAACTGAGCCACCCGCCTCAGCCTCCCAAAGTGCTGGGATTATAGACGTGAGATACTGTGCCAGGCCAGAATGCTAATTTTATTTTATTTAGTTATTTTGTTACTGAAGGGATATAGAATCATAAAAGTTTGGAGACCTTTATTCTAAAAAAGTAACTGTCATCCTGCCTGTATTTCAGAATCACTAAGAGAGATTTTTAAATAAATTACATTATGCCTCACCCCATCCCAGACTCAGTGAACCCAGCCTTCAGGAGTGAGGTATTGAATATGTGTATTTTCAACAAGCACTTTCTGATGATTCTGACACAAACCTCCTTGCTAAAAACCACATTGTTATCTAGAACTAAGTAAGTTCACCAAGGGCAAAGTAGATATCTTTCTTGTTCACCTTTGTATCTATATATATATAGCATAGTGCTTAACACAGAGTAAATGTTCCATAAATGTTAGCTGGAGGAATGAATGATGAACAAATGAGCCACAACCCAGAGATAGCCTCTGACTCCCCTAGTCTTTGTTTTCATAATTACTGTTTTCATATAATTGTTTTACACATTCAAGAACCTTTTATATATAAAATTGGGTACCTTATTTTGATTGCTTTTAGTAAACAGCTGTTTAATATGCATTTTAGCATTATTTAGCATTTAGCATTTCCTATTATCAATGATACTATTTTTAAAAATATTGGCTGGGCCCAGTGGCTCACGCCTGTAATCCTAGCACTTTGGGAGGCCAAGTGGGAGAATCAGTTGGGCCCTGGAGTTGGAGGCTGTAGTGACCTGTAATCGCACCACTGCACTGAATTCAGCCTGGGGAACAGAGCAGGACCCTATCTCAACAACAACAAAAAAGTCTTTATGTCTAAAGCTTTCTTGTGTATATCCAATTGTATGCTTAGAATAGAGCCTCAGAAGTAGGATTTTTGGGCCAGGCATGGCGGCTCATGCCTGTAATCCCAGCACTTTGGGAGACCAAGGTGGTTGAATCACCTGAGGTCAGGAGTTCGAGACCAGCCTGGGCAACATGGTGAAACCCTGTCTCTACTAAAAGTACAAAATTAGCCAGGTGTGGTAGTGGGCGCCTATAATCCCAGCTACTCAGTAGGCTGAAGCAGGAGAATCACTTGAACCAGGAGGCAGAGGTTGTAGTGAGCCGAAATCGTGCCCCTGCACTCCAACCTGGGCAACAGGAATGAAACTCTGTCATGAAAAAAAAAAAAAAAGGAAAAAAGGACCCAGCGTGGTGGCTCATGCCTGTAATCCCAGCCCTTTGGGAGGCCAAGGCCGGCGGATCACGAGGTCAGACCATCCTGGCTAACACGGTGAAACTCCGTCTCTACTAAAAATACAAAAAAATTAGCCAGGGATGGTGGTGGGTGCCGGTAGTCCCAGCTACTCAGGAAGCTGAAGCAGGAGAATGGCGTGAACCTGGGAGGCAGAGCTTGCAGTGAGCTGAAATCGTGCCACTGCACTCTAGCCTGGACAACAGAGTGAGACTCTGTCTCAAAAAAAAAAAAAAAAAAAGACAGGTTTTCTAAGTCAAAGAGTAAAAACTTTTATTGTCTTTTTCCCCTATGGCAATTTTTTTCTTTTCTTTTTTTTTTTTTTTTTTTTTGAGATAGGGTCTTACTCTGTTACCCAGGCTGGAGTGCAGTGGTGCAATCATGGCTCACTGAAGCCTTGACCTCCCAGTTTCAAGTAATAAACACCCACCTCAACCTCCCGAGTAGCTAAGACCAGAGGTACACACTAGCACGACTGGCCAATTTAAAAAAACAAAACAAAACAAAAACAAACAAACAAACAAAACTTTTTGTAGAGACGGGGTCTCACTATGTTACCCAGGCTGACCTCAAAGTCCTGGGTTCAAGTATCCTCCCACCTTGGCCTCCCAAAGTGCTGTGATTACAGGCAAGAGCCATTGTGACCAGCCAAGAGAGTAAGAACATTTTAAAGGCTGTAGGTATTGTGGGAAGAATAAATTAACATTGAACCCAGATCTGGTTCAAGGAGCAAGGCCTTGCTTGCAGGGTCCTTGCGGTTTGGCAGAGTGAGGATCTTCTGCAGGGCTTTTTGGTGTGGCAAATAGACTCGGAGTGTCTGATTGCCATCTTGTCCCTGTTTCTACCACTGACAGGCTGTGACACTTGGATTCTTCAAGCCTAAGTTTCTTCACCAAGAATATGAATATTCATAGCTATGTGACAGGGCTGCTAATTCTGAAGCACTATCCCAATGGTGGAGCTAAAAGCATTAATGTGTATATTTGACATAGTTCCAAAGGGACAAAAGATTAGAGTCTAGAAGTGGCTCTTATGAAAATACACCACTCCATCTCCCTTCTGTTGAAATATACTGTTTACCCAAAAGGGGGTTTCAGTGCTAGTTCCTCAGGTGGGGGCCCAAGAGATCCCACAACTCCAGACTCAGCCCCTGAGGAAGGTTCAGAGCTGTTCAGCAACTCTGGCCAATGGGTCACTTTGGAAATATCAAAGGTGGGTATCCTTGTTTGCAAAAGGTAGTGCTGCTATAACTGACAAAAATAATCATGAGGCTGGGTGCAGTGGCTCATGCCGGTAATTCCAACACTGAGAGGCTAAAGTGAGAGGATTGCTTGAGGCCAGGAGTTCAAAAGCAGCCTGGCAACATAATGAGGTCCTGTTTCTATTTAAAAATATAAATTGTTTGGACGAACGGAAGCAAGATGGTGCACTTCCAGGTTCTTCATCCCCACCTCCAACTCTTCCTGCGCGCGCGAAAATGCAGCCGGCGCCCAGGAAGGTGTAGATCAACTGGGCATGTGCCAGGTGACGTCAATCCGAAGAGACCAAGATTTACCTGGTCACACCTGCGGAACGCCCCTGACACGCCCATGCCCCACCTATTGCCCTCCCACTCCTAGAAAAGCCGCTCTCCGCCACTGAGCCACCGGCCCTCTCACAGCCACAGTCCTGTCGGGATGTCGGGACTGTGGGAAGTCCGTCCGAGAGCCCCACTGGGGGACTCTGCCGGCCTCCTTCGCCGGAGGCCGACAGACTTCTCCCGCACACCTTAGGTTACCAAAATAAACGTGCAGTTTTGCTGTTACACTTGCCTACCAGCTGGTTCTTTTGCGCCCCCTCGGCTGGTCTTAGAAAACAAATCAGTTGGTGCCCAACCGGGAGGAGACCCCTCCTCAGGGCCCCCAGGGTCCGGGGAGCCTCCTCCTCCTCCTTCCATGCCGCCGACGGACCAGGACCTGAGACCCGCTTCCCTCACTCTCATGGCCTCTCTGGGGTAAATGCCCTTGTCTCCTCTTTACCTCCCTCGGCCAGAAATCCTGTGCAGGTCCGAGGTCCATTTGGAGCCACCAAGTGGCTGGGGAGACCCCTTCAGGACAGAGACGTCTGCCTGAAGGTAATCTCCACTTTGGCTCCATGAGCCTCCAGTCTGTCTCTGCTGGTTCCAAAGGACGCTTTGAAGCTAGGCAGAGATCCACTTCCATTTCCATTGTGTCCATTGTGTCCCTCGGCCAAAATCCTGCGCAGGTCCGAGGTCCATTTGGAGCCACCATGTGGCTCGGAGACCCGTTCAGGACGGAGACGTCCGCCTGAAGGTAATCTCCACCTTGGCTTCAAGAGCCTCCAGTCTGTCTCTGCTGGTTCCAAAGGACGCTTTGAAGCCAGGCAGAGATCCACTTCCATTTCCATTGTGTCCATTGTGTGTCGGTAAAGAGGAAACAAATGGGAAACCCCCCCAGTCCAAATTTCCAAAGAGCACCCCCTTAGGGTGCCTCCTAGCCAATTTAAAAACCTTACAGCTTGAACAAGACCTTAGGAGGAAGTGGTTAATTTTCCTTTCCACTGTGGTGTGATCGACCTCAGCAGTTTCTGCCAGCGGCTAGGCAAGTGGTCCGAAGTTAATTTACATACAAGGCTTTTGGGCCTTAGGCTCTCGTCCCTATACTCCTTCTCTCCCCGCTCTCCCCACCCCCTCCCTTCCTGCCCAGACTCCTCCTCCTCCCCCCATCCAGACTCCTCCTTCCTCCTCCTTATCTACTAGTAATCCACTCAGTCCCATGCCTCCTTTGGGGCCCCCAACTGCCTGTCTTGAGTCCCCTATCTCTGCCCACATCCTCCTACAGTGTTAGCACCTTTGCGAGAGGTGGCTGGGGCGGAGGGGGTAGTCAGAGTACATGTCCCTTTTTCATTGGCCGATCTTTCCAAAATTGAGAAGCGTTTAGGTGATTTCTCAGCTAATCCTACCATATACATAAAGGAATTTAGACACCTTTGTCAGGCCTATGACTTAACTTGGCATGACCTCCAGGTTATCCTAGCCTCTACCCTAAACTGACTGAGGTTTTAACCCAGTATACCCGGTTAGATCCGGCCTCCCCCACAGGGGCCACCATTTTGGCGTCTTATTTCTCAATCAGCTCCTGACATTCGTAAAAAACTTCAAAAGGTAGAGGATGGTCCTCAGACACCAATACAAGACCTGGTTAAATTAGCCTTTAAGGTCTATAACTCCAGAGAGGAGACGGCAAGCTTGCCTTGAACAGAAGGTTCAGCTCCTAGCAGCGGCTTTACAGCCCAGTCATAACCCCAGACCAGAGAGCACACACCTCACAGACTCCAAAGCTATGAAAGGAGCCTGCCTGCTATAAGTGCGGCAAGGCAGGACACTATGCCAACAGGTGTCCGCAAGGTCCCCGAGCCCCAACGCAGCCTTGCTATAAGTGCAAGGCATCAGGACATTAGGCCAGTGAATGTCCTAACCCTCGTCCACCAGCAACCCCCTGCCCTGCTTGCCAGCAGGGAGGAAACTGGAAGTCTGATTGCCCCACCCTGAGAACAGGTGCCGTGCCTCCACGTGACCCCCTTTCCCAGGATCCTGGGAGCTCCTTCCAGCTCCTACATCTGGACGACAACGACAACTGAAGGTGCCGAGTCTCGGGGACTCCCATCACCCTCGCCAAGCCGCGGGTAACTCTCCTGGTAGCGGGTAAGACAATTTTTTAATCAACAGCGAGGCTACCTATTGTGTTTTGCCGTCCTTCTCTGGACCTAGCCTTCCATCCAATATCTCTGTAGTAGGAGTAAGTGGAAAGCCATCCACTCCACGAAAAAACTCCACTCCTTAATTGCTGCCTGGCCAACAATTACTTTGCGCAGTCGTTCCTCATTCCCAGCTAAAAAGGGCCCCTACCGAAAGCAATCAGTGGAAATCAGTTCGGCTTTCCCCCACTCGCCTCAAACTTACTAAATTTTCTTAACTATCTCATACTCCCCAACCTTGCCAGGACTATCCTTCTGGGTTTTGTCCATATTCCAACAAATGCTTCCATTCCTCATTCCTATACTAATACTGTGCCTTATTTTATTTTTCATCCGTGCATCCAAATACCAACCATGGGCCCTGACCTTAACAACGTCCCTTAACAGCAGGAAGTAGCCAGACAGACCACGGCGCCCCTTTATCACTATTATCAATAAAAGGTTGGACTGTTTGGACGAACGGAGGCAAGATGGTTCACTTCCGGGTTCTTCATCCCTACCCCCAACTCTTCCCGCGCGCGCGAAAATGCAGCCGGCGCCCGGGAAGGTGTAGATCAACTGGGCATGCGCCAGGTGACGTCAATCCGAAGAGACCAAGATTTACCTGGTCGCACCTGCGGAACGCTCCTGACACGCCCATGCCCCACCTATTGCCCTCCCACTCCTAGAAAAGCCGCTCTCCGCCATTGAGCCACGGACTTCCCAGCTTCCCATTGCTGTTGGAAATGTCGGAACTCCGTCCGAGAGCTTGGGGGAGGGGAACTCTGCCGGCCTTCTTTGCCAGAGGCCGACAGACTTCTCCACACCTTAGGTTACTAAAATAAACTTGCAGTTTTGCTCCTGACCTGTGCCTACTTGCTGGTTCTTTTGTGCTCGCTCTGGTGGTCTTAGAAAAACAAGACATAAATAAAATAAAATAACAAGTGGTCTGAGCACTCCTTCTCTTCATGGTGTGCCAAAAAAACTGGTCAGGCACGTTCTTGCTCATGGTGCCAAGCCACTCTAAATAAAACAGAAGCAGCTCCCGCTTCCTTGTTTACTCCAGAAACTATCAAGCAGATGGCAAATGTTTGACTGTCCTTTGGCATGTCTAATTGGATCCCAAAACCATGGTCCGCATTTCATCTTTGCTTTTTTGTTGTTGTTGTTGTTTGTTTTGTTTTGTTTCATTTTGTTTTGTTTGAGACAGGGTCTTACTGTCGCCCAGGGTAGAGTGTGGTGGCGCCATCTCAGCTCACTACAACCTCTGCCTCCCGCGTTCAAGCAGTCCTCCTGCCTCAGCCTCCCAAGTAGCTGGGATTGCAGGCATATGCCACCATGCCCAGCTAATTTTTGTATTTTTAGTAGAGATGGGGTTTCACCATGTTGGCCAAGCTGGTCTCGAACTCCTGACCTCAAAGTGATCTGCCTGCCTCAGCCTCCCAAAGTGCTGGGTTTACAGGTGTGAGTCACCACGCCTGGCCTGGTTTTGTTTATGAGGCTGGGTCTCATTCTGTTGCCAAGTTGGAGTGCAGTGGCTCTATCATGGCTCACTGTAGCCTCAACCTCTTGGGCTCAAGTGATCCTCCCACTTCAACCTCCTCGGTAGGCTGGGACTACAGGTGTGCAGCACCACACCCAGCTAATTTATTTTTGGTTTTTAACTTTTTGTAGAGATGGGGTCTCACTGTGTTGCCCAGACTGGCATCTTTGGTATAGGGCTGTGTTCTCAAATTTGTGTGTGTTTAAGGATGACTCAAGGTACTCAGAAGATGTGCATATTCCTGGTCCGACCCCTAGAGACTCTGATTCGGTAGTCTGGGGTGGGCCCCAGGAAACACTGGCATAGTAGAAGCAGCCCTACCCAGATAGGAACCAGAAGACTGGGCTCCATTTATATCAGCAAAAACCTGAGAAGTCACTTCACCTCATTGGTACCTCTTTCTTCATGGTAAAGCTTCATTTTTACAATGAGGGGAGCAATACTCACTCATTATAAGGCTGGTTACCAGAAGATCCAATTAGAAACCGTAGACAGGAAAAGCACCACTATCACTCAAAGCACATACTCAAGGTCTAATAATTTTGGCTTCTGCCTTTCACAATGAGAAAAACTGGGCAACACCTGGTTAGGTAGCACTGTATGCCCACTGTGAGCCTCTGTCCTGTGGTGGAGACTCTCTTTTGTGCTTGTGTGTTTTGCGGTAACAGATCGCAGCTGGCCTCCCACCAGGCTATGTCTTCTGATTTCCTGAATGGCAGTCCTTGTGCTGGGCATGATCACCACTGTGATTGGTCTTGGGATCACCTTTGGAATACCTGTAAAACCTGCAAGTATGTGTCACCTCTGGGGGACCAATCTGTCAATAATTCACTCAACCAACAAGAGTATATTTATACTCCATATATTTCCAAAATGGGTGAGTCTACTAATAATGTTTGGCATGTGGCAGGTGCCAGCCACTGCTCTGTTCATTTCACACATCTTGTCTTTATTTTATTCTTAACAAACCTGCAGTGTGCTATTACCATTATGACTGAGAGTCGGTGGGGGGAGGCAACTTGCCCCAGAGCATATGGCAAATACATTAATAAGCCAGGTTTCTGATCCAGGTCAGCCTGACTCTGAAGTCGGGATACAGTTTCCACCTTCCAGGAGTTTCCGCTGTGATTAGGAAACTGGTGAAACTGGTGGACAATACAGAACAGCATACGACCAGGAATTAGATTGAGTGAGATGATACATTTTCTAGTAATTTGAGAGAAATCAGCTAGAACTGATGCTGAAGGGACAAGGTCATGAAAGTGAGAACTGGAGCCACACCTTGTGGGGGGTTTCAGATTTAGATTGAGGTTTGGGAAGAAGTTTGCCAGAGATGGAAACTGTGTACCCTCTGGTAGGACACAAAGGATTAGGACTTCGCCCTTCACCAAACTTGAAGTATGTGAGGAAGAGAGGTGAAAAATAACACTGAGTACTTAAGGGGTGCGGGCGAGTGAAAAATGAGGGAGGTATTGTAATATCTCCCTTATAAGGGAGGTAATGCAATCCAGTAGCACTGAATTGCGTTACACACACGCATCTGCACATTCACACCACACTTCCTCTTGCCACACTCTGGCAGATGCTCTCCCCTCTGCCATGATGCCTTTCTTCCATTGCTTATATGGCTGGCTCATAGAGGGTTTAAGACTAATCTCAGGTGTCCCCAGACTGAGCGAGGTGTGCCACCTCTGTGCTTCCACAAACCCTGCATAAACCTTAACCCAGCTCCTGGCCACACGGTGCAGTAATTTTCTGTTCTGTAATGCATCTCGAAGACAAGCAATATCCTTCTAATCCCAGCCCTGCTACATGCTTATTGGACAAATGCCTTCAGTAATGCATCTTGATTATAGAACTGAACCTTGATGCTGCCAGAAGTAGGGCCATGGAAGTCTTTTGAGATGATAAAAGCAAGCAATGTTTGTGTGGTTTCAATGAAGGAAATGGAGTGTAGAGAAAGTGATAGATTTGAAATATGGGAAACTGACTCATCAAATTGCCATGAAAACAGACAGACAAACAAAAAAACCTAAGGCTTAGGGTGTTGATCTGATGACACCAGTTTTGGACTCACGATCCTAGCCAGCTTTGGGAGTTAGTAGGATTCTACACAATGGGACATTAAGGGTAAGATCTGGATTCTCATTTTACCTTTTGAACACTCAGTCAGAAAAGCATTTATTGAGCACATATTATGTGCCAATAATAGTGCTCTGCTCAGGTCTCCTTCAAGAGCATCTGCATCAGGAAGCTCCATTAACTGACAGCACCAGCCACCACCTGTCTGGACCCACCACCACATTCATGCCAAGGCTACTCTTCCCCACGCGGTCCCTAGGCAATGACTGAGCACTGTGGGGTTGCTAGTGCTACCCATCCCTCAAGACATGGGACCCTGCTAATGGGTGACTTTACCTCAAAGACTCCACCTTGGCCTGTCTGAAACTTTCCTAGAACTGGCTGCAGGGCAGGCACGGTGGCTTATGCCTGTAATCTCATCACTTTGGGAAGCTGAGGCAGGAGGATCACTTGAGGTCAGGAGTTCGAGACCAGCCTGGCCAACATGGTGAAATGCCGTCTCTACTAAAAATACAAAAAGTAGTCCTGTGTGGTGGCAGGCACCTGTAATCCCAGCTACTCGGGAGGCTGAGGCAGGAGAATTGCTAGACACCAGGAGGTGGAGGTGGTAGTGAGTAGAGATTTCGTCACTGTCCTCCAGCCTGGGCGAGAGAGCGAGACTCTGCCTCAAAAAAAAAAAAAAAAAAAAAAAAAAAAAAGAACTGGCTGCAGTCTAAGGCTTCCTACACAGACCTTCATTAACCCTCTCCTTTCATAGGCATTAGAACTGCATCAGGATAGGTCCCATTACCTACCTTTGCTTCCTTCCCAAACTATAATCCTCCAAGTTAGATTCACTTCTAATCTAGTTTGGTGTTAATTTCTCAGAGGACGAAAAATGACACAGGTTCTTGCAGATTATCAGAGCATAACAGTTCTTGTCCCTAAAACCACAATGCCAGGCACCTCTTAGATTAAGGGATATAAACTGGTGTTATCTGCCTCTTGTCAACATAGTCCCAACTATAAAATATTTAAGATGTAAAATGCACCTTTACCAAGCCCTCACCCCCTCTAAATCAGGTACCTAAAGTATTTCCAGCCTGTTTATCACTCTACACACCCATCTGGAATTTTCTGGGTATACATTATTTAGGTGTAAATGTGTCTGAGATACAAATGTTACCAATGAGCTATTTACATCTTAACTTCTACCATCTAATTTTTATGCACTTGAAATTTTTAAAAATACCTTTCACATTATTTTGACTACCTCCCATTAGTTTTTCGATGGGGTAGACTAATTACATTTAAACAATAAGATCAATTTAACTCATAGTATCCTCATGAAGTCAGCATAGAGAGTTATCCTTGCTCTCATTTCTAGCTAAGAAAATAATGGAGGGGGCTACATAACCATCCCATGGTAAAGCTCAAGCTGGAGCCTAGGCCTATGGACCCTCTCCCAGGCACCTTCCAGTACTTCTCCAGCAGTAGTGAGTATAGGCTTGTTTGCCCACATACAGTAGTATTACAAAAAAGAATGAGGGAGAATAAGAAAGAAAAGAGGGAGGAGAAATAATGGGGAAAAGGACAATGGTTACAGCTAAAACTTCGGTCAAAAAAAGAATGATGGTAAGAAGCAGAAGGGGGAAGAGAGGCATGTTGTTATTAAAGCTGATGTTCATGATCATGAATGCATGTGTCAACATTTAATACTTGTCTTATAAATCTTCCAGATTTAGGCGGGGCACGATGGCTCATGCCTGTAATCCCAGCACTTTGGGAGGCTGAGGCGGGTGGATCACTTGAGGTTAGGGGTTCAAACCAGCCTGGCCAACATGGTGAACCCCATCTCTACTAAAAATACAAAAATTAGCCAGGTGTGGTGGCAGGTGCCTGTAATCCCAGCTACTAGGGAGGCGGAGGCAGGAGAATCACTTGAACCCAGGAGGCAGAGGTTGCAGTGAGCTGACATGGTGCCACTGTATGCCAGCCTGGATGACAGTGCAGAACTCCATCTCTAAATAAACAAATAAATAAATACCTTCCAGATTTACCACCTCGACAATGTAAGACAGCTTCACAGCAACTGGGCTTCTTATGAGAGGACCTCAGCACTTGCTTGCCACCCTCCCAGCTGTGTAATGGCAAACTGGACTGCAGTCAAGGGGAAGATGAATCTGCTACCTACTGTGGTAAGGTGGACAAGTAATTAAAATTTAAAAACAGTCACCAGCAACTAATAACTAAACTTCAGAATTATATGAAAACATTATTGTACATGAATGCTTTCTATTAGAATTAATGCCTTTGTCTAATACAGGTCAAATGCCCAACAGAGTATCTCCCACAAAACTTAATATTCAAGTGTCCCAACCAGAAGATTTGGACATATATGGACAAGGTGTGTGACACAAGAAATGACTGTGGTGATTGCTCAGATGAATCAGGTAAAAATGAAAATACGTCATTAATTTTTTAATGGCTTCTTGGAGTAGCTACCCTTATACTTCAATTACATAAATTAACTCATGCTTACAAGCCTTCCTTAAGGATACATCCATGATTTTAAGATTCTATCATTTCCAGTAGTTTGTGCATATTTAAACTAGACGAATTCTCTAGCTAAGAATACAGCCAGTTCTATAAGAATTACCAAAGGAAATCATCTTGATAGCTCTTATCTGCTATCAAATTCCTTCTATATTTCTTTACAAATGTTGAAGATCAAACAAAATTCTGTTGAGTGCTTTGGCTCTCAAAAAATTTTTTGTTTAACTTTGCCATTTCCTTGCTTTTCCTCCCTCACTTTCCTCCTCCTCTCCTCCCCTCATTCTGTTCCCTACAGTAGTTTAATACTTGGCAGACACCTGATCACCCCACAATCTCATAAAACTATGGCAGAGGTGCAATTCCAATACCTCGTGGCCCCAATTAGTATCTGAAAGCCCTATCAGGAATACATTAAATAGACAATTTCCTGCCTTTTGTCTGGTCATTGTGGAGGGTAGAAATAGAAATGCTAGGAATTACAGATAACAATGCTCTGGCAAATAAAGACTAAAAGTATAAGGAGATCCTTTTCTTCTTGCTAGCTGCCAATTAGCAGTGATTCTTTTCCCTGCTGATTGAACATACAAACTCAAAGGGACCCTTTCTTATTATGTAATATGTCAGTATGTTTATTTTTAGGCTGATGGTGAGGGGTAGTACTTGTCTTGGCTTTTCAAAGTACAAATTCTTTCACCCAAACATGTAGAATCTTTAATAAACATCTGCAATTTCCCTGCTGGGCAGTTTTCACTAATATTTTTAAGATCCAGGGGGCAATTTCTTTTCCAATAATATCTTTTTCAGTCCACCTTGACATTTTAACAGTTACGGTTTTAAAAATAAATAAAATTGTCTAGTTTTACAGTGCCCAAAGTGTTCAGGCTGGAGATGTGATACTGTTTTCTTTGCTGACTGTGCCTGCATTCCCAGAACTCGCTGCAAAAATGGCATTCAAGACTGTGCTGATTGCAGCGATGAAAACTTACGTAAATAGAAGACTTTTCTAATCATTTTTTTGGAAAAGCTGAAAACTGTTATTAGTTGCCTTAATACTTCTCTCAAAAAAAAGTATATATGTGTATAAAATATATATAACATATATATTATATATAATACACATACACTCATATATATCTTACTGGGATGGCAGAGGGAGGGAAAAGCTACTGAAGAACATGAATCTAGCATTAATGGAGAAAAAGAATGATTAGTAGAAATCAGACCAAAATCTTACTTTCAGCTCATTTCTGTTTCCAAATTTTAGAATGTAGCTTTGTTCTGTGAACCACAGGGTTATGGGAATGAAACGAATGTATTTTAGTTCAATTATTTCAACAAATAAAGGGTATTAATCCTAAAAGCTCTTCAGATCAAAACAGATGTCTATTTCGGTTTCCAGCTGAAAACGAGTTTGTTCCGGTCTGCCCCTCTAGTCTGCCAGGGTCTAAAATTCTTTGCAGCAGGTAGTGAACTTGAAAGAGCAGACTTGGATTTGAATCTCATCCTAACACCTGGGGGGCTGTGTGACCTGAGGTAAGTAATTTCACCTCTTAAAGATAATTTTCTTACCTGTACAATGAGGCTCTTTCTTGGGGTTATAAGCAAAGAAGACACAAAACAAGTGGTAGAGTGCTTTTTATATGTAACAGCAGCTAAAGAGACTGTAGACAATTAAAGAAAAATTGCAAGGATATGGTAGATTGCATTATTATCCAAAAATATCTGCTACCCTGGAGGGTTATACTTCCTTGGTCCCACAGCCACTACTATGTATGTGACTTGCTTTGGCTAAGGAAGTTTATTAATGATATGCATCACTTCCCAGCATAACTTTGAAAGAGCCAGCTGATTGTTCTCCATCTTTTCCCTATCATGAAACTGGCAATGTCCCAGTTAGATGTTTGAGTAAAGCAGAGCCCAACCATGGGCAAACCACAAACTTCAAATGTGACAAACCTTTGTAGCAACTAGACTTTTGGTCCTTTCTAACTGTAACATAACCCCACCTATTTTGATGTTGAAGAGACTACAAGAAAAACTTGTCAAATTAATCCATAGCCACCAACACACACCCTTATTTACACAATAAGCTGAAGAAATAATTTTAGATTGTTGGAAAGAAGTTGCTGAGTGCAGGCACAACAGGCTTAACCTTAGACAACATCTGTCCAATAAGCAAGATCTGCTGGGACAGGCCTCACCTGGAAATCGACTACACTTCTGTTTAGTCCCTTTCTGCTACACCTAGATCAAACCGGAAAGATATTCAGACAGTGGCATTCTCCACAAGCTTGTCAGCCAGTCATCCCCAATACTTCTTGAGCTGAGAATGTTTCCAATCATGCTACTCAAAGCAGGGCCAGTAGGCCAGTAGCATTAGCATCATCTGGGAACTTGTCAGAAACATAAATCCTCAAAGCCCCATGCCACTGCCCTCCAGCTTAGCCATTCCACTTGCTTTGGTTATGTTTGTAACAGCTTTAAGGGCCAGCAAGCACATGACCCACCATCTTCTCTGCCAGGAAGCTGAATGTCCCAGACAGGTGCTAGCATGAGTGTGGGACCTAGCGTGACTATATAAGCACAGCGCAACCTGACCCACAAGAGTCTGCAAATGTGCATTTAGTTTTTATAATTTTGTTGCAGTTGAGACTTCAGGATTCTCACTGTAGCAGTGTACTTCAACAAAACTGATAAACATCCTGAGGAAAATACAATGTAAATATGTGCAAATACTATTTATTCGAAACTTTGTTTTCCCTACAGTTAATAGTGGCTTTTAGATACAGCTGTATAGTACTTGCAAAAGGTACTTGCAAATTGCTATGAAGATTTAAAATAAATTATCATTACAAGTAGAAACTAAGACTACTTTCTTCCTCAAATGGCCTTGGTTCAGATTACACAATTGTTTTAATTGTAATTTGTAAGAATGTTTAAAGTAACCCGATGAGGGATTTCTGGGACCAGGAAACTGGTAACCTGATGATGGTGGCAGACATTACAAATTCTTTTAACTGTATATGCTCAATTTTACTGTACATTACATAAAAACATAACCCTATTCATTAGTGTTGACACTTAAGGTACACAGTGACCCAGGAGCCATTCCTATTCTAAACACTACCTTTTCCAAGTCACCTTATAAAATATCCTACAAAGAAGGGATCTGGAAATTACTTTTATTTTTTACAAGTTCTAAACCTCAGGTTACATCTACAAAAAGGAACTATTAGTTCTTCACAAATTGAGGAATAAAGGAGCTAACACCAAGGTAATTCAGAAAAGGCACTTAACATATGCCTACAATAGAGAATAGCATGGGGAAAAGTCTGTTTATCTACTCTATTCTCATATTTACACTCACCACATACCATGGAAGCACTAAGGACTGTTGGAGAGAAAAGTTTTCAAACATGAGAACTTTATACCACCTTTGTTACACTACACTGTGATTTCAAATCTTTAATCAAATCCCAAAGGTTATCAGCCATATTACATACCATGATTAGCTTTCTATAAGCAATTTTGCTTTACTGTGTACAGATCAGTGTCAATAATAAAAAAAAAAAAAACTGTATACTAGGCAAAGAACTTTATTAACCTTTGTTTCAAACTTGATTCCCAGGCTTCTTCGGCTTAATTAGCTGCAAAGAATGAATTGTGTATAAGCAAAAACTGAAAAGAGCTGCAGTGTCCAAGGGGCTTGGGCTTAAAAATATTAGAGATCTAGATTTTATCAGATCCATAAACAAAAATTTCTTAAAAAGCAGTCATAATATAAAATAGCAGCTCCCAGTAACTTCTTCAAGTTTTATCTTCAGAAGTTGACTCAATTCAGTTTGCCTCATTCTTGGAAGCCTCATCAAAATTCTCCACAAGATCTAGGAAAAGGAAAAGAGTAAAATTCTTAAAAAAGCCAAATCTACAAATCATCATCAATCTTGAAAGGGGATGAGGGAAAGACACTCATTTGCCAGTGATAATAAATACTGTGTCATAGCCCCAAGAACAAGAATGGAGGAGAGGGGGAAAAAAAAAGCTCCCCACCCCCCGCCACCCCATCCCATCTCATAGACTGGTCAACATAATATGGGGAAGCAGAACCAAAGAATACAATGACACAGAATGTTAAAATTTTCCTGGATTCCTAAGGATACCTGTCTATGCAAAATGGGAATATTTGTGAGTCTAGTGATTCTCCTGCCCAATAAATATTTTAGAAGAAAGTAAATTTATCCAATAACAAGAGACAAAAATGTCCATGATTCCCAAAGGAGTTATTATGCTGCTACAGATTTTAGATTTTTTTATATATATATATATCCCAAGATACCTGAACTACTCCACACCTTCTTGTAAATTCATGAATTTCAAAGTAGGGAGCAAGGGTCATTAGTGCTCTGCAGATAACAGTTATATTTAGAGTACTATATATGTATTTATTTATTCAATATTTAAGATTAGATACCTACACATCCTTGGGATCCCACACAGAAACAAGCCAAGTCAAGTCTATAAACATAATTCTCAATTACCTAATATTGCATTATTTTTCTCATTCTAAGTAAGGTCTATGTCCATCTTAACTTACCACCCCTCTTCCCTGGGTAGTTTATCCTACAAAGATTTTTTATTCTCCCTTGCTAAGATTCCCTAGGTTAACCTCAGGTAAACGTTCCTACCTGGAACTTCATCATCGTCATCCTCTCCAGTAGCAAGTGGTGCTTTTCCATCCACAGCTATGAAAGGAAAATGTAAACATTATTTGTCTAGGTTTTTAATAAATAACCACCCCCCCAAAAAAAAAAAAAACCACACACATGAAATGCCAAGTGTTGTTACAACTTATTTCCGTGATAAGGGACATTTGGGATTTTATCTACGATACTATCAATAACATGATATTCTAATGTCTACAAATGGGTTAAAATACTAGGAACAGCCAACAAACAAAATTCCATACCCATCCTTTCAATCCCTCTGGGCCACCATAGGCCCTGAGGTAGTATAAAGACAATAGGGAGCTCTTAGAGTGCAGGTAAAACCCACATACCAAATCATGGTAAGATTTATTTTGGGAGACAAATGAAGATGCCATTTTCTCAACTACTTTGTGTGTGGCATAAGGGTGATGCTCAATAACCACTTACTGAAATGAAAAAATTAAACTAAAAAAATTAAGAGTCTGTGAGTGGTAAGCATCCACTCTACTCTATCACACAAGAATATGAACGTACACAGGAGAGTTATGTACTAGCCCCACACAAGCATCAGTGGGATACTTCAAAAGCCTACTTCAGCTCTGAAAGCCCTGACAGTTTAGAACCTGCAACTCAATGTGACAATGAAAATGAAAATTGAGGCAGACTGAGTCAATACCTAGAAAAACATGGGTAAACTAAAGAGCCATATATAAGCCTCTGACTTGCTCCTGCATTCCCATTCTTCAAAATTTTAAGAAGGCAGAAAACAGCGTAACACTGCCACATACTCAGATGTATATTCAGCTACACTATTTTCTGCCCTGAATAAAATCCCTATCACACTGTAATTAAAAATGCCAGAATATTGGCAGGCCATTTTTTTTTTTTTTTTTTTGAGACGGAGTCTCGCTCTGCCGCCCAGGCTGGAGTGCAGTGGCCGGATCTCAGCTCACTGCAAACTCTGCCTCCCGGGTTTACGCCATTCTCCTGCCTCAGCCTCCCGAGTAGCTGGGACTACAGGCGCCCGCCACCTCGCCCGGCTAGTTTTTTGTATTTTTTAGTAGAGACAGGGTTTCACCGTGCTAGCCAGGATGGTCTCGATCTTCTGACCTTGTGATCCGCCCGTCTCGGCCTCCCAAAGTGCTGGGATTACAGGCTTGAGCCACCGCGCCCGGCCGGCAGGCCATTTTAAAAAGATTACTGGTAATATCAACTATATAGATGAAACTGAAGTAATTTCATAATTTACACTAATTTTTTTTCAATTCCAAACTTACAAGTAGTTATTGGCAAAGCACCAAATTAACATTTTCATCATTTCTAGTTAAGTATCTGATCCAAATCAAGTAAGTAGAAAACATTCCACAAAATCGAGTGTAACGATCATAGCATGCTACATCAATTACTGCAAACTTGAGCAAGGACACTTGCTTAGAATCAGTTACAAATCTGTTATTTTTAAAGCTTGCATTTCTAAACTTAAAAATACGCATATCCATTCTGAGCCCTAAGATCAGAAATCAGCTGCTAAATGAGTAATTCCCTGGCAAAACCATTACTAGCAAACTCACATTGTTTGGGCAGAGCTTCGGCCAGTCTCCTTAAACTAGTCAGACTATCTGCGCCAAGCTGGTTTAAGATGCTGGGTAGCATTTCTGTCAGCTGCTTCGTCTCAGCATGGCCTGTAATGGTGAAAGTGTTCGCTGCCAGAGATGCCTGAACTTTAGGGTTGTTAAAGTGGATCACTGTTCCTTGGTTTGTAAACATATTCACCTATTAAGAAAATGAAAATTTTAATTAGCAATGCTGACCAAAGTCTCTTTAAAAACAAATGTTTCATTAAACGAAGTCTGCCTAACTAATCTAGTATTTCGCTGCGAAGCACAGGTGAAATTTTGCCTGGAATGGCATATGCAATCTAATAGTCAGAACAGACTTAATGATCTCCCTGATATTTATTAATTTATGGTAGAAACACATCGTAGGGACTTTGAAGTTACTAAGTTAAACAAAAACAAAAACAAAAACACCCATTTAATGCATGAATGTTAACTTTTCCCAGCCAAATCTTGTTTTTTTAAAGAAAGAAAATTTGACACTTGCCTCTTCAATACCGGAGATATTGTTTACCCCTAACTTCTTTAAGGAGAACTGAAGTTTTTTATCATCTGCTGTGGCTGTTCTGTGAACCACCTTCTTCTTTCTGCGAGCAGTTCCCTAAAGTCAGGGAGAAGAGGAAAGAAAACAGCACATTTATACCACAACAGATTATTTTTCAAATGGGAATAGTTTCCAGTTCATTTCTGACCTTTGGATCTGTATAAGAACATTACCATAATCATAAACTTACGCAGTGAGCAGGCAGGCTAAGGCAAAGATAGAAGTAAAAAATGAGAAAGGAAAAGAATGATCTTTACAAAGTTCTACTTTTACATTTGCTCTAAAAGTGATCAAAGAGGTAGCATGTGTTAACCTAAATTAAGCATTTGAAAGAACTCCACATCCAGAAGTATTAACCTTTTCTGTTTTTTCTTTTTTTTTTGAGACAGGGTCTCACTCTGTTGCCCAGGCTAGAGTGGCGCAATCTCAGCTCACTGCAACCTCCGCCTCCCAGGTTCAAGCGATTCTCCTGCCTCAGCCTCCCAAGTAGCTGGGATTACAGGCATTCCCACCATGGCTGGCTAATTTTTGTATTTTTAGTAGAGATGGGGTTTCATCATGTTGGCCAGGCTGGTCTCAAACTGCTGGCCTCAAGTGATCTGCCCGCCTCGGCCTCCCAAAGTGTTGGGACTACAAGCGTGAGTCACTGTGCCTGACTCCTTTTCTGTTTTTATATCAAATAAAAATCAACACCCAAATTAGTATTTACAGGCAAGATAGTGTATGGAACAATCAAATGAATCTGTATATAGACTTCTACAGCACTCGAGAGTAAAGTCTGAAGTCCTTACACCTTAACCTACAAGAGCCATACACAAACTGTCCTGCCCTTAATATGCCACTCCTGACTGCATCTGCTACCACCCCTCTTCAGCCAAATAAACCTTGGCTGTTCTTTGAACAGGCCAAGCAGGTTATGACCCAAGGGCCTTTGCACATGCTGTTCCTCTCTTTCTGGAACATCTACATGGCTCTTTCCCTCACTGCAGATCTCAAGTCTTATGTCACCAGGTCAAAGTGGTCTTTCTCAACTACCCAAAGTAAAATAGCAACTTCCACACTCACCCATCAATTTCTTCCTATCCTGGTTTATTTCTCTTCATAACACTTATTACTATAAGAGATAAATACATTTTATCATCCATCTCCTTTCACTAGAATGTAAGCTCCATAAGGACTTCTATTTGTTGCTATAAACCCAGTATCTACAACAGAGTCTAGCTCATTGAAAGCACTCAAGGAAAGGCTATCACACCCAACTACCTCATTTTCCCCCAACCTCCATCCCTATTCCTATTCATCCTTTAAAATACTCAAGTCATTACCTCTTGTGTGCCTTTCCTAAATTCTACAACTACCCCCTTTCCCTATGCCAAATCATTCCCATCTCTAGATTTTGAAAATGCTTCTATGTATATTACTGTACTATGTATATTACACCGTGAAAACAGATTTTTTTTTTTTTTTTAAAAAAAGACAATAATCAAATTATCACCACTGCTAGGCCTAAAGCCCACCTAGGGACTTTAAACTTCCTAAATGTTATACTCTCAGGATCCAACATAGTAAAGGCTTAAATAAATCTTGTTATTTAACTGAAGAAAATATCTATAGCTACCAAAAAATTTTTAAAAAAAGTACTGGTTACTAACCTCGCCCAACTATTAAGAACAAAAATCACTTTGAAATGGTCATGTATGTATCTGGTTTCCAAAGAATCTTCTCTAAGAAATTCAAAGGAATTCCTAAGATTGTAAAGACAAATCCAGCATACCTTCTATAGGTTTCAGACACTTCACATATGTCGAGTTCAATTTTCACTTATTATTAACGCTCTGATTAGATATGAAAAGGCTTTTGTAACATTTACCTAAGAGCACCTAACACCTGCAGTTTTCTCTAAAGCAAAATTAACTCACCTAATTTCACATCCCATAATAAGTACGCTTCTTAAACAGTGTAGAAATGTTTCCATATTCTGTGACTACAGAAATACTTCTCGTATTATTAGCTAAATGAGTATTAAGATGTTAGAACACAAAATTTAATCTTATATCAGCGTTAAATGTCCTAGCAAATCTCAAAATTTTCCTTTACCCTAAAGTGATGTCTCCCAAAGTTAAAGCCTAATGATGAGAGTAACAACAAAAAGATTGCACATAAGCATATTATTCAAATTACTGCTTCTGAAACTGTACTGAAAGTAAGAGTGGTTAAAAACACCAATAAGAGCATCCAAACACTGATACACAAAAATTTGAGTTTTGCTGGCACTTGAAGGCCACAGTCTGGTAACAACTGATTAAAAAGGGCAAGAAACACCTAACGTTGGTGGGTGTGGATCTTGAAGACTGCTAACATTAGCAAAAATAAAAAGTAAAAAAAATCAGGATAAATTCACCGCTGGCAAAGGTCAGTAACTTAACAAAGCTGTATATTATTAAGTCTAAGTGCAACTTCTGGCTATCTCACAGCTGACTCTAAGTTAAACGCTTAAAGTTGGGAAAAACTAATAGGCAATAAACACGTACTATGGAGGCTTTACAAGTTTTACCAAGTAGAGACATGCTCTGATTCAACAAGCTACCACACCTTGTTAAATACTAAGAATGTGCTAACAATACAAACTAAGTAGACCTCTGTCTACAGTGGACTTCTTATTTAAGTAAATTACAGGACAATCTAAAAATCAACTTCAAAAAAGAATCCCCTTCCACCAGGAAAAAACAATTAATCAAAAACTGATCATTTAAAAATCAGTCACTTTAATTCCCTCATTTTTTATAGTAATATAAAGTCAGAAAAGGAAATACACCTACTTGGGTTGTATTTTCAAATCTAACAGTCACTGCTCTTAAACTTCAAAATGTACCTGTATCTTCAAATACCCTTGAAAATATGCAACTACCCTAAAGAATATTTGGTTCAGAAAGCAATACAGAAAGGTCTCAATTTACAAGAGACACAAACAAGCACTGACTTTATACAACTTAGGCCAAAACAAGTCAAGGGTATGATGTGCACAACGATCTAACTGAAAT
This sequence comes from Piliocolobus tephrosceles, assembly GCF_002776525.5. NCBI lineage: Eukaryota > Metazoa > Chordata > Mammalia > Primates > Cercopithecidae > Piliocolobus > Piliocolobus tephrosceles. Next base: position 47,273,021 of record NC_045437.1, read on the forward strand.
GACACAATTTCCTTACAAATTAAATTAGGAAACACTTTTGTTCTACTTATACACTGTAACACTGAAAACACAAACATATTCACACAAAAGCGATGTTTTTAGCTCGTCTCACTGATGTGTCTCTAACTCTCGTCTCCCCGGCTCCTCGGGATTTGCTAGCTCCATGAATTTCCCTCGATAGGCAAAGTTTGTCACCGATAATAGAAGTGCAAAAGGATTATATTTTTTAAAATACCTAAGCCTTAAAAAAAAACAACAAAAAAAAACCCCGAACTATTAAAACTTACTTTCCCACCAATGCGCACTTGTGCCTGCAGTTTGGCGAGTTTTTCCTGGTTCATGATTGTTTCTTTCATCTAGAAAAAGAGGAAATCCTCAGCAAGGATAGGTTTAGCTCACTCTAGCATTCCATGCTCGTTACTTCCCAAGATAACAGCAGGAAAATAAACGTCCTACACAGGCCGAAACCTGGATCCCAAATCCACCCCGCAAAGCTCCAAATTTGGGTTTCCAGGGAGCCCAAAGAGCACCCGCCTCCCCACACTCCCCCACAGCGCCCCGCTCTTGGCAGGCCCGGATCAAGGGCTCTACCCCACGCCTGGCCAGCACCCCCCACCCGTGGCCCTGGCCTGGCCTCGGCCTAGCCAGGGCCTGCCCGGCCCGGTCACTCTCCGCAAGCCTCGCGGTACCTGAGGCTCCTGTCCTCGGGTTCCGCCGCGAGGTGGAGGTAGAGACAGCGTCGCCTCGCCCCCAGGGCAGCCGCCCCTGGCTCGACCTCGCCCCCGAGAATCAGCCTGAGCGGGTGCGCCTGTCCGTCGCATCGCCTTCCTCTCCTCTGCCCTGTCCCTCCCTGTCTCGCTCCTTCAGGGAACTTCCCGCCCCCGCTCCCGTCCTCCTACCACGCCGCCGTCCAGAGCCTTTTTGTACCTTGTCGGAGCGAATAAGGGGCCGCGCGGGGGACTAGGGTTGGTGCTCAGGGGGTCTCGGGTGGACCAGCTGAGATTAGGCGCACACACGCGGGGACGCAAGATGGCAGCTAAAGGGAGGCCGGAAGTGACACAAGGCCCCTTCCTCCAAGAGTCAGGAAACCGACTTCGCCGCGAGCTCAGTTCTTCCTTGCGCACGCGCGCCAGCGTTTGTGACGGTAGGGCTAGTGCGTTCTCTGCTCCTTCTCTTCCAGTGGCTGCCGACCGCAGGCCCCACGAGGGACTTACAGCTTCGGGCGCCGCCCATACCTCTGGTAGAGGCCACAAAGGGGTCGGAGAGCGCGGTCCTGTGCAGTTAGGGTTAAGTCCGCTCAGTCTCCATTGGGCCCTGATCCTGAAGTTCTGTACCCTCCGAAGAAAGGGCCTGTTCACGTTTCCCGGAGACGCTGGAGGTGCCCAGCTTGTGCTCACCACTCGAGCACCCCTACCCTTGCTGGAGGTGTAGGTTGGAGAATTGTAGAATTTCCCTCTCCGCCCGAATGAGCCATTACCAAAGCATTTTGTCAAAAATAGTGAAGTTAGTTTTGCTTTCCAAGATTAGGTGGTGTGGTAGATTGCGGGACCGAGGTTCAGAATTTCTGGGGGCTGTAGCCCCGAGCCCCACACCTCAGAATGCAACTCCATACGACGAAGGAACTGGTAATGCGCATTTCAGCCAATATAGCAGATGACTAACCACCTTAAAACCCTCTACACAATTATCTTGTTTATCAGGAAAAAAATTGATACTGAATTGGCATAGATTTATGCCAATCTAGATACTGAATAGATATCCTAGATACTGAATTGGCATAGATTTGACAATTAGCAGTTCACGGTTAAGCAGACTTTATCTATCTTAATCCAATCAAAGGAAAATTTCTGCCTACTGTGTTTGGAGAGACAACTCGTGGATGTGAGTTAAACTTTGCTAAACCCCAGGACAAGCTTCAAGACAAAACTGCTGATACTTAAAATGGCAATTTAAATAAAAATGCTGTCTGATCAGCCTTTTTGTGGTCTTAACCATGAAATGCTTTTGCGTATTCCAAAGTGAGTCCGAAATCTTAGAATGCAATGTATATAGCAAGAAAACTTGTGTAAGTGCAGACACCTCTCCAGTTTAAAGATCAATGTTTAAACTTTTTGAATACTTTTTACGTATAAGTTTGTTGCAATTGATGTCTCAAGAACATAACTGGTGAGGACAGCTGTATTGCTTTTTAGAATAATTGTTACAGTTATATTTACAAAAAACAATGTTGCTTCAGTTAAAGATGAGTGAAGTTTAGTTCAGGAAAGGGTGTTCGTAATGGATCACCTTCCTAATGACAAAGGCCAAAATGGCAGTACCAACAGTTCTGTGCTCTGGAGATATTACAAAATACACAGAAAGACTCCCCCTTTTGAGAGAAATGTCTGTCCAGGAACAGTTTTTCCTCTCCTCCATGTTATATTGGAGACATTTGAAACGTCCTAGTCACGTGATGTTTTCTGAGCTTTTATAGAAAAAAGATTCTCTGTATGTAACCTGCCACCTGACTTTTTTCTTTTTCTTTTTCTTTTTTTTTTTTTTGCCTTCCCTCCACTCTGCCCTGACTCATCTTTTAATACACCCGTTTTCAGGAAATATTGTGAGCTACTTTATTTATTTATTTTTATTTTTTGAAACCAGGGATGCTAATTTTATTTTTATAATGTTTTTAAATGTAAAACTTTAAAAATATTAACAGAGATGGGGTCTCACTTTGTTGCCTAGGCTGGGCTCAAACTCCTGCGCTCAAAGGATCCTTCAGTCTCAGCCACTTGAGAAGCTGAAACTACAGGTGTGCACCATTTCCCCTGGTTTATGACTTTTTTAAAAAAAAAATTTACTCTCGTTCCTACTTTTCTCTCCTGTTCTTTCATGAATTTAAAGATTTGCCATGTGTTGAAAATATAAAAGATTCCTTAATGGTAAAAAAGAAAATTTTGATTTTCTTTTTATGTTCTGCTTTGGTTTGGTTTTTGTGCTTTTCTATTTAGAGATGGAAGTCTTGCTATGTTGCCCAGGCTGGTAAACTCCTGGGTTCAAGCCATCCTCCCACCTGGGCCTCCCAAAGTGCTGGGAGTACAGGCATGAGCCACCATACCTGGCCAAAATTTTGATTTTTGACTCCAGCTGCTTCTGCTTGTTTTATGAGTAGTCAGGAAATTCTGATTCCTCTAATAATTATATACTAGACTTTTCAAAAATATGGGATTTTTTCTTTCAAAAAATGTTACTACATTGCATTCTTAGCTCAAGGATGCCAAAAGAGTAACTTGTGCTAATGTGGGAGCCATTTCCAGTATGCTCCCAATGTCTATGGCAAATGTGAGTAATTGGCTCCCACGCTTTCCTGCTGGGCTTCAAGGAGCCTAAGAATCATTTACTCAGCACTCAAGATGGTATCTGTCAATAGAGAAGGCAAGAAAGGTGAACCCTATTTGCCCTCCTTGGTTTATAGTTTATAGCCTAATCAAAGTCCATGAATTGTTTTCATCTCTCAGCTGGACTTAAGTCAGCTTCAGCAAAAGTCAAAATATCCACTTTATATAATGCTTCTTTCTGTCTTTTTTTTTTTTTAGTTTCGCCCTGTCACCCAGGCTGGAGTGCAGTGGTGCGATCTTGGCTCACTGCAACCTCCATCTCCCAGGTTCAAGCGATTCTCATGCCTCAGCCTCCTGAGTAGCTGGGATTACAGGTGCCCACCACCACACCCAGCTAATTTTTGTATTTTTTGTTAGAGGCGGGGTTTCACCATGTTGGCCAGGCTGGTCTCAAACTCCTGACCTCAAGTGATCTGCCTGGGATTGCAGGCATGAGCCACCGTGCCTGGGCAACTCAAGATTCTTAATAGATGGTAGGGCTATTTCCCTTTTTCACTTTTGAAACTGACGTATTTACGGATATTCTATATACATTTTAGGTTTTGTTTCATTTTGAAATTTTGATTAGGATTGGTTGTATAGATTGATTTGGGAAACTTGTATATATTTTCTAATTGTATGCCTCTGCATTCACTTGGAGGAAATCTGGCTATTTTTAATATATAGAGATTTAATATAGGGAATTGGTGCTTTACAAAGTTTGAAGGACTGGAGGAGTGGGCTTTGGCGTGGGCTGTCAGAAGTGAGTCCTAAGATAATACAGATTTAGTATCCCTAATGCAAAAATTTTAAATCCAAAAGGCTCCAAAATCCAAAGCTTTTTGAACACCAGCATCATGCTCAAAGGAAATGCTCATTGAGCATTTCAGATTACAGATTTTCGACTAGGGCTGCTCAACCAGTATGTACATAATGCAAATATTCCGGAAAAAAAAAATTCCAAGTCTGAAAAATTTCTGGTTCCAAGCATTTCACATAATAGGTACTCATCCTGCACTCAAGAACTAGGCTGTCATGGGACCTGCTGCAACTGTTTTCACCCATTAGGAGGATGGAGAATCAGGACCCTACAACTGGAATTATTGATGTTAAGAATGCACCACTGTAGCTACAATTCAGAAATCAAGAAGATAACTGTAGGAAGTACTCCTCAACATCCACAAAGCTAATGACTGAGCTCTGGAAAGCTGCTGCAGAAAATCTATCTCATGAGCATGCTTGCCAGCAAAATTAAAGCAGCAGGAGAAAGGCTTTAGCCTCACTTCCACCTTCCAAATCTTACTTAAATGTACTTAGTTAGCAAAAATAATTCACTTCTAGAATGGTAACGGCAAGGAAATCTGGAAAATAGTTTTTAACTTTCCAAATTTATAGTACAGGGAGGCAAACTTGAAAGAAATTGGAACTGATCTGAGTACCAATCTACCTTACCTACCCAAAATTTCACCTCCATGAACATAGTGCATCTATTTTTTCAAATCTTTTATGTATTTTAATAGCGTTTTAAAAACCTTCTGGCCGCGCGCGGTGGCTGAAGCCTGTAATCCCAGCACTTTGGGAGGCCGAGACGGGCGGATCACGAGGTCAGGAGATCGAGACCATCCTGGCTAACACGGTGAAACCCCGTCTCTACTAAAAAAAAAAAAATACAAAAAAAAAAAAAACTAGCCGGGTGAGGTGGCGGGCGCCTGTAGTCCCAGCTACTTGGGAGGCTGAGGCAGGAGAATGGCGTAAACCTGGGAGGCGGAGCTTGCAGTGAGCTGAGATGTGGCCACTGCACTCCAGCCTGGGCAACAGAGTGAGACTCTGTCTCAAAAAAAAAAAAAAAAAAAAAAAAAAAAAAAAAAAAAAAACCTTCTGAAGGTCATGTGCATTCTTTAATAGATGGATTCCCGGATGTGATAGTTTTTATTCTTAATCTCTTTCCTGTTTTAGTCATTAGTTTTTATTCTTAATCTCTTTCCTGTTTTAGTCATTGCAAATGTCTTCTCCTGGTCTGTTTAATCCATCATACTCTTGTTAAACAGAAACATAAATTTTTGACCCCAAGCTGATCTAGCTGTCAATTCACAGAATATACAAAAGACAGAAAAATATGTTAAATTATTCCACATAATGCAATCAACAAAATTCAGATTATAGGAAATGAAAGGACAAATAAACTCCAAGGGGTGGGGGGAAGAATAAGGGGATCTTTGGATTAAGAGAAACCTAAGAGACATATCAAATAAACAAAAAACCCACAGGAAAGTAGGCAAAACAATAGTGTCTAGAGGTGCATGCTTAGGTAGTGAAACTGAAGAGGAAAGGAATTAAGTATAAAAGAATAGTGGTTATTCCATGCTGGGTGAGGTGGCTCACACCTGTAATCCCAGCACTTTGGAAGGCCAAGGTGGGTGGATCACTTGAGGTCAGGAGTTTGAGACGAGCCTGGCAAACATGGTGAAACTCCGTTTCTGCTAAAAATACAAAATAAATAAATATAATTTTTAAAAAAAGAATAGTGGTCATTCTTGCAGAAAAGGGGTTATAGTTGGGAGGAGGCAAATAGTAGATTTCTAGGGTGGGGAGCAAGGGTCTGTCTTCTTACATGTAGCGTGTTTATGGTTCTCTGTATTTGCTATATGGAACAAAATTTAAAAGGAAAATCACACATGATATATAATGCAAAGAAATATGCATATTTAAGATCATATTTCAACATTACAGTGCATACGTTTATGGAGAGGAGAATGGGAGTAAAGATCAGAGAAAAAACAATGAGAGTGTCTTGCATGCACTGAAAATGACAATGTGCTAATAATATATCATGTTTAGATAGCCTTTAATATACATTAGGCACTGTTCTTAGTGCTTTACTTATATTAACTCATTTGATCACATGAAGTAGATACTATTACTCCCATTTTACAGAACCAGAAAACTGAGGCACGCAGAGGTTAAGTAACTTACCTAAGGCCACAGTGCTGGTAAGTGGCAAAGCTGAAACACAGACCCTGGCAGTTTGCTCCATTCTTTGTGCTCATAACCATTATACCATGCTGCTGACTACTAAGGAATATGATTGTCTCAACTCTGCACCTGATGCTCAGTAAAAACACACTCAGCTGTTCACTCAGAATCTCTATCCACATGACTAACAGGCACCTCAGATATACCATGTTTAAGACAGAACAGCCGGGTGCGGTGGCTCAAGCCTGTAATCCCAGCACTTTGGGAGGCCGAGAGGGGCGGATCACAAGGTCAGGAGATTGAGACCATCCTGGCTAACACAGTGAAACCCCGTCTCTACTAAAAATACAAAAAACTAGCCGGGCGAGGTGGCGGCGCCTGTAGTCCCAGCTACTCGGGAGGCTGAGGTAGGAGAATGGCGTGAACCCGGGAGGCGGAGCTTGCAGTGAGCTGAGATCTGGCCACTGCACTCCAGCCTGGGTGACAGAGCAAGACTCCGTCTCAAAAAAAAAAAAAAAAAAAAAAAAAAGAACAATGTTTTCCATCCACCATTAAGTCAAAACACTTGAGAGAAGCTCTTTCCTCCTGTAACCTCCCACATCAAATCATCAATAAATCTTATTGGTCCTACCTCCAAAGTAGATTCTGAATTTGACCACTTAGGCATATTAACTGTTGCCACCTGATTTGTTTTTCTAAGACCACCAGAGTGGGCACAAAAGAACCAGCGAGTAGGCAAGGCTAAAAGCAAAACTGCAAATTTATTCTTTGGTCATCTAGCTTCAGGGACCAGAGCTGGGGTGGGGGGGGGTGGAGTTTCTAATACAGTCCCCACAAGAGTGGGGGCTGAGAAAGCCCGCCCCCAGCGCATCTGCTGGGAGCAACTTTTCTAGGAGTGGAAGGGCAATAGGCGGGGCACGGGCCTGTGGGGGGGGGGCGGCGCTCCGCAGGTGCCACCAGGTAAATCTTGGTCTCCTCAGATTGACATCACCTGGTGCATGCCTGATTAATCTGCACCTTCCCGGGCGTCAGCTGCATTCTTGCACACACGGCAAGAGATGGTGGTGAAGAAGAACCCGGAAGTGCACCATCCTGCCTCCGTTCGTCCAAACAGTCCAACCTTTTATTGATAATAGTGATAAAGGGGCGCCATGGTCTGTCTGGCTACTTCCTGCTGTTAAGGGGCATCGCCAAGGTCGGGGCCCATGGTTGGTATTTGGACGTATGGATGAAGAATAAAATAAGGCACAGTATAGTATAGGAATGAGGAATGGAAGCATTTGTTGGAATATGGGCAAAACCCAGAAGGAAGGTCCTGGCAAGGCTGGGGAGTATGAGATAGTTAAGAAAATTTAGTAAGTTTGAGGCCAGTGGGGGAAAGCCAAACTGATTTCCACTGATTGCTTTCGGTAAGGGCCCTTTTTAGTTGGGAATGAGGAACGAGTGCGCAAAGTAGTTGTTGGTCAGGCAGCAATTAAGGAGTGGAGTTTTTCGTGGAGTGGATGGCTTTTCCCTTACTCCTACTACAGGGATATTGGATGGAAGACTAGGTCCAGAGAAGGACAGCAAAACAGAAGAGGTAGCCTTGCTGTTGATTAAAAAATTAATTGTCTTACCCACTACCAGGAGAGTTACCCGCGGCTCGGCGAGGGTGATGGGAGTCCCCAAGTCTCGGCACCTTCAGTTGTCGTCATCCAGATGTAGGAGCTGGAAGGAGCTCCCAGGATCTTGGGAAAGGGGGTCACGTGGAGACGCAGCACCTGTTCTCAGGGTGGGGCAATCAGACTTCCAGTGTCCTCCCTGCTGGCAAGCAGGGCAGGGGGTTGCTGGTGGACGAAGGTTAGGACATTCACTGGCCTAATGTCCTGATGCCTTGCACTTATAGCAAGGCTGCGTTGGGGCTCGGGGACCCTGTGGACACCTGTTAGCATAGTGTCCTGCCTTGCCGCACTTATATAGCTGGCTCTTTTTGCAGCCTTGGAGTCTGTGGGGTGTGTGCTCTCTGGCCTGGGGTTACGAATGGGCTGTAAAGCTGCTGCTAGGAGCTGAACCTTCTGTTCAAGGCGAGCTTGCCGTCTCCTCTCTGGAGTTATAGACCTTAAAGGCTAATTTAACTAGGTCTTGTATTGGTGTCTGAGGACCATCTTCTACCTTTTGAAGTTTTTTTTTACGAATGTCAGGAGCTGATTGAGAAATGAAATAAGATGCCAAAATGGTGGCCCCTGTGGGGGAGGCCGGATCTAACCGGGTATATTGGATTAGAACCTCAGTCAGTTTAGGGTAGAGGCTAGGATAACCTGGAGGTCATGCCAAGTTAAGTCATAGGCCTGACAAAGGTGTCTAAATTCCTTTATGTATATGGTAGGATTAGCTGAGAAATCACCTAAACGCTTCTCAATTTTGGAAAGATCGGCCAATGAAAAAGGGACATGTACTCTGACTACCCCCTCCGCCCCAGCCACCTCTCGCAAAGGTGCTAACACTGTAGGAGGGTGTGGGCAGAGATAGGGGACTCAAGACAGCCAGTTGGGGGCCCCAAAGGAGGCATGGGACTGAGTGGATTACTAGTAGATAAGGAGGAGGAAGGAGGAGTTAGCCTCAAGCCATCTGCCCACCTTGGCCTCCCAAAGTGCTGGGATTAAAGGTGTGAGCCACCACGCCCAGCTTGGAACTAAACTCACTGGCATCTTGATCTTGGACATTCCAGCTTCCAGTACTCTGAGAAATAAATTGGTTGTTTAAGCTACCCACACTATCGTACTTTGTAATGGAAACCCAAACATCTAACTCATTGCCCTAAAGAAGTTCTTAGTTTAATGGAGGAGACACACAAATAATTGATAAATGCAATATAGTGTTAGGTGCTTTGATATAAGCAGGCAAGGTATTGTGGAAGCATTTTGGTATCAGGAGTGGTTCTAGAGGAACAGAGTCTTAAGAATTGTAAACCAAAAATTAAATTCTAACCTCCCCAATCAGCCGAATGGACCTCTCCTCTCCTAGTCAAGGGGATTCCAAACTAAACCTGAAAAACTAGTTCAGGCCACGATGGGAGTGAATCCTCTTCTCTTTTCAAGTCTTTTTCTTTTCTTTTCTCTTTTTGAGATGGAGTTTTGCTCTTTTGTCCAGGCTGGAGTGCAGTGGTGCAATCTCAGCTCACTGTAACCTCCACCTCCCAGATTCAAGTGATCCTCCTGCCTCAGCCTCCAGAGTAGCTGGGATTACAGGTGCACACCACCACGCCTGGCTAATTTTTGTATTTTTAGTTAGAGATGGGTTTTCACTATGTTGGCCAGGTTGGTCTTGAACTCCTGACCTCGTGTCCGCCCACCACTGCACCCTGCCTCCAGGTCTTTTTCTGATCCTGAAGAGATAAGCTGAGAGCCTAGCACCTTTTAAAGGTCTGAATAGGAAACATTTGCCATCTATTGCCTCTAGGGTTAGCCACCTACGAGACTTCACCTACATAATAGAAGCTTTTGTCTCCACAACCCTTTATCTTAACCCAGACACTCCTACTGATTTCAGATCTTTAGATTATAACTCTTTCAACAAATTACCAGTCAGAAAATCTTTGAGTCCATCTATGACCTGGAAGTCCCCCACCCCTTTGAGTTGTCCCACCTTTCCAGACCGAACCAATGTACACCTCACATGTATTGATTGATGTCTGCCCCCTAAAATGTATAAAATCAAGCTGTAGCCGGGCGCGGTGGCTCAAGCCTGTAATCCCAGCACTTTGGGAGGCCGAGACGGGCGGATCACGAGGTCAGGAGATCGAGACCATCCTGGCTAATACGGTGAAACCCCGTCTCTAACAGAAAATACAAAACACTAGCCGGGCGATGAGGCGGGAGGCTGAGACAGGAGAATGGCGTGAACCCGGGAGGCGGAGCTTGCAGTGAGCTGAGATCCGGCCACTGCACTCCAGCCTGGGCGGCAGAGCAAGACTCCGTCTCAAAAAAAAAAAAAAAAAAAAAAAAAAAAAAATCAAGCTGTAATCCAACCACCTTGGGTACAAGTTCTCAGGACCTCTTGAGACTCATCCTCAAGCCTTAGTCGCTCATATTTGACTCAGAATAAACCTCTTTAAATGTTTTACACTTTGACTCTTTTTCAATGACAGGAAGAATTTTCTGAATTGGTTCTGAAGTTTCTGGAATGCTCTCTAATCTGATTAAATTTGAAGACACTAATGACTGTTACAGAGAGCACTGATGGTTTGTGGTGTGAACTGGCAATAGAGATATGCAAAGTATCTGTATTGGATACACTTTATGAACCACTTATAAGAAGCAAGGTGTTCACTGACTGTGTATTTAATGCTTTTGAACATTTTTGGGAAACTAATGACTATAAGATTGGCTGATTGCTCCTAATATTGCTGGACAAAATTGTGAAATAAAAAGATGAGCTCAGATATTTGAGCTCCCAGCTCAAGCACTGTATAGATGACCTGAAGGCCTGTTTGTGTGCCCTGAGGGAGACCTTTATGCCCTGCAAGCTGAGATTGCTGAAAGTCAAACATGGAATTTCATCCTGAGACTAGCTGAATTAAAACCCAAACTGAACTCTCAGCTTTGTATGAAGTCTTCTGTTAAAGTGAGGACCTTAATTGGGAAAGAATGGGATCTTATACACTGGGATGGGGATATTGAGCCCTATATTCTAATGCACCTTCTTTGCCAATAGAAGAGGTCTCCTCACCTCCAGTAGAGGTGGTCTCCCCACCCCTAGTGAGAGCAGCTTTTCCACCCCTTTCTGAGAGGAGGAACCCTGCATTCCCTGAGGAAACTGTAGTGACCTCCCATGCAAGACAATGCTGATTCTCCTCAGGGCCCATCCCCATCCCTTTTCTTTGCTTCTAGATCTGTAACAAGATTGAGTCCCAGAAGACCCCTAAAGGTGAGACAAAATGAGGAAGTGCACTACACTTCCAGAGAACTACTGGAGTTTTCTAATTTATATAGAAAAAAATTGGAAAATGTGGGGATGGATACTAAGGGTGTGGAATAATGGTACAAGGAACATAAACTTTGATTAGGCTGATTTATTGATATGAACTCACTAAGTAGAAATTCTACATTTAGTGTTACAGCTTGGAGAGTTAGGCCTCTAACTGGTTGGTTGGTGGGTTCGTTGGTTGGTTGGTTGAAACATGGACCAGGCCAGGCGTGATGGCCCATGCCTGTAATTCCAGAACTTTGGGAGGCCAAGGCAGGAGGATCTCTTGAGCCCAGGAGTTTGAGACCAGACCAGCCAGGGAAACACAGTAAAAACTCATCTCAAAAATACATAAATAAATGAATAAAACAAGAAAGAAAGAAAAAGTTAGCTGAGTGTGGTGGCATGCACCTGTTGATGAAAAAAGTCAAACTCTATATGCAGAGATTTATTCCAAGCCAAATATGAGTGACCAATGGCCTGTGACACAGCCCTCAGAAGATTTTGAAAACATGTGCCCAAGGTGGTTGGGCCACAACTTGGTTTTATACATTGTAGGGAGACATGAGACATCAAATACATATGAGATGTACGTTGGTTCAGTCTAGAAAGGCAGGATAACTGCAAGCAGGGCTTCCAAGTTGTAGGTTGATTCAAAAATGTTCTGACTGGCAATTGGTTGAAAGAGTTATCAGTAGAAAGGAATGTCTGGTTGCATTAAGGGGTTGTGGAGATCAAGATTTTATCATGCAGATGAAACCTCCAGGTAGCAGGCTTCAGAGATAATTGATTGTAAACATTTTTTTTTTTTTTTTTTTTTTTTTTACCAGAATTAAAGAGTCTGTTCTATCAGTAATACCAACAAGGAGGAGGGTATAATGAGGCATGTCTGGCTCCCCCTTCCTATCATGGTCTGAATTGTTTTTCAGATTAACTTTGAAATGCCCTTGGCTGAGAGGAGGGGTCTATTCAGGTGGTTGGGGGCCTTAGTATTTTATTTTTGGTTTACATTCTCTCACCCCTGACCAAGATTAACCAGAGGCAACATCAATGGCCACCAAACTTTAATTTTGTCCCGTAGCATTGCATGGCCGCCTGCCGCAGGTCTGTTAGTGGGACCCCCTATGGCCAAGGGACTTACAGTTAAAAGACTTATAGCCAGTTTAAATGTTCTAAGCCAGACAGGAAAGAGTGTGGATAGGCATTCATTAAACCTAACATTTTTTATTTTTCTTTTTTTCTTTTTTTTTTTGAGACGGAGTCTTGCTCTGTCGCTCCGGCTGGAGTGCAGTGGCCGGATCTCAGCTCACTGCAAGCTCCACCTCCCGGGTTTACGCCATTCTCCTGCCTCAGCCTCCGGAGTAGCTGGGACTACAGGCGCCCGCCACCTCGCCCGGCTAGTTTTTTGTATTTTTAGTAGAGACGGGGTTTCACCGTGTTAGCCAGGATGGTCTCGATTTCCTGACCTTGTGATCCGCCCGTCTCGGCCTCCCAAAGTGCTGGGATTACAGGCTTGAGCCACCGCGCCCGGCCTATTTTTCTTTTTTTCTAAATCCAGTCAATTGGACACCTACTAAAAAAAATGTTAAGTGAAAAGCCAACAAACAAAAACCCAAGGGCACGGTTACAAAACTGACTGAACTACTGTAATCTTGGTTTTAGTTACAGAATTATAGCAATCACGTATATAAAACATAAGCATTTTTAAAACATTTTAAGTTAAGACACTTTAGAGACTTTTGTTGTGCTGTAATGCTTTTTGTGGTCTTTTAGTAATTTGTCCTAAGGTAGCTGATCCAGATTTTTGAAATATGTATCTACCTGCATAAATCTCATAACTAGGAGCATCATACCCAGGAGGTTTTATCACAAAGTATCTTTATATCCTCTCATTAATGAATTTCTTTTAATTTTATAGAAGACAGAAAATTCTCTATGGTTGAGATGGACAAAAAGATGCCACATAATAGCTCAGATGGCAAAGTCCCTTGTTTTACCAGCTGTTTAGACATCTGTATACCCATCCTTGTTTTGGAGGAGCTGAACTAGTTTTATCCTTCAAAACTGGCTCTTACAATCACATACGCCCACCTCTTCTGCAATAGTCCCTGGGGCTAGAGGGAGGGTGCTTATATAGTTTTGGCAACAGGGCATTTGCAGTGAAAAACAGACTGGGCCCAGTGGGATGCCAAATGAGGGAGACTTGCATCTCTAGTCTTCAGAATACGATGATTCTGGTTTCCTTGGAAGTAAAACAAGGAGAGATAAATAACATTAATAATTTGACAATCAAAAGAGTGTGTGTCAGAACAGAAAAGGAACTTATTCTATTAGGGCACTAGCTAAAAATATGAAGAAAAATTATAATCTGGCACTCTTTAGAGGATTATTGTAGCTAATAAATAATCCATGATTCAATCTGCACTCGAAAGCAAAAGTGAGGGCTGAAGTCTAGTAACAAGTGTTACACTTTTCCTTTGAAACAATTTCTCCCTTTCTCTAGCCCTCCTTTCCTGTAAAAGAGAAATTATTGTAAGACTAATTTATGTGCAAAATAAGTTTGTTTGCTTGTTTTTGAGACAAGATCTGTCTCTGTCGCCCAGTCTGGAGTGCAGTGGCACAATCTCGGCTTACTGCAGCCTCAACCTCAAACAGCTCAAGTGATCCTCCCACCTCAGTCACCTGAGTAGCTGGGGCTATAGGCATGCAACACCACGCCTGGCTAATTTTTGTATTTTTGTAGAGACAGGGTTTTGCCATGCTGCCCAGGTTGGTCTTGAATGCCTGGGTTCAAGCGATCTGCCTGCCTTGGCCTCCCAGAGTGCTAGGATTATAGGTGTGAGCCACCATGCCTGACCTGCAAAGTAAGTTTTAGGCTTATTATACTTGACCTGATTATTCACAAACTGCAGCAAGAATTGATTGGCCATATAGGTCTTTTTAAGTTGACTTTGCTGGAACTTTACTTAAAAATATGTTATTCAGGCCAGGTGCGATGGCTCACGCCTGTAATCCCAACACTTTGGGAGGCCGAGGCGGGTGGATCACAGGGCCAGGAGTTCGAGACCAGCCTGGCTAGTATGGTGAAACCCCATCTCTACTAAAAATACAAAAATTAGCTGGGCATGGTGCAGGCACCTGTAGTCCCAGCTACTCGGGAGGCTGAGGCAGGAGAATCGCTTGAACCCGGGAAGCGGAGGTTGCAGTCAGCCAAGATCGCGCCATTGCACTCCAGCCTTGGTAACAAGCCTGGGTAAGAGTGAGACTCCATTACCAAAAAAAAAAAAAAAAAAAAGGTGTTACAAAGCCTTGGTAAAATCACCATGATCAATCACCATGTCTCTAATTGTTCTTTAAAATAAAAGACTCTTACTAAATTTATGCAAATAACTATATTGTCAGAAAATCAGTTCCAAATTTTGTTAAACTCAGATAGAAAGAAATTTGCTCATAAAAACATATTTTACCCAATTGCTCTAAACTATAAATAACTCAAAAGGAAAGGATTTCCTTGACTCTTCTTTAACCATAGCAGCAGCCTTCCAAACAAGATGTTTGTTCACCTTGAAACTGTCATTCACAAGCCAAGCAGCTCTTGTTAGGTGAGCACTGCTAGAGTCTAACAGCCCATCATACAGTGAGAGTCAGTCCTAGGAAAAAGAGCCTTCCTGCCTTCCTGCTCATGAGTATCTCCTCCTTGCGTCCCCAGATAGCAAGATCCTATATAAACCATTTTTATTTTTATCATAGAACTCTTTTGGGTAACATTATTTCCATTAGCATAGGGGTAGCTTTAGTTAGCATTCCATAGCAAGGCAGTAAATGCCCCTGAAGTGGAAATTCTCCAGTCCATAGTCCCAGTAGTTGTCACTGAAGTGTTCACAGGCTTTTCACCATAAGCCCCAACAAACACTCCAAGGGCTATCAAGTGGAGGATTTGTCCTGACCAGCACTAAAGCTTCTACCTTATACTTTGTGGGCTCAGACAATCTTACTAGTTCCCGTTTAGCAAGTCCAATTAATATTTCTCAAAGGGCAGGTTTACATGACTTTAGTTTTATAGTACTAGCTAAGGGAAACGTCCCCCAGTCAGACACAATGTTAGAAACACAGTCATCCATCCAAACCCATGAAATGGACTCAGAGACATGGAGAATAGCAGAAGTGAGACTTTTTTTTTTTTTTTTTTTTTTTTTAGTGAGACGGAGTCTTGCTCTGTTGCCCAGGCTGGAGTGCAGTGGTGCAATCTCGGCTCACTCTAACCTCTGCCTCCTGGGTTCAAGCGATTTTCCTGCCTCAGCCTCCTGAGTAGCTGGGATTACAGGTGCCTGCCACCGTGCCTGGCTAATTTTTGTATTTTTAGTAGAGACAGGGTTTCATCATGTTGGCCAGGCTGATCTCAAACTCCTGACTTCAGGTGATCCATCCATCTCGGCCTCCCAAAGTGCTGGGATTATAGGCGTGAGCCAACGTGCTAGGCTGGAAGCAAGACTTTTCATGATGGTCTTGCAAGATTGGGTGTCTGGTAGGCAGGCACACCAAGTACAGTCACAACAAGCAATTTATCCCCTAGTGCACAAGTCCCTCCCCTGGTTCCTCATAGGGTGAGTACTTTGGGGTCACAATCTTCTTGGACGTCGCCTATTGTGGGTTGGAGCTTTTAGGTGTTTTCTTTAGGGTTGTCTTGCTGCATTTTGTTGCAGCCCATAATGCATTGCAATCATGGTCAGCTCTGGGGCTCTTCAAGTACTTGACTTATGACTCAGGTAGTTAGGCAAGCTGGTAAGAATAGATAAAGCAAGCTATTTTGCAGACTAGTAAACTTTCATTTTAGACTAAACTCCTTGGTTCTAGTGAGGGTAATCTAAGGGGGCCCTGACAAGCAGGCGCCGGCTATTAAAGCAGGGACCTAGTATATCCAGTTCTTCCATAGTTTGCGGGCCCAAGCCTATTTGAGGCACTTTGTCTTGGAAATGGACCACCATATACATTATTTCCTACAACAGTACCCATGTTCGTAAGACATTTAGGTAAAGAAGTAACAACTACCTTACATAAAGATTGTTTAAGCAGGTCAAATTTCATCATCCTATTAACCTGTACATTTTTATGTTCTGGTCCCGGGAGCTTTTCTTTTCTGCCCCGAGAACATTTTACCTTGTCTGGTGAAAAGGGATTTGAGTTCCCAGCAGGAAGTTGAGTCTAGGGACTTAGGCCCTTTTGTCAATCTTTATCTTAATTTGCCTCAGCATTGCCCAGGCAATGTCAGCTTCCTCACTGTAACCTTTGCCTTTTTTGTTTTTAATTTTTTTTTGAGATGGGGGTCTTGCGCCATGTCACCCAGGCTGGGATGCAGTGGCACCATCACTGCTCACGGCAACCTTGACCTCCCAGGATCAAGTGATCCTCCCACTTCAGTCTTCACACCACCACACTTGCTAATTTTTTTGTATTTTTTGTAGAGACAGGGTTTCAGCATGTTGCCCAGGCCAGTCTTGAACTCCTGATCTCATGTGATTCATTTGCCTTGGCCTCCCAAAGTGCTGGTATTACAGGTGTGAGCCACGGCATCCAACAATTTTTCTTAAACTTCTGTAATATGGGGCAAATGCAGAAAACTGGTGTGGGGCCCTTTAGTGTTGGGGGACCAGCAGGGGTTCCCACATGGTCCACCCAACCTTTGATGGTGTTGTAAAGACCTTTGTTTTAACCCCATCAATTTTTATTTTATTTATTGCATTTCTTAGTAACTGTCTAAAGATTTCCAGTAGCCTTCTGGAGTGAGTCCTTTGACTCTCTTTTGCCTTTCTCATTTTTTTCTATTGTTGTTAATTACCCTAACATTTATTTAAAAAAAAAAAGAAAAATGCAGCTGTGCTCGGATACCATACGTTTTATTAAGCATCTGTAGGACCCATGAGGGACAGCAAATTTGATAAGGCTTCTCAAACAGTTGTACAATTCTGTGGGAATAATGTCACCCAGAACGCCCATGTAATAGGGACCCCTTAACCCCGACCAACATTTACCATGACCTGAGTAATAAGCATACACAGTCAGAGAATATCCCGGTCCTCATAAAGCCAATCCCACATGGCTTGCATATGAAGCATATGAGCTGCTTCATCTGGGGTGCTCCACTTGGCATTTTATAAGGAGAGTTGGACAGTTCCCTTCTCAGGTAAACAGACCTTACAGTGGCATTTATCTAATCCGCAAGGCTGGTCGTTCCATCAGGAATAACCTCCTGTGCATCTGGACCACGTATACTCATCAACTGGTGTTTAATAGTGAGCTGTGGGTCTGCATCAACCTAAACATGCTCTTTCATTCCCTAGCATTTTGAAATTTAAAACACTGACCTTAAAGTAGTTATTTTTACAATTCATTGTAGTACAGGCTTCTCAGGAAGCTGATGATACCAATCTACAAAATGGAACAATTCCTTTACATTATACTCTCTTGTTTTAATAGTTACTTGGTTTTCCCCTTCCCCCACATTGACTATTTTCTTGGTAACCACAGGTCTAAGAACTAACTTTTGTTGCCCTGGCTTAACTTTTCCTTTTGTGGATAGCTTTGAGGCTAGTGGCCTGAGGTAGACCCACATCTGAGCTTGGTCCAGCCTTAAGGCCCAACTCAACACACTTTTACTTTCATTTTAGCTATTAAAGATAACAATAACCAAGGGGTTGGATATTTTGCCTTTTTCTTACTAGTTTGCATTTCCTTATGCATTCGGTGAACTAATGCCCTGGGAGTGTAAGCATGATCCATGTCTAAATTCCACTGGTAACTCTTACCTTTTGTAACTGAATGTAGCCTAGCTGCAGCTCCTTAAGATGAATGGCCACATGGCCACCCAAGAGGCAAGGTTTTTCATTCTACACCTTAAAAATTTTCTCTGTATCCATTTTTTTAAATCTATGTAATTTTTTTCTTTATTTTAGAGAGACACTCTTTTTAAATTTTTGCCTGCTCCTCCTTCTGAGGCCTCAAGTGACTCTTAAATAGTCCCTAAAATAGAAAAAAAAAAATTACCTTTTTTTTTTTTTTTTGGAGACAGTCTTACTCTGTCACCCCAGGCTGCAGTACAGTGGCATGATCTCGGCTCACCGCAACCTCTGCCTCCCAGGTTCAAGGGAGTCTCCTGCCTCAACCTCCCGAGTAGCTGGAATTAAAGGCGCCTGCCATCACATCCAGCTAAGTTTTGTATTTTTAGTAGAGACAGGGTTTTGCCATGTTGGCCAGGCTGGTTTCAAACTCCTGACCTCAAGTCGTCCGCCTGCCTCAGACTCCCAAAGTGCTGGAATTAAGTGAAAACCCTTCTGATTGCTAATGAGAGAGACACAACTCCAATTAGCTTAGGCCACAAAGGACACCAAGAACACCAGAGGTTTAAATAGCTTTAGGCTTGACTAAACCTAGGTTCTCAGTGATATCCTAGAATACTGTCTCTCACCTTTGGGTCTCTGGCTCTGGTTCTGCTGCGGTGGTTTTATTTTCTGATAGCATTTCGCTAGGTTATGGTAAAGAGAGCCTCCTGTTGTTCCAGGCTCACAACCTAACAAATGTAACCCCACCGAAAAAGATCTGCTCTTCCAAGTTCCAGCAAAGTCCCAGGAATTACTCAGATTGGCCTGGCTCAAGGGATGTGTCCCCTCCTGGCCACCCCTGGGTCACCTACACCATCACTGGAGCTAAGGAGTGGGATGGTGGCTCCCAAGAGGAAAAGAATTAGTCTATTACCAGAAGACATATAACAAGCTGGGGGAGGAAAAATAGCAAGAAATGGGATATGATGACAAGAAGAGCGTGAATAAATCCATTCTTAGTTTCAGATTTTGGCTGGGATTCATTGTGGCAAACCAATGGCAAAGAACTTTGCTGTCAAAATGCCTAGGTAGTTTTAATTCAGAGTTTCTCAACTTTAAAAAAAAAGTCATTTCCTTAAGGAACTTTTAAAAATATGTTGGCCAGGTGCAGTGGCTCATGCCTGTAATCCCAGCACTTTAGTAGGCTGAGGCAGGCCTCTCACTTGAGCCCAGGAGTTGGAGACCAGCCTGGGGAACATGGTGAGGACCCTATCTCAATAATTTAAAAAAATTTATATTGAATATTGACAATAAAAAAATTTTAAAAATGAAAATAAAATAAATAAAAACATGTTTTGCCTAATCATCCCCCTTTAAAATTTCTCAATACCACAGATCTAGTATGTATCTGTTTATGTACTGTATGTTATGTCTATACTTCATACATAAGAAGAGTAAGTATACTCTTTTTATCTGATGCAGGGTTAGGAAGGAGGAAACAAAATTTTAAACTGAAATTTTAGGCCAGGCGCGATGGCTCAAGCCTGTAATCCCAGCACTTTGGGAGGCCGAGATGGGCGGATCACAAGGTCAGGAGATCGACACCATCCTGGCTAACACGGTGGAACCCCGTCTCTACTAAAAAATACAAAAAACTAGCCGGGCGAGGTCGTGGGCGCCTGTAGTCCCAGCTACTCAGGAGGCTGAGGCAGGAGAATGGCGTAAACCCGGGAGGCGGAGCTTGCAGTGAGCTGAGATGCGGCCACTGCACTCCAGCCTGGGCGACAGAGCGAGACTCCGTCTCAAAAAAAAAAAAAGAGAAATTTTAGTTAAATTAAAAATAAAATTTATTAACATTTAACTTATCTTTATAACTATCTTTGTTGAGTAACTTTTAATAGAATTTATTTTCCTATAATTATAATGTATCAAATTTTATATGTAAATTAGCAATTTATATAGGTAAATAATAATAGCAATGTATTTAGTTTGTTTGTTTGTTTGTTTGTTTGTTTGTTTGTTTCTTTCTTTCTTTCTTTCTTTCTTTCTTTCTTTCTTTCTTTTTTGAGACGGAGTTTTGCTCTCGTTGCGCAGGCTGGAGTGCAATGGCCCAGTCTCAGCTCACGCCAACCTCCCCCTCCCAGGTTCAAATGATTCTCCTGCCTCAGCCTCCTGAGTAGCTGGGATTACAGGCATGCACCACCATGCCTGGCTAATTTTGTATTTTGAGTAGAGATGGCATTTCTCCATGTTGGTCAGGCTGGTCTCGAACTCCTGACCTCAGGTGATCCACCTGCCTCGGCCTCCCAAAGTGCCATGATTACAGGCATGAACCACCATGCCCGGCCTGTAGTTAGTTTCTTAAAAATCACTCAAGGCTGGCCGGGTGCGGTGGCACATGCCTGTAGTCCCAGCTACTCAGGAGCCTGAGGCAGAAGAATCTCTTGAACCTGGGAGTTGGAGGTTGCAGTGAGCTGAGATCTCACCACTGCACTCCAGCCTGGCAACAGAGCAAGACTCTGTCTCAAAAAAAAAAAGGTCATTCAAGGCTGATGCAGTGGATCACAAGGTCAGGGGATGAGACCATCCTGCCCAACATGGTAAAACTCCATCTCTACTAAAAATGCAAAAATTAGCTGGGCGTGGTGGCATACACCTATAGTTCCAGCTACTCAAGAGGCTGAGGCAAGAGAATCCTTTGAACCTAGGAGGGGGAGGATGCAGTGAGCCGAGATCGTGCCATTGCACTTCAGCCTGGGCGACACAGCAAGACTCCATCTAAAAAAAAAAAAATCATTCAAAACTGGTACTTTTCCAGCAAAAGCAACAGTTGGAAATAACTGATTTTCTAAACATGAATGTTTAACTTTTGCTTCATATGAGAAAATGACTTTTTTTTTTTTTTTTTTAAGAGACAGGGCAGCTGGAGTTTAGGGGTACATTGATAGCTCACTACAGCCTCAAACTCCTGAGCTCAAGTGATCTTCTTGCCTCAGCCTCCCAAGCAGCTAGGAATACAGGCTTGAACCACCACACCTGGCCAATTTTTCTATTTTTTGTAGAGTTGAAGTTCTCGCTATGTATACTGGTCTTGAACTCCTGGCCTCAAGCAATCCTTGTGCTTTGGCCTCCCAAAGTATTGGGATTACAGGCATGAGCCAGCAGGCCCAGCTGAGAAAATAAGTAGATAGTCAATATTTATCCAGATATTGTTGATACTTTTTCTTTTCAGCGTTTGACATATTTAATGATAGTTGAATAACTTTTGTAGGATTAAATAGTAAAATATATATCATTTTAATTTAATTCTGAAAGCTCAAGTCACACACAGAAACACTGGGGATCAAATATAGACAATATACTCAAGGCAGCCAGTAACAGCCAATAGGCACAAAAAGTCCACCTCTCATGAGACTGAGCAATCAATTGAGAAGTCCCCCAGTCATAGCCATCTACTCACCATAGTTTTGGTACCAATCTTGCATACATTTTGTGTATCTGCTATGTCAATACCAATCCCACTGAGTTAGGAGTCCTTGAGGGGCAGGCACTATTTTGATCACCATGCCGGTTTCTTTGTTTGGATCCCTCCAACCTGTTATTGAAATGAGGTGTCCAGATTTGAATACAGTATTCTGACACAAAGTGTAGGAAAAGGATCTCTCTTCTCCTGTTTTAGACAGCATTTATCTAGTAACACAGTATAAGATTGTATGGAGTGAGGAGTAGCCCGAATGACTTTCTAAAGCCTGTTAGTTGTGGGCCAGGTGTGGTGGCTCACATCTGTAATCCTAGCACTTTGGAAGGCTGAGGCCAGAGGATCACTTGAAGCCAGGAGTTCGTGATCAATCTGGGCGACACAGTGAGACCCCTTCTCTACAAAAAATTTAAAAATTATCCAGATGTGGTGGTGCGTGGCTATAGTCGCAGCTACTAGGGAGGCTGAGGTGGAGGAGTGCGTGAGCTTGAGAGGTCAAGGCTGGGAATGAGCCATGATTGCACCACTGCACTCCAGCCTAGGTAATAGGGCAAGACCCTGTCTCAAAGAGAAAAAAAAAAAAAAAAAAAAAAAAAAGCCTATGAGTAGTGAACTGAAATCCCTAAGCCTTTCATTACATATCCTGCTGTTATGATGAATTGCTTCTGGAACATAGGCGTGATTGGCATTCGTACTTGTTACATTTCATTGTTAGACTCTCCCCATCATTCTGTCGTGTTGACATATTTAAAGATTCTGATTCTATCATACAATATATTTATTCATTCATGTATTTATACTTGCTTTTCTAAAGATATTTTCCTAAAAGTTAATAAGAACAGAAACAAAACATCAGTATGAGGAAAAGAAGCAAAATTTCCAGTTCCTAGAGTAACATATGTGCTGAGTTTGGGCATGTGAAGTGTAAATCTAAACTTTGCCTTAAAAGGGAGAATTATATTCTTCTTTAAGCATCTTCCAGTGCAGGGAGAGAATGGCTCTAAACAGGTTGTCTTGGGAGTTATACGTATTTACTTTTTTGAAATAAAAATACACTTGCCACCTGAGATTTAACCACTTAATATATATCAGCATACATTGTAAATTGTAAACATAACTGGAATAACAGAATTTTATAAAAATGTGAAATATGGTCTTTTTCATGCCGGTAATACAATAAAGCATTTTATCATTTTGACTATATTAACGTATGTTAACAACATGACATCAAACATGGAGTCAATGAGCAGCACAATTTTGGGGGGAAAAAAGATCTTACTACTGATATTCTCTATAATGAAGGGAAGAGAGTATTTTCGACTTGAATTTTTTGGACATTTGGCCCAATCCTTTACTCAGTGAGAATTGACTTGGCTTATGAGAGTTAATTCATACCATTTGGAGACTGAAGCAGTTATAAAGCTGCTTTGGAATGTCCTAAATTGGGCCTAAGAGACCTGTTTTTGACAGATGTGCTCATGTAGTCCAGTCAATTGGCATATGGAATTTTTATGTACAAGCTAGTGCAAAAGTTTCAACATGTAACATTTATTAGTGCTCCTAGTGGCATGGAGAGACAGATGGTACACACATTACACACAGAAGCGAGCTTTGCAATTGGCCTTACAGGCCCAATTTTGCTCAGTTACCTAGGTCCCTTAACTGCACTCCCATCTCCCCACCCCCACACACGTGTGTGAGAGCCCAAATGCCCAACCCTTCCATCTGTCCTGCCCCAGAGTCCACTATGGGAACCTCCCTTTCCTTTCAATTGCTTGATTTAAGATCTCCTTTCTTTCTTGCCCGTTCTCTGGCCCAGATCCCCACCTCCTCTGGCTTTTCACATCTTCCAGCTGGTCCAGCATGAGCTCTGGAGGCTAAGGTAGGGAAGAACATTGCCTTACAGCTGTTCTCGGTCCCCACCCACCTCTAATATTAGTCTTGGCAGCATTCATCCCATTTCCTCACATTTATCCCACACTCCTCTCCTGACATCTCAGCTCTAGAAATGAAATGCTCAGGTCTGCAAGAGCTGCAGATAGATCTTCTGTTCCAGATAGTCTCAAAGAAAAACCAGGGGTAAGGAAAATGTCTTCCCTCCTTTTCTGTAATATCTACATGAAGTAGCAAAAGAGGGGAGTGCCAGGTGGAGCCTTTTTGCCTTTTCAGTCCCTGCTCCCTTCTCTGTTGTTACTGGCAATAGAAACGCTTAAAAACTAAAAAAAAAAAAAAAAACAAAAACAAAAAAAAAACAAAAAACAAAAAAAACCCACAAACTCTTAAGGACATGTGTATGTTTTTAAAAGGTATGTCTGGGGAGGCGGAAAGCTGAGTCTGAATTCTGTTCTTCACTGGCTCAGAGAGGAGAGAAATTCTGTTCAGAAATTACCAAGGGCCAGGTGCTCTGGCTCAAGCCTGTTAATATCAACACTTTGGTAGGCTGAGATGGGGGGATCCTTGAGCCTAGGAGTTGGTGGCCAGCCTGGGCACATGGTGAAATCCCACCTCTACAAAAAAATACAAAAATTAGCCGAGTGTGGTAGCATGTGCACGTAATCCCAGCAACTCTGGAGGCTGAGGCGGGAGGATCACCTGAGCCCAAGGAGGTTGAGGCTGCAGTGAGCCAAGATCATGTCACTACACTTCAGCCTGGGTGAGAGAGTGAGGTCCTGTTTCAAAAAGAAGAGAAAAGAACAAAGAAAAGAAAGGAAAAGAAAAGGAAAGGAAAGGAAAGGAAAGGAAAGGAAAGGAAAGGAAAGGAA